>NW_028270151.1:40885048-41227846 GCF_037043375.1 Chiloscyllium plagiosum
TTAACTGGTCTGGGGGAGCTTGGAAGGAGTTGGGTTCATCCCAGTAAGATGTGCTCATTTTAATGTGTATCATCATGTTGCATATATGTAAAAATGGATAGCAAGAGTTTCTAAGGTGCCTTAGAAAAGAAAAAGGTAAAGTCAGTGTTTACCCTCTTCGGTGAGAATGAGGAGTTAATAGTAACAATAAGGAAATGGCAACTTAAATTAACAAATGTATTGCTTTTATGTTCACTATAGAGAATAATAGCTGTAAATCAGGAGATGGAAGGGGGAAAGGGAAATAGTGAAATTACAATCAGCAGTGAAGCAATACTAAGCAACTAATGGAACTGCAGGCTGACAAGTCTCATGGCCCAGATGGACTTAATCCTCAGATCACAAAATAAATCATTAGTTAATAGATGCTGAAATAAAAGTTGCAAAGAAGGGTCAAAAACAATGCTACATTGTTTTTCAAATTATCCAAACTTCCCTAGATTTATGAAAGGTTCCATCTGGAAAGTAGCAAATAAAATTCCTCTATTCAAGAAAGCAATGAGGAAACCAAGCCAGTTAGCTTGATGTCTATCATGGGAAACGTGTTAGAATCAATCAATAAAGAGACTATAGCTGCACACTGAGAAAATCTCAAAGTAATCAGGAAGAGTGAGGGTGGTTTTATGAAAGGGAAATCATGTTTATCTTTGAGGAGAAAGTGAGGTCTGCAGATGCTGGAGATCAGAGCTGAAAATGTGTTGCTGGAAAAGCGCAGCAGGTCAGGCAGCATCCAGGGAACAGGAGAATCGACTTTTCGGGCATAAGCCCTTCTTCAGGAATGAGGAAAGTTTGTCCAGCAGGCTAAGATAAAAGGTAGGGAGGAGGGACTTGGGGGAGGGGCGTCGGAAATGTGATAGGTGGAAAGAGGTCAAGGTGAGGGTGATAGGTCAGATTGGGGTGGGGGCGGAGAGGTCGGGAAGAAGATTGCAGGTTAGGAAGGCAGTGCTGAATTCGATGGATTAGACTGAGACAAGGTGGGGGGAGGGGAAATGAGGAAACTGGTGAAATCCGAGTTCATCCCTTGTGGTTGGAGGGTTCCTAGGCGGAAGATGAGGCGTTCTTCCTCCAACCGTCGTTTTGTTGTGGTCTGACGATGGAGGAGTCCAAAGACCTGCATATCCTTGGTGGAGTGGGAGGGGGAGTTGAAATGTTGAGCCACAGGGTGGTTGGGTTGGTTGGTCCGGGTGTCCCAGAGGTGTTCTCTGAAACGCTCCGCAAGTAGCCGGCCTGTCTCCCCAATATAGAGGAGGCCACATCGGGTGCAGAGGATGCAATAGATGATGTGTGTGGAGGTGCAGGTGAATCTGTGGCGGATATGGAAGTTTCCTTTGGGGCCTTGGAGGGAGGTGAGGGGGGAGGTGTGGGCGCAAGTCTTGCACCTCCTGCGGTTGCAGGGGAAGGTACCGGGAGTGGAGGTTGGGTTGGTGGGGGGTGTGGATCTAACGAGGGAGTCACGGAGGGAGTGGTCTTTACAGAATGCTGATAGGGGAGGGGAGGGAAATATATCCTTGGTGGTGGGGTCCGTTTGGAGGTGGCGGAAATGACGGCGGATGATGCGCTGAACATGGAGATTGGTGGGGTGGTAGGTGAGGACCAGTGGGGTTCTGTCCTGGTGGCGGTTGGAGGGGCGGGGCTCAAGGGTGGAGGAGCGGGAAGTGGAAGAGATGCGGTGGAGGGCATCGTCGACCATGTTGGGGGGGAAATTGCGGTCCTTGAAGAAGGAGGCCATCTGGGTTGTGTGTTTTTGGAACTGGTCCTCCTGGGAGCAGATGCGGCGGAGTCGAAGGAATTGGGAGAATGGGATGGCGTTTTTACAGGGGGCAGGATGGGAGGAGGTGTAGTCCAGGTAGCTGTGGGAGTCAGTCGGTTTGTAGTAGATGTCCGTGTTGATTCGGTCGCCTGAGATAGAAATAGAAAGGTCGAGGAAGGGGAGGGAGGAATCTGAGACTGTCCAGGTGAATTTGAGGTCGGGTTGGAAGGTGTTGGTGAAGTGAATGAACTGGTCAACCTCCTCGTGGGAGCACGAGGTAGCGCCGATACAGTCATCGATGTAGCGGAGGAAAAGGTGGGGGGTGGGGCCAGTGTAGTTGCGGAAGATGGATTGTTCCACATATCAAGACATGAAGATTGGCCAGGTGAGGAAGAAGGTTAAAAAAAGATATAGTTGGGTTGGTTAGATATGCAGATCAGTGGACGGTGGACTTTAACTCTAAAAAGTGTGAGGTATACACTTCGAAAGAAGTAACAAGACAAGGATGGTCAGAATCTTTGAGGAGAAAGTGAGGTCTGCAGATGCTGGAGATCAGAGCTGGAAATGTGTTGCTGGAAAAGCGCAGCAGGTCAGGCAGCATCCAGGGAACAGGAGTATCGACGTTTTGGGCATAAGCCCTTCTTCAGGAATGAGGAAAGTTTGTCCAGCAGGCTAAGATAAAAGGTAGGGAGGAGGGACTTGGGGGAGGGGCGTCGGAAATGTGATAGGTGGAAAGAGGTCAAGGTGAGGGTGATAGGTCAGACTGGGGTGGGGGCGGAGAGGTCGGGAAGAAGATTGCAGGTTAGGAAGGCGGTGCTGAATTTGAGGGATTTGACTGAGACAGGGTGGGGGGAGGGGAAATGAGGAAACTGGTGAAATCCGAGTTCATCCCTTGTGGTTGGAGGGTTCCTAGCCAGAAGATGAGGCGTTCTTCCTCCAACCGTCGTTTTGTTGTGGTCTGACGATGGAGGAGTCCAAAGACCTGCATATCCTTGGTGGAGTGGGAGGGGGAATTGAAATGTTGAACTACAGGGTGGTTGGGTTGGTTGGTCCGGGTGTCCCAGAGGGTTCTCTGAAATGCTCCGCAAGTAGCCGGCCTGTCTCCCCAATATAGAGGAGGCCACATCGGGTGCAGAGGATGCAATAGATGATATGTGTGGAGGTGCAGGTGAATCTGTGGCGGATATGGAAGTTTCCTTTGGGGCCTTGGAGGGAGGTGAGGGGGGAGGTGTGGGCGCAAGTCTTACACCTCCTGCGGTTGCAGGGGAAGGTGCCGGGAGTGGAGGTTGGGTTGGTGGGGGGTGTGGATCTGACGAGGGAGTCACGGAGGGAGTGGTATTTACGGAATGCTGATAGGGGAGGGGAGGGAAATATATCCTTGGTGGTGGGGTCCGTTTGGAGGTAGCGGAAATGACGGTGGATGATGCGCTGTACATGGAGGTTGGTGGGGTGGTAGGTGAGGACCAGTGGGGTTCTGTCCTGGTGGCGGTTGGAGGGGCGGGGTTCAAGGGTGGAGGAGCGGGAAGTGGAAGAGATGCGGTGGAGGGCATCGTCGACCACGTTGGGGGGGAAATTGCGGTCCTTGAAGAAGGAGGCCATCTGGGTTGTGTGTTTTTGGAACTGGTCCTCCTGGGAGCAGATGCGGCGGAGTCGAAGGAATTGGGAGAATGGGATGGCGTTTTTACAGGGGGCAGGATGGGAGGAGGTGTAGTCCAGGTAGCTGTGGGAGTCAGTCGGTTTGTAGTAGATGTCCGTGTTGATTCGGTCGCCTGAGATAGAAATAGAAAGGACGAGGAAGGGGAAGGAGGAATCTGAGACTGTCCAGGTGAATTTGAGGTCGGGGTGGAAGGTGTTGGTGAAGTGGATGAACTGTTCAACCTCCTCGTGGGAGCACGAGGCGGCGCCGATACAGTCATCGATATAGCGGAGGAAAAGGTGGGGGGTGGGGCCAGTGTAGTTGCGGAAGATGGACTTCAGACACTAGGATGTTCAGAGGGACAGAGGAGTCTTGGAATTTCAAATCATGTTTATCCCAAATTGTTGGACTTATTTGAAGGAGTCACACATAAGTGATAGGGAAATTGGTGGAAAAAGTCTGAAGAAGAGAATTCATCTCCACTTGGAGAGGCAGGATCTGGTCAGGAATAGTCAGTATTGTTTTGTCAGAGAAAGGTTATGCCTGGCAAATGTCATTAAATTTTTGAAGGTAGTGGCCTGGTGTGTAGATGAGAATAGTGCAGGTGATGTAGTTTATATGGATTTCAGCAAAGCTTTTGACAAGGTCTTACCGGGGAGACTGATAAAGCAGATGGGATTAGAGTAACTTGGCAAGATGGATCCAAAATTGGCTTAATATAGGAGACAGAACATAGTGTTCATGTGACTAAAGACTACTGTCCAGTGGCATACCACAGAGATCAATACTGGGTGCCTTAATGTTTGTGATATACATAAACAATACAGATGGAAATGTGGTACAATATAGGTTTACGGATGACATGAAGATTGGCCAGGTGAGGAAGAAGGTTAAAAAAAGATATAGTTGGGTTGGTTAGATATGCAGATCAGTGGACGGTGGACTTTAACTCTAAAAAGTGAGAGGTATACACTTCGAAAGAAGTAACAAGACAAGGATGGCCAGACACTAGGATGTTCAGAGGGACAGAGGAGTCTTGGAATGTGCGATAACCCTTATAAGGTCCATGGGGAATAATTAATTAATCTCTCTATGGAGCTCATTTTGTTTGAGTTCCCTTGTTAAGAGGCAAAGGGCTGCCCAGCTGGAAATTATTGCCTGAGCACTTTAGAAAACAGACCCAGTCCAAGCAGCGAGCTGTGGAGGGAGTTATATCTGACAGCTGTCAGCTCCCCTTGTGCAGTTACATTTGTGCACGGGTATCCTTGGAGAGGGAGCATATAGTGTATATCAGTGGTCTCAATGCCTTTGGACAGAGGTGGAGACCACGAGGGATACATTGCTTTATTTCCCCCTCCAACTCCATTTTGATTTAGACCTTCCCACTCTACCTAACCCCCTCGTATTTTTGATAGTATGCATTGCCCATAATGGGCTTTTCAATTGGCTGCATGGGTGATTACTGGTGGTGGTTCATAGCTAAAAACAAAATTGGTTCACAGTGATTTGGTCATTCAGTTGTGTGTGATAACACTTCTGGTTTGAAAAGAAAACAAAAAAAAAGCAGATACAGGGTTCTTGTGGTGCAATGGTAGTGTGTCTACTTCCGGTGTGGGTTCAAATCCTGTATATTCAAAATGTATGTGGTAGCAGCTCTGAACAGATATTGATTGCAAAACAACTTTTAAAAAAAGCAGACCCACTATTTCAGTGAATGTATACCCCGGGAGTCTAACTGCACATTTTCCCACTTATTCTCGGGTTCTTGTGGCACGGTGATAGTGTTTCTAACTCTGATCCAGGAGACCTTGGTTCAAATCCTACCTAAAACAGCTTTATGTAATAACATCTCTAAATTGGTTGACCAGAATGTTGTCTATAAAGCAGACCCAGGGATGTGTGGTGTTCCTTTCCAATTGGGCTTCTTGTGTTATTACATTGGTGACAAGAATAAAGAAAAGTTTTGGATAGCCTTGCCTTTCAATGAACCCAGTAAGATCATGATGGTGAAATATTGGATATGCTGCTGTTTGGGAAACTGGAACCTTATAATGTGGATATGGAGGATTGACCCCCATACAATGAAGAAATGAATAATATACATCCAAACCAAATCCACCCTAAGAAAGCCATGGAATTTATCTTTTCCCACACAAACATGAAGCAAGGGGCTCAGGCGCTCCAGGGGTCCATAGACAGTATTGTCCTCAGACTTAGGCGACCCCCATTCTGCAGAGTGAAGTCCCCAGTAGATAATACTCACAGTCCCATCTGTTGCCAAGGGTGGACAGTTGGAGTTGGAGGCCGCAAGGTTTCGGAAATGGAAGTTTCTCCATAATACAGTGAGGAGCAAGAATATCCATGTTACACTTGTAGTCATAGGGTTTACCCCAGACAAGGTTAACAAAACAGTCAAATTATACACCACTCAGGCCAGGGCAAAGTTACCTCGAGACAGGGCTTTGCAAATATATCAGGCAGAGGATGAAGAATTGATAAGCTAAATTGATCACTGATCTGAAAGTGGGCCCAATTAAGATGAAACACCAAGTAAATGGTCACCCATTAGACATGGAGGAGATTTATGTACCGCTGTCTCTATTGTTGGGGAGAAAACCTTTTGGAAACTCTACTGGGGCATCTTGCCTTTAAGCCTGTGAGACATCAAAACTAGATTGGACACATGCCCATGGGAGACTGATTAGCAAGGTTAGATCTCATGGAATACAGGGAGAACTAGCCATTTGGATACAGAACTGGCTCAAAGGTAGAAGACAGAGGGTGGTGGTGGAGGGTTGTTTTTCAGACTGGAGGCCTGTGACCAGTGGAGTGCTACAAGGATCGGTGCTGGGTCCTCTACTTTTTGTCATTTACATAAATTATTTGGATGCAAGCATAAGAGGTACAGTTAGTAAGTTTGCAGATGACACCAAACTTGGAGGTGTAGTGGACTGCGAAGAGGGTTACCTCAGATTACAACAGGATCTTGACCAGATGGGCCAATGGGCTGAGAAGTGGCAGATGGAGTTTAACGCAGATAAATGCGAGGTGCTGCATTTTGGGAAAGCAAATCTTAGCAGGACTTATACACTTAATGGTAAGGTCCTGGGAGTGTGGCTGAACAAAGAGACCTTGGAATACAGGTTTATAGCTCCTTGGAAGTGGTAAATAGGATAGTGAAGAAGGCGTTTGGTATGCTTTCCTTTATTGGTCAGGAGTTGGGAGGTCATGTTGCGGCTGTACAGAACATTAGTTAGGCCACTGTTGGAATATTGCGTGCAATTCTGGTCTCCTTCCTATCGGAAAGATGTTGTGAAACTTGAAAGGGTTCAGAAAAGATTTACAAGGATGTTGCCAGGGTTGGAGGATTTGAGCTATAAGAAGAGACTGAACAGGCTGGGGGTGTCTTCCCTGCAGTGTCAGAGGCTGAGGGGTGACCTTATAGAGGTTTACAAAATTATGAGGGGCATTGATAGGGTAAATAGGCAAAGTCTTTTCCCTGGGGTCGGGGAGTCCAGAACTAAAGGGCATAGGTTTAGGGTGAGGGGAAAGATATTAAAGTGACCTAAGGGGCAACTTTTTCACACAGAGGGTGGTACATGTATGGAATGAGCTGCCAGAGGAGGTGGTGGAGGCTGGTACAATTGCAACATTTAAGAGGCATTTGGATGGGTATATGAATAGGAAGAGTTTGGATGGATATGGGCCAGGTGCTGGCAGGTGGGACTAAATTGGGTTGGGATATCTGGTCGGCATGGACAGGTTGGACCAAAGGGTCTGTTTCCATGCTGTACATCCCTATGACTCTAAATGGCCAATTCTGTTGATTAATACATCTCTAGTCTGCCAATGCTCAAACTCTGCTTCAACACATACAGTTTTGAGTGGGAAAAGGTACACAGCACAAATACTCTTAGGCATTTGGTGCAAATTGTCAACCTCCCTTCATGAAAACAAATTTGGAAAATACAGGAGAAAAGGGTAGAACCTGAAACGATCACACTGGTGTAGTAAAAGTGGCCTTAGAGGTATGGAGCCAAATAACATTGCTGGGGTCTTGTTACACCTGCCCGAAAAGTGCCTATTGCTCCAATAAGGCACCTAATTAGATGCAGCAATGCCATCTTGCAAGAAGTCAGTGATCAAATGTAAAATGGAAGAAAAAATTCAGAGAAAATTTGGTTTTGTTCAAAATATTTTGTCGTTAATCATGCACTAAATTCACTAATAGTTTGGTTATTCTACAGGTAATAGTAGTTCAGGTGTTAATGAGGTTCCTGAGTGTGAATTAGAATGTTTATAAATGCCTCTTAAATGTGAAGCAAAGAGGTTCTTCTGCAGCTGTACAGGGCCCTGGTGAGACCACACCTGGAGTATTGTGTGCAGTTCTGGTCTCCAAATTTGAGGAAAGACATTCTGGTTATTGAGGGAGTGCAGTGTAGGTTCACGAGGTCAATTCCTGGAATGGCGGGACTACCTTACGCTGAAAGACTGGAGCATCTGGGCTCATATACCCTTGAGTTTAGAAGACTGAGAGGGGATCTGATTGAGACATATAAGATTATTAAAGGATTAGACATTCTGGAGGCAGGAAACATGTTTCCGCTGATGGGTGAGTGCCGAACCAGAGGACACAGCTTAAAAATATGGGGTAGACCATTTAGGACAGAGATGAGGAGAAACTTCTTCACCCAGAGAGTGGTGGCTGTGTGGAATGCTCTGCCCCAGAGGGCAGTGGAGGCCCACTCTCTGGATTCATTTAAGGAAGAGTTGGTTGGAGCTCTCAAGCTCTATTGTCTATTGTCTATTGCCTATATTGTCTATTGATATATCCGTCCATCCAGGCAATAAAAAAATGGTTAAATCACAGGTATACATTGTAACAGTAGGTCGAGTCTGTTCAAAAGAAGATGGAAAAGAGAGTATCAATCCCAACCTGTATATTTGTGGGTAATGCATGCAATTTGGCACATGACAACATTTAGCAGTAAATTCCATGAATTTATGCACTAACCACGTGTAAGATTGATTTGCAGCTCAATAACTGTAATTTTATAGAAACGTCCTGGAGACAATTACAATAAAGGTTTATTTGCGGATCTGAGTGATGGCAAACACAATAAACCATTTGCCCTACTTATCACACCCCACCAGTTTAGAATGTAGTTTGTACCAAGTTCAGATTTGCTGGGAAGCAGCTTCTTCAGTACTAAGGCTGGAGTATAAGAAAGTTGTCAGATTGGGAAAGTGGATCTCCCAATTGATGAGGTTTTGAACCCAGACTGCTGACTCCTGACTATTGTGTGCAGGTAGGTGATCATCATCAGATGAGTTTTCAGTATCTTTTTTCCTAATCCCAGGTGACTAAGCATCGGATTCTTTGAAAACCAGTCTGAAAGGATTTCAGTTTCTTGTTCAGCATGCGACCTAACCTTATGTGGGTGGGCATTTCCACAGTTTTGCAATCCTGCATAAAAATAGTTCATCTTGCAGGGTAGCAGATATTTGCAGGATTCTGACATGTCAGGAAGAGTGTTTGTTGCTTTACTAACTTCGATTATTTATAAACAAGATGTAAGCACAACATTTGGCTCCACGGTTTGGATATTTTACTTCTTTCACCCAAAGAGCTATTATTGAAATCGTTTTATTCGTTCTTGGACCATAGTTACCATTTGCAGGATGAGATGACAAGCAGGTATCTTAATGACCTGCGGCGAAGTGGACTGTTCCTAACTATCTCAACAAACCGCTGTTCTGAAGAAGAGTCACTGGACCTTTAGTCTGCGTTCTCTCCACAGGTGCTGCTGCCAGGCTTGCTAAGTTTCTCCAGCAATTTCCGTGATTTGTGCAAAGGGCTGGGTGAGACAGACATCACTAGCTGCAGATGTACTTTTGGGAGAACCCAGTTAGCACACTATATAGCGCCTTGGATACCACATCCTTTTAATACAGTCCAAGATTCCCCAGTATATTAAATCTATGTGTTATTGTACGGAACAAATGTTGTAATGAGCTTTGCCGTGCTATTAAATCCAGGGGAAATTGGCGTGCAGCACACTGCACTGCTGAAATGAACTGCAGTTTGCTGAAGAGAGCTGCTCCAGCCTGTAAAATAAAGAACTTTGTCCGTTCGACTACGGGATGTACTTGCACCATATAAATGGGAAACGTCTTTCATCTCTGCTCTTCTCCTGACGTTGCGGAACGTTGGTGAGATCACAGAGTCTGTTGAGATGTTACTCCGTTTCAGATATGCAGAACAATTTAATAACCGGAAGTCTAACAACTTATTGTAAGTGATAAGATTTGTTTTTTTTTAAAACAAAATCGCCTTTCCAATTGTCAACGCGAAACTAAAACAAAATCCTGCGAAATTTGGGATTCTTCCTATCTCTCTGCCTCTCTATATAAATGGAAAACAGATTTGGACATGTGGGATCAAAGCATGTGAAAGGAGAGTGGAGAACCCGCTGCTTATGGATTTAAATAGTGAGTACCTGGAGAATGTTTTACCAATTGGCATGACGCATTCCATTGTTTGCTCAGGTTACTACCAGCATTCCGAAAATTAGATTTTACTAATTAATAACTTGGATGGTGTGCGTTGTCATCTCAAGTAGAGGAAGCACATGGATTTAATTCAGATCGTTCACATCACTTTTGGCTATGTAGAGATATTGTAAAGAATCAATGCATTATTTTTTTTTGGGGGGGGGGATAGCTAACAGTTTAAAAGTGCAAATTGCGTGGCATCTAATTGCCTTTTCTAACTGAGTATACTGCTTTGCAGAACTTTTGCTCCTGATAGTATGCCTTGTCCAGACCAGGCTCGCAAAGATGATACCGCTACGCCCTCTGTGTGACAGCCGTGTAATGGACAGATATATCAGAGAAGCGAAGGATCTCCTGAAAGCACCGGTAAGGATTCGCGCAAGTTTCTGTACCGAGCGGGACGCTGCACAATTCCAACGATTTAATTGTGTTGCCGCCACGTTTCGAGCCCCCCTTTCGTATTCTGCCAGAAACTCAGCCAAACTTGCGCCCTGCGATACTGGGGTCAAAAAGGAAAGATGGAAAGTGAAGAGTAGCTTTTTAATACATGTTGTGTAGAGTCCTTGTACTGTTTGCTGCGGGGTCAGATTTCGTGGTTGAGGTTAGGCTGACAACCCGTTTGTACGCGAGCTGCGGACAGCAGTAGGATCGGGGGAGTCTTGGGGACCCCTTTATCGGAACAGCAGAGATTCCAGAATCTATACAAAGGAAAGTCCGGATAAATAAACTGAAGCGATGAGATTGATGGACGTGCCCAGGGGTTCCACATTCCTTTGCTAAGACGTAATTGCCAAAATAAATATGATTTTTAGTGTCTGTAAAGTATATGAGATGTTAGGAGCTGCCAGCTGGTAAAATACGAACCAGGTGAAGGAAGTAGTGAAATATGTGGTCGGATCGGACACGTCCTCAGATTTCAGTGATTTCAAGATGTGCTCGAGGGGGGAAACAAAGGAAATCGCTTCTACTCGTGTGGCCGGTCAGAGTGACCCAGCCCTTTCAAAACAGCTATCTCTACCGAATTTGATCTGCTCGGGCGCCTTACGGGAGACCTCCTTGCTCCAATTTGCCATATTTCAATGTTTAGTCAAATGTGTCCGCTAAAGCATCAGTCAGTACTGAGCCAGGCAAATCTGCTGGTTCAGCAATATTTATTCAATTAACTCAATAATTGCTGGTTCCAGTGGGTTTCCTATTTCCACTTTAAATGTTTCCTGCATTATGATTTTGATATCTTGATCTGAATAAATCTTTCCAGATTTCGAAATATTTGTTTCCCTGGAGATGAACCTCCCAGTATTGGGCCGAAAAGTCGTGGGATCCTCAATCCTTTCAATACTCCCACTTATCCCTCAACCAACATCATTGTAACTGGTCACTATTACTGGGAGCTTCCTTTGCTGTATTTGGCTGCTATTCTGGCCTCCCAGGTAGCAGATTGCGCAATCCCACTTCAGCCAGAACAACACAGAAATCTCAGCTTGACTCCTCAGTGCTGGAGAGAGGGAGTGCTGCACTGTTGGAACTACCTTCCTTCATCTGTTCCTATGAAACATGAAACTGAGGCAAGATTAGAATGGTGCTGGAAAAGCACAGCAGGTCAGGCAGCATCCGAGGAGCAGGAAAATCAATGTTTTGGGCAAAAGCCCTTCATCAGAAATGAGGCTCATTCCTGATGAAGGGCTTTTGCCCGAAACGTCAATTTTCCTGCTCCTCTGATGCTGCCTCACCTGCTGTGCTTTTTCAGCACCACTCTAATCTTGACTCTGATCTCCAGCATCCGGAGTCCTCACTTTCGCCAACATGAGGCCCTGTCTGCTCATTCAACAGCTTGCAAAACAACCCACTGTGCTACTTTAGAGAAGTGACAGGGAGTTATTGGCCAATGTTTATCCCTCAATTAAATATTCCTAAAACAAGTTGTCTGGTCATCATCACATTGTTGCTTATGGGAGCTTACTGATTGCCATCTTCTCTACATTACGACAGTGATTGCAATTCAAAAGTACTCCATTTATTCTAGAACATAGAACATAGAACAATACAGCACAGAACAGGCCCTTCAGCCCACGATGTTGTGCCGAACATTTGTCCTAGCTTAAGCACCTATCCATGTACCTATCCAATTGCCGCTTAAAGGTCACTAATGATTCTGACTCTGCCGCTCCCACAGGCAGCGCATTCCATGCTCCCACCACTCTCTGAGTAAAGAACCTACCCCTGACATCCCCCCTATACCTTCCACCCTTCACCTTAAATTTATGTCCCCTTGTAACACTCTGTTGTACCCAGGGAAAAAGTCTCTGACTGGCTACTCTATCTATTCCCCTGATCATCTCATAAACCTCTATCAAGTCATCCCTTATCCTTCTCGGTTCCAATGAGAAAAGGCCTAGCACTCTCAACCTATCCTCGTACGACCTATTCTCCATTCCAGGCAACATCCTGGTAAATCTCCTCTGCACCCTCTCCAAAGCTTCCACATCTTTCCTAAAGTGAGGCAACCAGAACTGCACACAGTACTCCAAATGTGGCCTTACCAAGGTCCTATAGAGCTGCAACATCACCTCATGACTCTTGAATTCAATCCCTCTGCTAATGAACGCTAATACACCAGAGGCCTTCTTACAAGTTCTATCCACCTGAGTGGCAACTTTCAAAGATCTATGAACATAGACCACAAGATCCCTCTGCTCCTCCACCTTACTAAGAACCCTATTGTTAACCCTGTATTCCGCATTCTTATTTGTCCTTTATTTCTAAAGTACTTTATGAAATGCTGAGATTATGAACATTATTAATGCAGCCATACAATAGTGGAAATGCCAAGGGTCTGGCAACATCTTTGGAAAAAGAAACTTTACATTTCAGGTTAGAATGTCCTTGATTTGAAACATTTCTCTCTCCACAGATGCTGCCAAACTAGTTCAGTATATACAGTATTTTCTGATTTAACTCAGATTTCCAGCACTTACAATAATTTGTGCTTGGTCTTTCTTTACCATAGTGGCTACATTTCAAAAGTAACTAAATAAGCTAAATTCCAATAAAAACAGAATATGCTAGAAGACCTCAGTTTATGTGAAGAGAAACAATTAAAGTTTCAGATTGATGATTTTCATCAAGATAGGAAGATGGCATCAATTAACATTTTTAAAGCAAATATAAAGCTAAATTGAACAGGGAGCAGAGAGGAACAAATGTCTGTGATGGGATGAAACGGAGCAATGATTAAATGGTAAAAAGGGCTAATGGTGCAAGGTGATAATAGGATCATTTAAAAAAAACCTAAAGTAGGTGCAAATGGTTACTAGCACTTGTTGCCTGAAAAAGTCTTTATGATCTAAAATGAGACGCTGATCCTCACATTTACTTAGTTACTGCCAGTGCAGAGGTGCAGACATTCAAATTCAGTGTCGCAAACCAGGGAGGAAAAGAAATCAGCAAGCTGTTACACTCCTGTTTGTTACCAGTGAAAATTTTTACAAATTGCATGCATGCCAGCATGCAGTGAAACCAGGATTAGAATTAAATTCAATGTAGATCCCCACCTCTGCTTAAGTGCCTAATCAAGTCACAATATGGAGTCAACAGGGATATAGTTCCTCCAATCAGTATCAAGAATGAGAGTGAGGTCAGAAATCACAACAGTGCCAGGTTATAGTCCAACAGGTGTACATGTATTTGAAATCACAAACTTTCAGAGTGCTGCTCTTTCATCAGGTCACCTTGTCCACCTCAGTCCAACACTGGTACCTCCGCTTCAGGGGATGAAAGCAGCTGAGCTAAGGTTATATATGATTTTCCTCTGTGCAAAATTGTCACTGTTCAGCCTTACTACTCAGAATAGTGGTACATCTGAAATTAATTACAGAACACATAAGGAATCATGAACATAAATCGAAGCTCAATTATTCCATAAAACAACTCCAACAAACTATTTCACTACTACTTACCCATTATTTTAATACTTTGTACATGCATTCACCATACTGCTGCGGCGTTAGGGTAGCAATTTCATTCTCCACCAATTATGCTCCAATTAAGTGTAAACACAACCAGAGTTCAAAATCAGAGTCTGACTTAATATTGGCGCAAAGTGAAGTGTGTTCCTGTGAGAGAGTGCTGCTCCACTTCACTTCAAAGTCAGTGAACATCATTTATAACATTAACTTTAAAGATTAGAAGTCTGAGCATCAATCCTCACTATTTGAAATTTTAAACTTTTGAATAGAGAGCAGATGTTTTATCAGCTGATACTCATTCTGTGTTGCCAGTAAAATGAGTCATAAGCAGTATTGAGTTGGTAGCACTGTGCCAAATGGTTGGTATAATATTGACTGGAAATTCAACAAACTTTATGAAAATTAGTGCCTGCAGGACTTAATATTCTCCTGTTACAAAATCACATTGTGCTTGCAACCTTCAGAAAGCATCAGAAGACTTCTCATCAGGGTGCTGGTACATGGAATAATATGCTAAAGTAATTTGGCTAAACATTCCAAAAGGCACATCTGTAACAGCATATAAATAACAAACTTGAACAACACATATGTAAGTCATATTTACTCTGCCTAAAGACAATTCCTCAGCTCATTATCTGCTGATGCTTCATTCTGAGCCACTTTCTTGACAGTTTTGTCAGTGGTGTTTTGGCATTGCCTTTCAATTTCAGAGGCAGAGCAAGGAAGCAAGGCTCTAGTTGCTCTGAGCTGGAACAGAAATCAATCCCATACTGTTCATTATCCAGCCAAATGAGCTAACTGGCTCTCACTTAAATAGTATAAGTAACAAGTACATAAACAATAACAATGGTCTCTTGTCGTACCATAATAGTATCCTTACCATTGAGTTAAAGGCCTAGTTTAAGTCCCACCTGTTCTAGCAGCATGCCCTAGTGTAGCACAGTGGTGGTACTTCTGAACCAAAAGGTCCAGGTTGAAGTCCGAGCTGCCCCAGAGGTGTGTAGAGCATATCTAAATAGGTTGATTCAAATAGTAACCGAGTTTCTTATGGTAAATAGTAGTGAGCCCATCTCTCAACCAGGAGGACTTGATTGAAATGCCACCTGCACTAAAGGTGTGCCATAACATGTCTAAACAATGAAGATCTTTAACACAATTTCAACCACAATTTTCAAACTTGTGTTACAGCACAGCAGTACTTGTGCTGCATATTTTCAGCAAATTTGTTAGACTGTAGGATTTCAGCTCACAATGCAAACATGGGAATGACTTAATCCCACTATACCTTAGAATGGAAAAAAAACCCATATGTTCCCCTCAGAGCTATCCGAAGCAGGATTCAAGAAATTCACACCAAGCTAGTGGAACCATCTGAAATAAATCACCTTCAGATTTTAACTAAAAAACTAAACTTAGGATCTCAGATGTTATGCAGCTGAATTAATGTCTTCTGCATATGGGTTGATTTGGGATTGTCCCCGAGTGGAAACCATAAAGAACCTGCAGCATTAAAAGTACAAATGGAGCTTGGAGATAGCTAGATTAGATTACTTACAGTGTGGAAACAGGCCCTTCGGCCCAACAAGTCCACACCGACCCGCCGAAGCACAACCCACCCATTCCTCTACATTTACCCCTTTACCTAACACTACGGGCAATTTAGCATGGCCAATTCACCTGACCTGCACATCTTTGGACTGTGGGAGGAAACTGGAGCACCCGGAGGAAACCCACGCAGACACGGGGAGAATGTGCAAACTCCACACAGTCAGTCGCCTGAGTTGGGGATTGAACCCGGGTCTCTGGCGCTGTGCGGCAGTAGTGCTAACCACTTGCCACCGCTATTTATTAATGTGCAGGCAAGCATGGTAAAGACTTTATTGTTCTCAGAATAAAAACATGCTTCTGCTCCTCATATATTAAAAAGAACTATTAAGAAGTTGGTAAGTTTTTTTTATCTCTTTTGACAATTTAGAGCAGAGGGAATGGAAGCTAGGGCAGTTGCGTGATCCTCTTGCAGGATGTGGGAGGTGAGGGTCACCACAAGTGGCCCTGCTGACTTCATCTGCGAGAAGTGCACCCAACTCCAGCTCCTCACAGACCACATGAGGGAACGGAGCTGGAGCTGGATGCACCTCGGATCATTCAGAAGGCTGAGGGGGGTGATAGAGAGAAGTTATAGGGAGGTAGTCACACCTAAGTTACAGAATAAAGGTAGTTGGATAACCGTCAGGAGAGGAAAAGGGGATAGGCAGACAGTACAAGGATCACCTGTGGCCATTCCCGTCAATAACAAGTATACCACTTTGGATGCTGTTAGGGGTTGGGGGGGAGCAACCTACCACATGGAAGTCATAGCCGCCAGGTCTCTGGCTCTAAGCCAGGCTCTAAGGCTCAAAAGGAAAGGGGGTGAATACGAGAGCGATAGTGATAGGAGATTTCATGGTTAGAGGAACAGACAAGAGATTCTGTGGTCATGAACGAGACTCCCAGATGGTATGTTGCCTCCTAGGTGTCAGGATCAGGGATGTCTCAGATTTAGCTTACAGGATTCTTAAAGGGGAGGGGGAGCAGCCAGAGGTTGTAGTACACATCGGTAACATTGCGACATTGAACATTCCTTCTGCCGCCCCTGCCTCCAGGACCATTTTTTCTATCAAGACTTCGGCCCATCTTCCGAGGACCTCTTCTCCTGCCTCCAACACACCCCAACCACCTGGACACTCTGTGCTGATCTGTTACCCACCCTTGATCTCTTTATTTCCAACTGTCACCATGACATTGACCACCTAAACCTGTCCACACCCCTCGCCCTCTCCATCCTCTCACCTTCACAACACTCAGCCCTCCACTCCCTCCGCTCCAACCTCAACATCAGCATCAAACCTGCAGATAAGGGGCGGGGGGGGGGGGCACTGTGGTAGTTCAGTGCAACAACCTCTACACCGCTGAAGCCAGGTGCCAACTCACAGATACCTCCTCCTACTGACCCCTCACCAAGATGTCACCTCCCATCACCAAGCCATCATTTCTCAGACCATCCACAACCTCATCACCTCTGGGGATCTCCCATCCACAGTCTCCAATCTTATAGTCAGAGAACCCCGCACCGCCTGATTCTACCTCCTCCCTAAGATTAACAAACCTGACTGCCCCAGTCGACCCATTGTCTCAACCTGCTCCTGTCCCATGAACTCATCTCTGTATACCTTAACACCGTCCTGTCCCCCTTAGTCCAGGAACTCCCCACCTACATTCGGGACATTACCCACGCCTTTTAACTCCTCCAAGACTTTCGTTTCCCCGGCCCCCAACGCCTCATCTTCACCATGGTCATCCAGTTCCTCTACACATCTATCCACCATGACGAACACCTCCAAGCCTTCCATTTCTTCCTCACATGCCATCCAACCAGTATCCTTCCACCGATACCCTCATCCACCTGGCTGAACTGGTCCTCACCTTTAACAACTTTTCCTTCCAAACCTCCCACTTCCTCCAAACCAAAGGGGTAGCCAAGGGCATCCACATGAGCCCCAGCTATGTCTGCCTCTGTTGAGCACGTGGAAGAGTCCATCTTCCGCAGCCACACAGTCACCAACCCCCACCTGTTCCTCTGCTACATCAATGACTGTATAGCCACGAGGAGGTTGAAAAGTTCATCAATTTCACAAACACCTTCCACCCTGACCTCAAATTTACCTGGACCATCTCAGACACTTCCCTCCCATTCCTGGACCTCTCCATTTTCCTCTCCAGTGATGGGCCAAACACCGACATTTACAACAAACCCACCGATTCCCACAGCTACCTGGACGACACATCCTCCCACCCTGTCTCCTGGAAACATGCCATCCCTTATTCCCAATTCCTCCACCTCCACTGCATATGTTCCCAGGATGACCAATTCCACTATAGAACATCCCAGATGGCCTCCTTCTTCAAAGACTGCAATTTCCCCTCCCACCTGGTCAACGATGCCCTCCAGTGCATCTCCTCCACTTCCCCACCTCTGCCATTGAACCCCACCCCTCCAATCACAACAAGGACAGAACCCTTCCCTCCCTCATCCTTAACTTGCACCCCACCAACCTCCGGATACATCGCATTATATTCCACCTGCAAACAGACCCTATCACTAGGGATATATTTCCCTCCCCACCCCTATCAGCATTTCGGAGAGACCATTTCCTCCACGACTTCCTTGTCGGATCCACATCCCCACCCCCGGTATTTTCCTCTGCCACCGCAGGAAGTGCAAAACCTGCGCCCACACCTCCCTGCCTCACCTCTGTCCAAGGCCCCAAACAATCTTTCCACATCCAACAGCAATTTACCTGTACTTCCACGCAAGTCATCTACTGTATCCATTGCACCCGATGTGGTCTCCTCCACATCGGGGACACAGGACGCCAACTTGTGAATCATTTCAGAGAACATCTCCGGGACACCAGCACCAATCAACCCCACTGCCCCGTGGCTGAACACTTTAACTCCCCCTCCCACTCTAGCAATCACATACAGCTCCTGGGCCTCCTCCATTGCCAAATCCTTACCACTCGACATCTGGAGGAAGAATGCCATATCTTCCACTTTGGGACTCTGCAACCACACAGGATCAATGTGGATTTCACCAGGTTTCTCATTTCCCTTCCCCCAACCTTATCCCAGTCCCAAGCCTCCAACTCAGCATAGCCCCCTTGACTGGTCCTACCTGTCCATCTTCCTTCCCACCCATCCGCTCCACCCTCCAACCTATCAGTCCCACCCCCACCTTCATCAACCTATCACAGTCCCATTCCCCTCCCATTTATCTCTCAGCAACCCCCCCACCCACAAGTCTCATTCCTGATGGAAAGTATTCAGCCTGGAGCTCTGTGACCAGTGGCATTCCACAGGGATTCCACAGAGGTTCTGGGATCTCTGCTCTTTGTGATTCTTATAAATGACTTGGATAAGGAAATGGAAGGGTGGGTCAGTAATTTTCCCGATGACAATTGTAGATTGCAATGGGATATTTACAGGATGCTGGGCTCAGAAATGGCAGATGGAGTTCAGGCTGGAAAAGTGTGAAGTGATTCATTTTGGAAGGTCAAATTTGAAAGCAGATTACAGGGTTAAAGGCAGGATTCTTGGCAGTGTGGAGGAACAGAGAAGTCTTGGAGTCCACATTCATAGATCCCTCAAATTTACCACCCAGGTAGATAGGGTTGTTAGGAAGGCATATGGTGTATTGGCTTTCATTAGCAAGGGGATTGAATTTTAGAGCCACAAGATTATGCTGCAGCTCTGTAAAGCCCTGGTTAGAGCACATTTCAAATATTGTGTTCAGGTCTGGTCACCTCATTATAGGAAGGATGTGGAAGCTTCAGAGAGGGTGCAGAGGAGGTGTATCAGGGTGCTGCCTGGACTGGAGGGCATGGTTTATGAAGAAAGGTTGAGGGAGCTGGGGCTTTTCCCACAGAGTTTCAGCAGAAGCTCTTTCATTATTAAGAGCCTCTGCTGAAACTCTGACAAAGGAACATGTGGGATAGTTATTGAAGTGGCATGGAGTCATGTCTATCTTGTTAGCACAGCATCCAAATGTTTGAATCTTCATCATCTGTCTGTCCACAAACATGAGGGGCACACTCAAACGTGTGGGGGAGGGGGCTATTTTTATTGTTATGATATGAGTGGAATACCAATGGAAGATTATTTGAACCATTCTCTAGTCAGGGAGCCAATATGCATTGGGGGAGAACAGAAGAGGAGAAAATGTAAAATGAAAAATGTTCACATAGGAAAGTCAATTTTACAAATTTGCACTGGCAGAGGTAAAATTCCATGCTGAGCACATGCTATTCCAACTGTCCCTCCAAAATGTTTCCAATAGATTTTTCTATTTTGTATTTCCATGCAGTGTAACCGGATATTTCAATTTCCTAATGCAATTCCTCTTCCAAATACTGGTCTTAATCTACGAACATGGAGGTCCAAAAGTGTAAGTACCCAAATAATTAAAGTACTTTTAAATTTGTTCTCAGGATGTGAGCATCACTAGAACATTCGGTATTTACTGCCCATTTCTAATTCCTGTTGTAAAGGTAGTGGTGAGCTACAATCTTGAACAACCTGTGTGATCTAGAAACATGAAAAGGATACTGGGGAGGGTGTAGGAGACCGTTTTTGATCCAGCAATAGTGATAGAATGGAAATATTGTTCCAAAACAGGTTAACGAGTGACTTGGAGGGAACTTGCTACTGGTAGTGTTTCCATGCATTCTTGCCTTTCTCCTTTTTCCAGGAGGTAGAGCTCATGGGTTTGGAAGCTGTTGTCAAAGCAGCCATGGTGAGTGGCTGCAGTGCATAATATTGATAAGTAATTAGTACTGTTGCTATGCATTGGTGTTCAATGGGGGAGTGTGAATGTTTAAGCCAGTGGATGTAAAATCAGTCAAGAGGACTGTCCTAAAAGATGTCAAGTTTATTGAGTTATTTTGGAGTTGCACCTATCCAGGCAGGTGGAGAGTATTCCATCCTCCTCCTGACTTGTGTCTGTTAGCTGGTGGACAGGCTTTTAGGAATCAGAAGGTATATTGCATGCCTCAGAATCTCCAGTCTCTTGACTTATCCTTGTTACCACAATTGTTACATAGCTTTTCCAGTTTGGTTTCTGATCAATGGTAACCCTGTGGATAATGATGGTAGGTTGTTGATATTAATGTTATATAGCAATTGTAAAGCTGTTGAATGTCAAGGAAAGATCGTAAAGTTCAGTCTTGTGAGGGATGTTATAGTTTCAAAGCATATGTGGAATATATATCACTTGCCATTTATTAGCCCAAATCTGAATGTTGCCCAGGTCTTGCTACGTGTGGACAAAGATTACTGGATAAGTACAGCTGCAACAACACTCAAGAAACTTGACACCATCCAGAACAAAGCATCCAACTTGATTGGCACCATATCCACAAACATTCACTCTCTCCACCACTGATATTATGTAGAAGCAGTGTGTACTATCTGCAAAATGCATTGCAACAATTCACCAAAGATCATTAGACAGATCATTAGACAGATCATTAGACAGATCATTAGACCAAACCCATGACCACCACCATCCAGAAGGACATGGGCAGCAGATACATGCAGGTTCCCTTCCAAGTCACTCACCATCCTGACTTGGAAGCATATTACTGTTCCTTCAGTGTTGCTGGGTCAAAATCCTGGAATTCCCTCCCCAAGGGCATACATGGACTGCAGCGGTTGAAGAAGGCAGCTCACCACCACCTTCTCAAGGGCAACTAGAGGCAAACAATAAACGCAGGCCGAGCCACGATGCAGACATCCCACAAGTGAATAAAAATATGTTAAATATTTGAAGAGTTGTGGGTGATATTGAACATCCAAGACCATTAATGAAGCAACTGAAGATGCATGAGCTAAAGACGCTATCCAAAGGAATCTCAGTCAGCCAAGGTATCAGATGGTTGGCTTCCTTTGTGATAGTAGGACTTCAACCAATGGTTTATCTGCTGATTCCCACTGGGTTCAATTTTAGTCCATCCGGTCTTGTTTGTCTCTCAGTTCTCTGTGATGATTAGATGCAACTAAACACTTACTAGCCTAAGACTCAACTACATTGCTGTGCATCTGGAGTCAAATATGTATTGATTGCAAAGTTTACCCCATAAGGGCATTAGTGAACCAGGTGGATTCAAAAATCCAGCAGTTTAATGATTATTAATGAGACAAGTATTTTGCCATGTGGGATTTGAACTTGGGGTCTCGAGAACATTACTCTGGACTACTAGAATACTAGTGTAGTAATGTTATCATATTGCTATCATTCCCCAGGAATGGTAATAACTTGTTTAATTAGTACTGGGCCTTTAAAGGAATACTGAATGCAACACTAGCATTCCTGGCAAAACGTAATTCGAAATTTAAAAGTTAACATTGTAGATGTACAGGGCATAAACAATTTTTTTCAACATTTCAGTTTGTACATCACACAAAAAATATTCTTATTCAGTTCCTCAAAACAAAATGCATTTTCAGTTCCCAAATAACTTTGACTGTATCACCAAATACATGTTGCAAATAAATGTTGCACCTAAAATGATTGATGTGGGAAAAACAAGCAATGAATTGTTTCAGAATATTACACTACATTCAAGATGCTCTTGAATGTGACTCTTCTTGGGTCCAACTGGCAAATCCACATTTTTTTTAAAGAGAGAATTAATTACAGGTGAATTAAGTATGAACCTTACACTACCATAGCAAAGAAACTAGATGCTGTACTGTAGAGCTTACAATTGCGGTCATGTTTAAATTTTAGGACATCTTTGCAAAATGTAATATCACAAAGTACAGCCTTTCATAGGAACACAAATCTGGAATCAACAGTGCAATTAACCCACAGTTATGCACTTTCAGAGCATTTAATGACAGCCTGACCACTGCCAAACTAGCTCAAACTAACTTGTAAATAGAACATCATGTATTGATGGGCCAAGGTAATCACACTGTGTACCTATAAACTGTAAAGTTAACCTGAGACCTGAGACTGGATTTTCTGATTGGGGGTCTGGTCCAAATTCAGGTCCTGATTCTCCACCATGTCATGATTAGTCGTCACATCACAATGTTTGCAGGATAAGTCAATTAATTGGTAAAGGTCACACTTGCTACCCAATCAGGGATGGTTGTCTGACCTCATGAAGCTGGAGGACCACTGGGGAGGCTACCCAGCAATGACATATCAGCGGTCTACTGGCTCAGGTGGGAGCTACCAATTCCTACACTGAGAGTTGGAGAGAATACCTCAAGGTGGTAACTGTTCATGCAGACTAGTTAATAATAATTTAAAGAAAAGACCACATCTGACAAGCTGTCAGTGGAAAGTATCTCCACTTGAAGGCTTGATGTTGCAGGAATGGCTCAATGGCGTTGGAGGATGCAGAGAATTCTCTCAGAATGAAGAGTGAGCCCCACTCCTCAGGCTGGGAGGTTTTGGCTGCAGAATGAAGCTTGCCTAAAAACTTAAATTCCAACCAGCGCAGCAAAATGGTCCAAATGAATCAATTTACTAGCCTAATGGGGTATCTATCTAGTTCTCAACCTGGCCTTTTTCAAAACAGCTCCAGGTTAGAACCATGTCAGTTCACCAGCACAGTGACTGGCAATGCGACCTTGAAGGCCACCAAAACCCATTTCTGGTCTGACCCAATCAAACTTAAAAATTCCAGCCCACGCAGTGACTGAAACATTGATTTCTATCCTCATTTTGTTTTGCAGAAACGTGTGAAAAACGAAGAAATTAAGGCAGGCCTTATTATGCTTTCTAATGCAACACAGACAGCAAAACATTTTATCACTAATAATTCCACAGTGCCTCTCTTAGATAAGATTTACAGGAATACTAGGACCTTTATTCACCTCCTACAACTGATGAATGTGCCGGTAAGTACTTAAGTAAGAAATTAGCCACTTCCAATGTAATGTGGAACTTATTGGCAACTTATAAGCTATCTGCTTATGGTCTTACAATATGTACTTGAGTCAAAAATCAGGCTACATGAGCTTCACTAATGGTCTTTCTTCCACAGAGCAATCAGTAGCTAAGGCATACAGCCTCGAGATTGATAGGTTCCTGACTGAATTTGGTTACCTGAGTCAACATGGCAATACAGGCTGCACAATGTTGGTTATGTGGAAGAAAAATGAATCAGGTTATACAACGCCTTGCGAAATAGTACTCCAAAATGGCAGCATCTTCTTACCTGGGTGGAAGTGTTAAAGAGTGAAATTGGGACCATCAATACCAGGCATAGATCAGAGGTTGCTGCAAGATCTGCTAAGTGCTGGGACAGGCTGGGAAAATGGCCCACCTTGATTTTCTGGGGCTGCATCCCGGGTGGTTTGCTAAATAACAGGTTGTCTCAGCCCCACCTTTGCACACTTGCACCCACTCCCTGAAATAACTCTTCAGAGGCTGGCATCCCATCACCAATCACCATTTCTGCACAAATACATAGCTTTTGATAAGAGCACTGCCTCCCACTTAGTCAGTCAGTCAGGGTCCCAATATCCCTGAAATAATACTGAGTAGGAAAGAAAATATTTGGTCTCTGCAATAACCAACCTATTCGCCTCTGCTAGAGTCATAGAGTCACAGAGATATACAGCATTGAAACAGACCCTTTGGTCCAACCTGTCCATGCCGACCAGATATCCCAACCCAATCTAGTCCCACCTGCCAGCACCCGGCCCATATCCCTCCAAACCCTTCCTATTCATATACCCATCCAAATGCCTCATAAATGTTGCACCACTTGCTCTGGCAGCTCATTCCATACACGTACCACCCTCTGCGTGAAAACATTGCCCCTTAGGTCTCTTTTATATCTTTCCCCTCTCACTCTAAACCTATGCCCTCTAGTTCTGGACTCCCTGATCCCAGGGAAAAGACTTTGTCTATTTATCCTATCCATGCCCCTCATAATTTTGCAAAGATCTATAAGATCACCCCTCACCCCTCCAGCCTGTTCAGCCTCTCCCTGTAGCTCAAATCCTCCAACCCTGGCAACATCCTTATAAATCTTTTCTGAACCCTTTCAAGTTTCACAACATCTTTCTGATAGGAAGGAGACCAGAATTGCATGCAATATTCCAACAGTGGCCTAACCAATGTCCTGTACAGCTGCAACATGACCTCCAAACCCCTGTACTCAATACTCTAACTATAAAGGAAAGCATACCAAATGCCTTTTTCACTATCCTATCTACCAGCGACTCCACTTTCAAGGAGCTATGAACCTGCACTCCAAGGTCTCTTTATTCAGCAACACAGCCTAGGACCTTACCATTAATTGTATAAGTCCTGCTAAGATTTGCTTTCCCAAAATGCAGCACCTCACATTTATCTGAATTAAACTCCATCTGCCATTTCTCAGCCCATTTGCCCATATGGTCCAGATCCCATTGTAATCTGAGGTAACCATCTTCACTGTCCACTACACCTCTACCTTTGGTGTCATCTGCACACTTACTAACTGTACCTCTTCTGCTTGCATCCAAATCATTTATGTAAATGACAAAAAGTAGAGGACCCAGCACCAATCCTTGTGGCACTCCACTGGTCACAGGCCTCCAGTCTGAAAAAAACCCTCCACCACCACCCTCTGTCTTCTACCTTTGAGCCAATTCTGTATCCAAATGGCTAGTTCTCCCATGTATTCCATGAGATCTAACCTTAGTAATCAGTCTCCCATGGGGAACCTTGTTGAACGCCTTACTGAAGTCCATGTAGATCACATCTACTGCTCTGCCCTCATCAATCTTCTTTGTTACTTCTTCAAAAAACTCAATCAAGTTTGTGAGACATGATTTCCCATGCACAAAGCCATGTTGACTATCCCTAACCAGTCCTTGTCTTCCCAAATATATGTACATCCTGTCCCCCAGGATTCCCTCCAACAACTTGCCCACCACCAAGGTCAGGCTCACCGGTCTATAGTTCCCTGGCTTGTCTTTACCGCCCTTCTTAAACAGTGGCACTACGTGTGCCAACCTCCAGTCTTCCGGCACCTCACCTGTGACTATCAATGATACAAATATCTCAGCAAGAGGCCCAGCAATCACTTCTCTAGCTTCCCACAGAGTTCTAAGAACACCTGATCAGGTCCTGGGGATTTATCCACCTTTAACCGTTTCAAGACATCTAGCACTTCCTCCTCTGTAATCTGGACATTTTGCAAGATGTCACCATCTATTTCCCTACAGTCTATATCCTCCAAATCCTTTTCCACAGTAAATGCTGATGCAAAATATTCATTTAGTATTTCCCCTATTTTCTGTGCCTCCACACAAAGGCTGCCTCGCTGATCTTTGAGGGGAAGTGAGGGCTGCAGATGCTGGAGATCAGAGCTGAAAATGTGTTGCTGGAAAAACGCAGCAGGTCAGGCAGCATCCAAGGAACAGGAGAATCGACGTTTCGGGCATAAGCCCTTCTTCAAGATCTTTGAGGGGCCCTATTCTTTCCCGAGTTACCCATTTGTCCTTAATATATTTGTGAAAACCCTTTGGATTCTCCTTAATTCTATTTGCCAAAGCTATCTCATGTCCCCATTTTGCCCTCCTGATATCCCTCTTTAGTATACTCCTACTTCCTTTATACTCTTCTCAGGATTCACTCGGTCTATCCTGTCTATACCTGACATATGCTTCCTTCTTTTTCTTAACCAAACCCTCAATTTCTTTAGTCATCCAGCATTCCCTATACCTACCAGCCTTCCCTTTCACTCTGACAGGAATATACTTTCTCTGGATTCTCGTTATCTCATTTCTGAAGGCTTCCCATTTTCCAGTCATCCCTTTATCTGTGAACATCTGCCTCCAATCAGCTTTCGAAAGTTCTTGCCTAATACCGTAAAAAATTGGCCTTTCTCCAATTTAGAACTTCAACTTTTAGATCTGGTCTATCCTTTTCCATCATTATTTTAAATCTAATAGAATTGCAAAGTGCTCCCTCACTGACACCTCAGTCACCTGCCCTGCCTTATTTCCCAAGAGTAGGTCAAGTTTTGCACCTTCTCTAGTAGGTACATCCACATACTGAATCAGAAAATTGTCTTGTACACACTTAACAAATTCTACTCCATCTAAACCCTTAACACTATGGCAGTCCAAGTCGATGTTTGGAAAATTAAAATCCCCGACCATAACTACCTTATTATTCTTACAGATAGCTGATATCTCCTTACAAATTTGTTTCTCAATTTCCCTCTGTCTATTGGGGGGGTCTACAATACAATCCCAATAAGGTGATCATCCCTTTCTTATTTCTCAGTTCCACCCAAATAACTTCCCTGGATGTATCCTCCCTCAGCACAGCTGTAATGCTATCCCTTATCAAAAATGCCACTCCCCCTCCTCTCTTGCCTCCCTTTCTATCCTTCCTGTAGCATTTGTATCCTGAAACTTTAAGCTGCGAGTCCTGCCCATCCCTGAGCCATGTTTCTGTATTTGCTATGATATCCCAGTCCTATGTTCCTAACCATGCCCTAAGTTCATCTGCCTTCCCTGTTAGGCCCCTTGCATTGAAATAAATGCAGTTTAATTTATTAATCCTACCTTGTCCTGCCTGCCCTGACTGTTTGACTCACTTCTGTTCTCAGCTGTACCCGTCTCAGATCGATCTCTTTCCTCACTATCACCCTGGGTCCCAGCCCCCTACCTCACTAGTTTAAATCCTCCCAAGGAGTTCTAGCAAATTTCCCTGCCAGCACATTAGTCCCCTGGCAGCATCTGTTGAGAGAGAAACAAAGTTAACATTTCGAGTCTGATGACTCTTTATTGATGTTCCGAAACCTATATATGCACGTTGATAAGGTGAACTCAGAGATGACATGAAGGAAGATTGACAAGAAATTAGAAAAAGATGCAAATTCAGGGCTAAGTCAGGGACAAGCTTAGATGACATTTGGCACAAAGTTAGTAGTGGGAGGAGATAGTAGAGGGAGCTGATCAGATGATGTCAATTGTAGTCACATGCAGTCCTTAAGCTCCTCACATTTGTTAAAGGTGAGGATGGAAGAGACATCGGAGAGGTATTTAATTGTGAGATTAAGAAGAGAATCCAGGCAGTACCTCTGCATTCCTAGGTTTTCCTGAAGTAGTGAGCCATTTTAGCACACAAGAACAGGACTTGTTTGAGTTTTATGAGCTTCTGCCAGGTCTGACAATGAATAACTAAAACTGATTTCTCCACCATGTAAAATGTGCAACAATGCCATTGCAAGATTTGTAGAGCCACATTAAACAAAACTGGAGCAGAATTTCAAACCTAAGAAGAAACTCATTCTTTTTCTTTAAAACTTCCTTAGGATATCTGTTTTCTCTCCTCATAAATCTGAGGGAATTTTGGACTGAAAAATCGCTCAAAACTTACCATGGATATTTTCATAAATGTTACCATTTAAAATCCAAACATTTACTTTGCTACCAAAGTCCTGTCTCTAATTTAGAGATAAAGAGAAGCAGAATAATCTGCCTGTCTCGACACAATACTCCAGAGTTTCCGTTATCCGCCTCATAATGTAAAACTATATCTGTAATGTATTTCTTTAATCTTAAACTAGAATGCATTCTCCATTGGTATATTTGTCGATGTCCAATGCTAATGAAGAACAAAAATTATAATTGCAGTATTAAACAGAAAATTATTAATGTCCAAAAAATGTTCTTTACCTTGTTTTTCAAAAGCATGGATGTTGGAAATAGGTGAAATTGGTTGAAAACCCCTACAAATGTTGACAGTGAGAATATTTTCTGATATAGGATTCAAAGGATAAAATCATTATCATCTTTATGCATTAATCAAGTTCCTAATACCATTTCAAAATTAGAAATATTTTGGCCTTAAAAATTCATTACATTTTAATAGTATGTGAGTTCCCTCACCACCTCCTTCTGAAGTTCCCATTTTTATGACACTAGATTTTTTTTTTGTCCTATTAAACAAATGCTCTGAAATTGTGTTTCAGGATACCAAAGAGCAAACACACAGTAGAAGTAGATAATTCAGATACACATTCACCAATCTTTGAAATGGGTTAAGATATCAGCTATTATAGCAACAGAAGAATTTCAGACAAATACATTAAACATTCAAATCCTGATATTCCACAGAGTAATTTCAGAGCCAAGGTATTTCACAGTCATTTTGAAGTTTTCTGGAGGGAACAGTAATGTATGTGGAAGTCAAAGCATTCACTACTTGCTGAGCCATTAAATAGAAAATAACGTCCTTCTTTTAAAGTTGCAACTCTCATGATGAGCAGCGTTATCTATTGCAGAATCAAAAAATAGATTGTACAGTTTTATGTTGTTGATATTTTTAAAGCTACATTTATTGTTGCCACATATTGTAATTCAGAGGATTTATAGTTCTACACGCCAGTAAGTAGGAGGATAATAATCACTCAACATTTGGCTGGAATGTGTAATTTGATTACCAAGTGGGACTTTTCAAGGGGCCCAGCTGTGAGGCTCTGCTATTTCAGTTCTGTGCGATATTAAGCATAACCCAGACATCAGGAGAGGTGGTGAGAAAGTTTTGGGTTTGGATGGGTTTTCATTACACTTTGTACATTTAATCAACAAGCATGATATGTAATTTGAAGCTATCTTGCTGTAGAATGACAACATTACATTGAAGTCCTCAAGTGCAGGTTAATTGCAGCAATCAGGAAAGTATAGCTCCAGAGTTTCCAACATATGGCCCACAGGCTACAGCTTGGTGCACCAAAGATTTTTATTCAGATTGCAGACTGGCTCGCAGCAACAGTGCATTCCTATTGGTTAATACAGCTGGCATTCATCAGTACGGATTGACTGCATCTCAGCGCTTTCCAAGGACCTTCAATTGTTTCTGGAAACCTTGGTGTGAACCGTGCAGAGTCTCACAGCAATTCGACAGTCACCTTTGCAGCCTTTTTGAATCTTGCTTGGGATTTCGTGGTCAGCAAGTAGGCATTGATCAATTAAATTGCTGTATTAAACACATTCATTTATCTAGTATCATAAATGCAATCATCTTGAATGCATGCACTTTGAACAGCAAATATATGAAAAGTCACAAAAGCAAAATGCAAAATATTGCAAAAACTAAGCAAATCACTTTAATGTTTTAAACAGAAACCCACCTTCATCAGAACTGGTTTAGAATCGGATTGTCAAACCGGTCAGAGCCAATGAATTCTTAATGCCTTATCTTTCTGAAATTTGCTCATCATCCCCAGAAGTAAGAGAAGAAAATGCAATGTGGCTGCTCATATGAAATGCTTGGACACCCTTGGTGTAGCACTTCAGTACAGTACAACAATAATTCTATAGCCAGTTTTGAGCAAGTCATCTGTTTCATTGGCCAGACAGCAGAGTCAATTTTCACTCTGTGCTTTAATTATACTTTGAATTAAACGTTATTATTTCTAGATTCTCAGTGATTAGATAAAAAAGATGAATTGTTGGAAATACTCAGCAAGTCATGCAACATTGATGTAGAGAGAAATATTAGCCTGCCTATTATACCATATGTTGGTGTAAAAGTCAGGGCGGCCCACTCCTAATTCAGCAGGTTTGCCATGTAGTCATTTAATGGTCTTCAGGAAGGAGATTCCGCCTCTAAGAGCAGCTGGGCTCTCTCTCCCGGCAATACCACCCGAACTAGTGACCACTGCTGGGACTGTTGTGCATCCCGGAGGGAAATGACTGGAGCTGAACTTCAGGGTAAGTCTACGTCAAGGGGTAAGTGGAATCAAAGATGGATGGGGAGTGTCTTGTGTATTTTGCCTTCAATTGGCAGGCAGAGTCAAAAGAAATTAAATCTCAGGATGCAGAGAGAACAGCAGCCTGAGGGGGTCTGAGCGTCTGAATTGGTAGCCATGTGATCAAGCAAGAGAAGGGAAACAAAATACAGTGAGGGTGAACAAGGTAGAACTGACATCGACGTTTCGGGCAAAAGCCCTTCTTTTGCTGCTCCTCGGATGCTGCCTGAACTGCTGTGCTTTTCCAGCATCACTAATCCAGAATCTGGTTTCCAGCATCTGCAGTCATTGTTTTTACAAGGTAGAAGTGACAAACAAAAAGCCTGGAGGAAACAGGAGTGCTTTTTCAAACTGGGCCTTCCTAGAAAAGAACATGGCAGTGAATTAAATACTAATAAATAAAATAAGCCCATGATCACTGACTTTGGATTTTCAGGATGGAAACTTCTGTAATTCTGAGCTGAATTTTCTGATGATTATGTATCAACTTACATGTGTTTCATAGAGAGTTTCTCTCCAGGAGACCTGGTGATGTTTCTCTCTACATCATCGCAATTATGTATCTATCAAGTCCCTATGGTGCCCCTCTTGTCCAATGTTTGCCCAATTCTACCACTCACAGTAGCTGGAAGAACATGTCGCTCACCAGATTTTCTGGAATAAACTGGCATCTCTGGTTCCATCTTTAAAGTGTCGTCACACACTGACAGGGCACTGGTCCGGGCAGACAAGGGAAGACTGGCTTTCACTTTGTGGACAAGGAACTGGATGTTTTCGTTGTCAGAACACTGCATAGGAAGGACTTCCTCTTCTTCAGGACTGGCAGAGAGGCCATGCCATCGGACCCTGCAGGTTGGTCTGAGATCGCCACAAGCATCAGTATGAATTTCACAGTCCAGCCAAATGTAAAACAATGTTGGCAGAAGGTTAATGATCATCCTTCCATGAGGGTCAGTGCCATTATCATCTCCCTGCTACTAAACTCTAACTCTACCTCTGCTACTGCACCCACCTCCTAAAAAGGCTAATGCTCTACCCCTCTCACAGTTACATGCAACATCTTCCCTCACTCACTCTTTCCAAACACTACCTCACACAATTAACCCTGCATTGCCCCAGTATTGCCTACTCAGTCAATTGGGTGCTCTCATTACCTTGCCTCCACCCTGCACCAGTACTAACAGATGAGCTATTCACTTTCATCACACTTTGTAGCATATTGTCTCTCGTTCCAGAATAAAGCCTCCCCAATAGGGCAGGGAGGTCCTGGACATGGATGCCTGACATTAGGATTCTCAGCCCTTGGCCCCCAAGAGGAAAGGATCTGACCCCTCACAGGTGAAGGCATTCAGTGGGAATTCTGAAACAAACATATCCCATCAAACCAGTAAGTATCAGTCTTCATTGCAGTACAACTCTTACATTAACCCCACTGTCGGTGTCATTCATTACACATGATGTATAATTCTTGCTGCATCTCTTTTGTATCTTGCAGGTATAAATGATATGTTCACTGTTCCGGGGTCAAACATGTCACCCTATAAGAAAGGGCCACTAACACCTCTGAGGAGAAGAGGCCGCCTCCTGCACCCCTTAGATACTGATACATTCATGGGATGTGTAACTAAATTAGATTTGGGAGCACCACCTGGTGGGTACATAACTGCCACCTTTCTGTAGCTGGACGAGGAAGAAATACCCCAGGTTGCGGGCAACTGGAGGACTACTAGAGACCACACATCTGCTCAGCTCCAGGCAGGAGAGAGCCCTGTACTGCTGGAAATTAGGGACTTTGTGAATATGCACAGGGTCACAGGAGAATCATTCCTCTATTCCTGATGAAGGACTTTTGCCCGAAACGTCGACTTTCCTGCTCCTCGGATGCTGCCTGAACTGCTGTGCTTTACCAGCACCATTCTAATCTAGAATCACAGGAGAGTCAGGCAGCCACATCCTGGGGAGCCGACTGCCTCAAGCTTATGATTGTCCAGCTGCCTCCATTGACAGGTTTGCAGGTGACATGGACAATCAGGTTCAGCATTGTCTGGGTCTGCTTGATATGTGCACAGATCTGCACTGCATCACTCTATCCATTGGGAGTCAGCAACAGTGGCAAGTCAACAGAGAGACAGGCCACCTTCATCTCACACTAAGTGCCTCTTCCTCCCAAAGTGATAGTGCAGTGCCCAGTAGGCACCCAATCAGAAAAGGAACCATACAGGCCTCTATGATGTCTCCTCTTGGGACACTCCAGAGGTAACAGGGTCTACCCTCTGCGAATGCACATGTGTGAGGGTTCAAGCTGAGGAGGGTACACTTGCCTCTGGGAAGAATACTAGAGGCAACTGGCTGGGCCCTCTAAGCACAAGTGCCTCTAAGGTTACCCAAACAAACCTCCAAGGCCAATGTGCTCCAGTGAAGGGCAGATTTCCTCTATGCTAGATGTGGAATATGGAACGCACTAAAGCATAGTGGGAGGAAAATAAAATAATAAAACTTTTTGAGGGTGCACTGAAGGTGACATGCCACTGCAAATAAAGTCTGGCATTTCTAAAACATCTCAAAATATCTGTTTGCTTGGTTCTCTGTGTAACCTGTGGTGTAACTGTCACACTGTCAGGTCAGATATTAGTTTGCATGCATGATGCTCTATGAAGAAATGTCTGACCTGAGAAGTAGCTGAACAAATGTGTGCATGCATATCGAAGACTATCCAAATTTTAGGCACCATTTGTTCAGGTGCACAGCCGTCAGTATGGCATTGCTGGCTTCAATGGCCAAAGATGCTAGTCTTTCATGGAGCGGTCAATAGTGCTTGGGCCGAGGGCATTTCTGTGTTGCCCATTAATGTGATCAGACATCATTTCTTTTAGATTGCTATTTTCCTTCACACCACAATTTTCTGTTATTTGTAAGCCATTTTGGCTCCAACACAACAGATATTTTCTTTCAAACCATTGACACATCTTGGGCAAGTGGGACTTAAATCTGTGCATTCTGCCCAGAGGTAGGGACACCACAGGATCTCCACATCCTAATCAGGCCTGAGTCTGTTGCTTTGGCCTGTTCGGTTATAGTACTCACTGAGCCAAAGCATAAAGGTCTCCACTGATGTGTGTCCTTTGCAGTAAATGGATCTATGTGTAGTGTTGTTGGCCCTTGAAGAACCTGCATCACTGGATTTTATAGCTCCCTCCCTCACAGGTCAAGGCACTTATGTCCATCACTCCTGGTGTGGTTATGGCTATTTTCTTTGCCATTGTGCAGTTACAATTTCCAGAACGATGGAAGGTGATGGTGAGCGATCCTTGGACAATAATTTCCAGCCTCTGCTTTTATGCGTCGGTGAGGCCCTGAACATCCAAATCCCCTTCCTGATAGCCCTTCCCATGAATCACAGACTGACTACAGCCCACCCCCTAACTGGCCAGCCCCACACGAAAAGTGCCCATAATCCTGACTGCTGCATTTATTTCTCCCCAACCGTGTTAGTGCTACCATGGAGTCTCAGGGTTAATCATGATCCAATCCCCAGACTGCAGAGGCTCAACTCCTGGATGGAGAGGACTCCGACTGGATGTATGAATGTGGCCAAGCCCCTGGACTGATCTTGGCAACTGCCCTAGACTTACTGTGCCAGGGTATCTTCATGGCCGGTTCCCCCATGGACCTCAGTGAGTCCCACTGCCACTTTGAGACATAACTGTTTGCTTACAGCACATGCAGTGCGTTTACAGTGTTAGTTGCTGCCACATGATGCAGTTGTGAGATTGACATGGCAATGCGCTGAACGGCAAGATGTCTACTCCAGCAAAATAAGCAGCCTTTCTCTATGACTGTGCTCAGAGGCAAGGCAAGGCTGCTGTGAGCATACAACTAGGTGCTAAATGAGTGAGAGCAAATGAGTAGCCTTCAAATGCAATTTGGTCTGATGCATGAGCTGGGTGCATGTCCCTGTGTCTTTGGAACACATTAGTTGCCGCTGCCCCAGAAGTGCAGCTTTAAAGTGCAGAAGCATTGTGCAAATAAATCAGAGGTGTAATGTGGGTTCTGAGAGGCTGGCAGTTGTCAGATGCCAATGTCCATGGACCTGAGGTGAGTATGGCCAGTGGTCTGGAGTGTATTCTGAGATATTGTTACTGGGTGGCTAAGATGGATCGCCAAAAATATTTTATTTTGTTATGCTAAGACTAGATAAATAGCTTACGGAATAAACATAAGCAAGCTGTATAGAATCAAAATTAAGTGTAAAGCAAGATATATCGAAAGCACAGTCAGTGAGCTGAGGTTGCCAGGTCCCCACTCTGACTTTCATGTCAGGAATTGTTAACTTCTAGTTTCCTTGTGGTGGCTGATAAAATAGGAAGCTATATATTAATGAGACAAGATTCATTATTAATGAGACTTATTAGCAAACAATAATCTCCTTGTTATTAGACATCACTAGCCCCTTGTGAAAATCTCATCTCAGCACTCAGAACTCTGTTTGAAAATGCAAGAGTTCCTCCCAACGTCAAGAAAGATCTCACCATCTTCTCATGTGACTCTCATACGTGCTTCACCACATCCCATATCACACAAGCTCCTATAAGATTCTGCTCTTCCTCTCTCCTCGTCTTCATCCTGTCACAGGGCTGTTCTTTTTCGCAACCCTTCTCCCTTTTGCTTGTTCAAAATCTTATTACATTTCTAATATTTTCCAGTTTGATTGAGTTGTTGCAAATCAATGTTAACATTGCTTTTCTCTCCACAGAGACTACCAGTCCTGCTGAGTATTCACTGTTTAATGTATTTGCTGTTTTTATTATCAGATTTCCACAGTATTTTTCTCATTGATTGAATGTACTGCTAGTTGTGTATTGAATCAGTCAAATCCCACATTCAGCCAATCTTAGCTGGGGCTTTCATTGTGGATCCACATTCAGTGATGCCTCTGGCTTCTTATTTTGTGTGAACATTTAGTCAGGCTAGGATCGAACACTTGGCCAAACATATTCCTGTCTAAGCTCACTGCTGAACATCTATTTGGTTGAGGAAAGACAATGATACTGGCATTCATACAATTGTGTTTCTCTGTTAATCATTGCTTTCTGGAAAGGAAGAAGGGTAATAAAGGAAATGTACAAACATTTTAACAGATGTGATGTGAAAGAATAGATTTTGCTTATTCTTTAAAAAGTCAAATGATGCTTCAGTGATCAAAGGTTTTTTTCTATTGAGAAATATGTTATTGGTTTTAGCATGTGAATTTTGTACTAATGAGAAGGGAAAACAATCGTACTACTAACAGAAGCATTCTTAATTCAATTCAAAAGATATTGCTTTGCTATTATTTTTGATTCTATACAGCTTGCTTATGTTTATTTTGTATGTCATTTATCTAGTTTTAACATAACAAAATGTGAGTATTTTTGGCAATCCAGCATCAATTATGCTTTATGAGGCTGCTTCATGAAATGAGGTCAAAATATTTCCTTATACATCTTGTTTTAGATATAGGGTGGAAATGGAGTAGAAACAGATGTTATATTTTAAAATCATATTAAATTTTGAGTGGCCTTGTTCTGATTGACTATGTTTATTCTAGAAAAGTGGCTAAAATGTTGGTACTTTTGTTGTTTGAGTTGGAATTGTTCTCTTCTATTTTCAATGGAAACAATTCAATTTCAGTCGAGATTTAAGTCTGTAAAGACAGAATGGTATTCAACACATTCCATGTGAACCATTGTCAGTTTTGTAGAATGTTGCTAAGTTCCAGAAGGCCTGATGGGGAATGCTGGTGAAATTTCATCAAATCTCTTACATGTCATAAACCTCTGTGGTACTTGCAGGACACATCAAACCAGCTGTATGGACATACAAAGCCATTTATGGGAAGAACTCTCCAAAATGTATTATACACATACACTCGCTTGATGCATGGGAAAATCAATATCTTTTACCGAGAAATGGCGGAAGAATATTGTAAACAAAGAAAAAGGTGACAATGACCAGATTCCTGCATGTGGGTGCACTTTGTGGAGTTCAGCACTGAAGTTTGGAACTATCATGTGCAATGCAAGAAAAGAAAAATGCAAGTTCACTGTTTAGAAAACAGTTCCTGTTTGATACTGTGCCAAGAAATTCCAAGGTATCACTTCGATACAAGAGGAGGCTTCAAGTAACGGAGAATATACCAGCCATGACTGGCTACAAATCAACTTACCTTGGCAGCTTTCCATTCATTTTGACAGTTTTTAGCCCCAGTGATTTTGTTACAGTTTAATGCTTTGTATAACCTTAACAACAGAAGTGAACGTTAAGTATATAAGTATGTTGCAGAGTCAGCTGTATCAATACTATATGCAGCATATTATTAATAGTCAGTAGGAAGAACTATTAATAATAATGAACATACAATTTATTAGCATTATGATGTTTGCCAAGTAATGCAGAGGATTTACATCCAGAATGAAAAATATATACTTACAAACTGACAGTCAATCAATAGGCATAATGTGGGCAGAACTGATTAAAAAATGGATGGAAATCCGTCAGCTTTGATTTGTAAATGTTCAGCCCTAATCCAAATTTTCAGACAGGTTTTGTACTGACTCCAAATGTGGCTGCCAGTTTCCAGTTTTCTTTCAAATTAAGGTCCAAAAATGTCATTTAAAGGTCTGCATAATTTTCAGTTATTACTGCTGAATCAATTACCATCTCATATAGAAGAGCTGAGCAGGAATTTTAAGGTGCAGTGTAAATAGAAATGCATTTCAATTGTTCCAGCATAAAACATCTGACAGTATTTTGAGGATTTTTGGGTTTTTTTTGTATTGTCTATACTTTTTTTCAACCAAGATTGCTAAAGAGGCTTTGTGCCATGTTTTCTAGCATAGGCAATTCTCTGGTACAGACATAATAGTGGGTTTGTTTTATACTTATGGAGAAAGAAGAAGGGAACCTGGGTACATCAGATCCCTAAACAGATTGCACTCACCTGTTGGAAACTTCAAATGATCTTTATAGGCAGAGGCCCATCTATCAGGGAATCACCATTCAAGACTAACTATATGCATTTCCAATCAGGAGATGCAGATGCAGAGGTGTGCCATCTACTACAGGAATATTTGTCATTTACATGCACTATAAACTTGGCAATGCCAGCCATCTGCACGACTTTCCTTCTGCACAAGCTGCAATGTCATACTATGGGGACAATTCCCAGAAGAGGCAAGTAAGAGACTTTTTCTTAGTTCAAACTCATCCTTTTTTTTCTAAAATACACTTTATTCACAAAAATAATTTTTAATGTACATACATAGTTGTTAAAACAGTTCATCTCTGTACAGTCTTAGCATATGAAGAACAACCAAACAATGGAGTTTGACTTTCCCAAACATTCCAATTAACTCAAAGCATCTCTTATTTATGCAAGATATTATTTATGGATATTAACACCTGGAGGGTCCAATACCTGAACAGAATTCCATTGTACTTTTGCAAAAAGACCTGATGGTCTTTCCCCACTGTGCCTTGGTGGCAGCTACCCCAAGTTTTAGTGCGTCCCTCAGCATGTCGTCCTGGATCTTGGACTTTGCCAGTCTGCAAAACTCGGTTGGGGTCAACTCCTTGCTCTGGAAGACCAACACAACTTGGGCAGACCAAAGAGTATCTTTCACCAATTTCATGGTCCTCCAAGCACAGTTAAGGTTTGTCTTGGTATGTGGCCCAGGGAACAGACGAAAACACAGAGTCCAATACCATGGAGCTGCTCAGGATGAACCTTGACAAAAACTACTGCATCACTCTCCAGACTTCCTTTGCAAAGACACATTCCAGCAGGACATGTGTGCCAGTCTTTAACTCTCGCCGCAACTGCTTTGAGGACAGTGTGCGATGGGGCAGAGCTGTGAGTGGACCTGAAGGGTCTCACAGGTAGTGCCCTTCTCACCATCAGCTAAGCAATGTCTTGCTGCATGTTGGAAAGTTCTGGTGATGAAGCGTTCTACAAAATAAAATTGACAGTCTGGTCAGGGAACAACCCAACAAAGATCCACCCTCGTCTTTTCCCACAGGATCTCGAGAATGCTACATGCTGACCACTTCTTGAGTGGTCAAAGGTGCTTTTCTTTGCAAATTTCTCCACAAAGGATAGGCATCCAAATCAGTTTTTTTTTAAATCAAGGAGAGCACAAACATAGTCCTCCTACCACAAATTATGCAAAGTATCCAGCATTTAGGGACATCACAGATGTCAGCACATCCAAACTGCAGTGGGATAGCTTTGTCCTGGAAGAACCTGTTATTATTTCAGAAATATACTTTATATTTTTACATTGTTCCTACAGCAGTTCTGTTCTGTACAGTAGCAAATATTGGAGTTTGACTCTATTCAACAAACAAACCAAAGGCATTTCTTAAACAAAAACAGAAGCTGCTGGAAAAACTGAGCAGGTCTAAAAGCATCTGTGAAGAGAAATCAAAATTAACGTTTTGGGTCCGGTGACCCTTCCTCAAAAGGCATTTCTTATTTGTATACAACATAATTTGAGGCCCCAGGTGGTCCAATAACCGAACAATCTCCCATTTAATGTTGACTGAAAGACCTTAGATTGTGATCTTTCACCATAACTTCCACTTAACCAGGCACCAAATAAGGGGTTGGAGAGCTGCACCATTCCACCACTTGTCAGATTTGATTTCCTGTCTGTACATTTATCGTGTCTACTATTACACTAGTTTCCACATCTGTTTGTTACCTAAACAGACTGTACAAAGGTTCAAACTTTTATCAGAAATATTAGTGGTCTTTGTTAAAGACTACCATAAGATCAAGCACAACACGTGCATGACGCAGGTGACAGAAAATTAGATGCACTACTGATAAATGGCAAATCAGAATTAAAACAAAAACAGGATCGATGGAGAAGCTAAACTCATCCAGGGGACAGACCTGGAAAATTACGTTCCCTTCCTGCAATATTCTATTTTATTCTGTTCTTCTGAATAGGTAGAAAGACATGTACCGGAAGTCAGTTGACTCCTTCTTTAAATATGCAAATGGAGTTTTGCTGGTGGCTTTGGGCATGAACTGTTATTTTAATTCCAGGCATAAGCAAGAAGGCATTTGTGGATTTCCTGCCAGGCAGTGGAATTGGGACCAGAAGATCCTTAACTAAGTCATTTTTATAAAACCTTTTCTTGTTTACTTTCCTTGAAAGGCCTGAAGGTACAGGAGTGTTCCTCCAGGCCCCACAAAGAAAGTTTAGTCATCTCCTCCCTCTGGCTTTTCCCAGACAATGATTTAGATTAGATTACTTACAGTGTGGAAACAGGCCCTTCGGCCCAACAAGTCCACACCGACCCGCCGAAGCGCAACCCACCCATACCCCTACATTTACCCCTTACCTAACACTACGGGCAATTTAGCATGGCCAATTCACCTGACCTGCACATCTTTGGACTGTGGGAGGAAACCAGAGCACCCGGAGGAAACCCACACCGACATGGGGAGAACGTGCAAACTCCACACAGTCAGTCACCTGAGGCGGGAATTGAACTCTGGCGCTGTGAGGCAGCAGTGCTAACCACTGTGCCACCGTGCCACCCACAAATTCCTGACCATAGTCTTCTGCCACTTGCTTCACAACCGAGCCCATTGGCCTATTTCTGCTTCCTGCCAGTTTTGGGCCGACAGCATGTAAATGAGTCTCAGAAGTTGAGGTTCATGTTGTTAAAGTCAGATTGGATTACAACTCCCCTCAACTCTGGTCCCAATTTAAAATCAAGACTATAGTGATAATCTCAGGCTCCTGGTGAGAAGACATAAGGGGACTCCCTGGCAGAAAGCAAAGTTTCTACAATCAAATATATTATTCTCTACTCTTTAATAAGTCTTTATTATAATTTTTAAAAGTTTCAATTTAAGGAATGAAACTGTAAGTTTTAAATATAGGACTCCAGTGTTTCTGAATAAACCAAATGTGTTATACAATATGCATCACTGCTTTGGAAGAACAGAAAACTGAATCCAAATTATTTAGCCAGTTATTAATAATACTAATTAAATGTTGTTACACCAGTCACATCCAAGTATTATTATCCTTTAGGATCAATGTCCATGAGAGTTAGCATTCCCGTGAATTTACACTTCCTTGGCTAGGCTCTGATTGGAAATAGTCTTCCACTGAACTGACCAGCTTTCTGTAGATTTAAAATCTCCAAAGGAAAGAGAATTACTGTTGAAACTCAGTTCCTGCCTGTCCTTATGGAAAGTGCATTAAACTTACAGCAAAGTTACATTTCAGTTCATATATGTTCATATTAGTTTGTAAGGATTTTTAAAAAAAAATCATGCCTTTGTGGTACAAATATTCCTTTTGCACTATAAATACTTTAAGGGTAAAAACTGAGGACTGAACAATGAAAATACTTCAAGCTCACAGCAATGAAAAGTGAGCTCTTAATTAAATGAAAAGATTTTTTGTGGTATACAATCCATTGTTAAAAGTTGTTAAATAAAATTATTTTTAAAAAGATGCTTGCATCGATTTATGTTATTTGTGAGAACTATGGTAGAAGTATTCCCTGCTGAGTACTGTCAGAATTTTCTGTTTTTACTTGAAGAATTGCCCATTTGTTCCTCAGTAAAACACAAAGGTACACTCTAGAAAGAGACCTGTCGGGTATCCATGAAATTCTGGTTATGCTATGCTTTCTAGTACAATAAATTCTTTCATCTTCCTGCTCTTCCATATCTTACCTAAACAACTTTAAAATTGAATGTGATCTGCTGCTGTTGTGCTAGATGAGAATAGAATTGCAAGCCTGCTGAAATTATTTTTCTGTTGTTTGAATAATGAATCAAAATATTGTTTAGCATAATTAATTTTATACCTAAGTTTCAACTCTGTTCTCCCCATCTGCTTCCTTATATAATGTTCCAATTAATTTTAAAATAATCTCAAACAATACATCAGGGTTGCCATAATATTTTCATTGTTATTTTCTGATTTATAGGTTTTGTTATTTCCTTAGAGCATTTTGACATATATTACACACCTAATATATACAGTATGTACAACATAGCAATATGCATACATTGTGGTTATGTATTCTAAATAATTAAAACCCTGGAAAAATTTGTCAATAATCATAGTTTGATACTTGTATAAAATCATCACAATATTCAGGATCATTATGTGTTATAAAAACAATTTGTCTAGCTTTTCGTTTCTTATTCTCTGAACATCAACATGACTGCACAAGCATTAGCCTTAGTGGGCATTTTTTCTTTTCTTTTTCCTTCATGTGAGATTTTAGATTATCAGTGACATCATGTTAGTTGATTATGAAGACTGTCAAATCTTCTACATTTGTACACTAGCCAGCCCCCAGAAAATAAAATAAGAAACATTTTGGATGCACGAGAGCAGAACAAATTGTAAGATTTACCAACCAAAGTATCAGGTAACCTCAGAAATACACATGATATTAAATTTTGTAATTTACCTGATCAAATAATAAAAACTACCTATAGACAGAAAACATGACGGATGAATAAGAGGCTAATTTTATATAAAATAGGTGTGTTTTCGTTTTCCTTACTTGTTCATGGGATGTGCACTTTTGGACCATCCTGAAATGCTCTTGATAAAGTGGTGATGAGCTCTGTACTTGCACTGATGTTGTGTTGGTACAGCCACAGTACTCTTAGGAAGAGAGTTCCAACAGTTTGACCTTGTGACAGCGAAAGGCTATATAGTTTCAACTCAAGATGGTGAATGACTTGACGGGGAACTTGTAGGCGCAAATGTTTCCATGTTTTTGCTGACTTTGTCCTTCTAGATGATAGAGACAAAGGGTTTGGGAAGTGGCTTGACAAGTTGTTTTATGAATATTTCTACCTGTCTGTCAAACTTATTTACAGTTTCCATGACTTTTTTGTCAATATGCAACATTGGAATCTCATGTGTCTGATTCTTCTGTCATGATTACACCCTATGCAGAGGGCTATGCATCAAGTTTCTCAATTACTTGTCCAGCTGTCTCTCAATCTTGAATTCCATACAGATAATTTTGGAAATATGCCAAATTTTCTTTATTGAAATATAGCTATTTAGTTTATAATCTCAGTTGTTCAAAGGACTTCAAAATCAACCTATCTATACCTCCAATCCCACCAGAGTAATAAAGGATTGATCCACTTTTCCCTTGAATTGAGGCCTAACCAGTCCTTAGCCACCAACATCATCCTCTGCTTGTCCATACATTTCAAAACTTTTCTTACAACTCCACTCGCTTACTCCAAATACAAAGTGTGTCTATGGCAACTCGCATAGGCCCTACTTATGCTTGCTTTTTGTAAGATGGATGGAACATTTTTGTCATTCCTAGAGTCCTGTTTAATATTTGTTCCCCTCAAACAAAGTTCATCACTCACAGCAAACTCCTAGTGAGGAAGAAGAAAAAAATATTATAATCTGGCAAAGATTACTGGCAACTCAGAGGTTTGGAAAACTTTTAACAGCTAACAAAAGATAACAAGCAAAGATGGAGAAAAAAATAAGGGCAAACATGCAAGTAACTTAAGAATAGACAGTAAGAGCCTCTTTAAATAGAGTTAGACTGAAGGGGCTGTTTGTGTGCTGTAAGACTCTTAATGTATGAATCTATGATAAAAGGAAGATAGAGGCAACAGGGAACAAGAAGAGAAGACAGAGAATTGGGATAAAGGGGACATTTATAGGCAACATATAACGAAGAGAATGCCACAGGGATCAGTGCTGGAGACACAGTTATTTACAATATATATTAATGACTTGGGTGGTGCATGTGAATGTGCCATCTCCAAATTTGCTGATGACACAAAAATAGGAGGGAAGGCAAGTAGTGAGAATAATACAAGGAGTCTAGGGAGGGATTAAACAATTTAATGGAGTGGGTAAAAACTTAGCAGATTGAATATAATGTGGGAAAAGGTGAGTTTGTAAACTTTGGCAAGAAGAGCAGGAGCTCTGAAATTATTTAAATGGACAAAGACTGCAGAAAGCTTTATTTCAGAGGAAATGGAATATAAAACAGGGAGGTTTTACTAGAATTATACAAGGTACTGGAAAAACCACAGCTGGAATACTGTGAACAGTTTTGAGCCCTTTATCGAAGTAATATATTGACATTGGAGCAGTCTAGAAAAGGTTGACTAGGTTGATCCCAGGAAGGGAGAAATTTTCTTATGAGAAGAGGTTGAGTAGTTAGGCTAATACTCATTAAAAATATAGAGAATTAGAGGACATCTTATTGAAGCACATAAGATACTTCGGAGAGCTTGAAAGAGTAGATTCAGAGAGGTTGGATAGTCCAGGATTAGAGAACAATACCTCAGAGTAAGAAACTGTTGATTGAAGACAGAGATAAGGAGGAACTTTTCTCTCGGATGGTGGAAAATTTGTAGAATGCTTTACCACAGAGTGTTGTAGAGGCTGGGTTGTTAATTATCTTCAAAGCTGAGAAACAGCTTTTTAATCAGTAAGGAAATTAAAAATTATGGGGAAAAGATAGGAAGGTGGAGTTGAGGGTTATCAGATTAGGTATGATCTCATTAAATAGCAGAGTGGGCTGTCTGGGCCAAATGGCCTACTTCAGCTCTTACATTTTATGATCTTATGGTCTGACCAACATTAATGAAAACAAAGTATTTAGTCATTATTATATGGGTATTCGTGAAAGCTTGCAGTGTGCAGACTTTGCAGTGTTCATTTATTTCTACATTGCAAAGTGCTTAATTGACAGTAAAGTGCACTAGGATCCCTAAGGTCCCATCAAGTGCAATATAAATTTCCTTTTATTTTCCTTTCCTTTAGCTGATCATGAGCCCTTCTAATTCAGGACAGACTAGAGCAAATATCTGTTTGTTTTCATTCTACACAAAGAAAGAATTAGCCATAACCAAAATCAGAAATTGTTGGAAAATTTCAGAAGATCAGGAGGTATCTATGGAGAGAAAGCAGAGTCAATGTTTTAGGACTGATTGTAGCTAGGAAAAGATTGCTATATATGCTAGAGAAGAGGTAGGCGACGGGAAAAGAGTCAACAATAAATGGAGATGGAGCCCAGATAGAGAGAACAGCAGCTCCGGCAGACGAAGGAATGGGTAAAGATTGGCTGTTAATGGGGATGGTTAATGGCTGACAATGGGTTGTTTGTGTTAGCAGCTCATGAGATGACAGGGCCTTGGGTGGGTGGGGGTTTGGGATAAGGAGATGGGAGGAGGTGCTCAGACCCTAAAACCTTTGAACTCAATACTGAATCTGAAAGGTTGCAGAGTTCCCAAGAGGAAAATGAGGTGAAGTTCTTCCAGCTTGGGCTGAGCTTCACTGGAACACTGTAGCAAGCTTGAGACAGAGATGTTGGCTACAAACAACCCATTGTCAGCCACTAACGGTCCCCATTAGCAACTGACTTTTACCCATTCCTTATTCTGGCCAGCTGTTTTTCTCTCTATCTGGACTCCATTTCCATCAGCTACTTCTTCCCTTCTTGCCCTTCCTCCCACTTCTCTAGCATATATACCAACCTTTTCCTAGCTACAATCAGTTCTGAAGAAGTGGCCTCTGCACCCAAAATGTTGACTCTGCTTTCTCTCCACAGATGCTTCAGATCTTCTGAGTTTTTACAGTAATTTCTAATCTTGTTTCTGATTTCCAGCATCCACAGTTCTGTGGCTGTATGTTTAAAAGAATTAGCCGTGCTAATTGTGTATTTATATGATCAAAGCAACTAAATATGAGTAATATATATTACTCCCCAAACGTAACCCTGCCAGAACATTAAGAAATAATTAGATTTTTCCAAATTTTCCCTCACTATTTGCAATGAACATTCCTTTAACAATAATAAACCAAATTATCACATGACTCAGCGATCTTTGTTAAGAATCTTCTATTTGAGAAAAATATTGTAGCTTTGTTAGAAGAGAGCACCACCTGGTGGCATTTCTGTTGCTTATGTATATTTAAGAAGAAATTTTTAAAAGATTCCTATTAACCTGGATCTTGTAGAAATGTAATGGATTTTGGTATGGAATTGATCAGCATTTATATCACTATCTCTCTAAAGCTGGTAATAACTTCTGGAATTCACACACGCACTGAAAATTCAGAGATTCCTGTCAGTGATTCTTGCAGCTTTTTCACAAAGCATGCTGTTTAAATACTAAATACAAACTGAAAGAACTGATGATGATGTAAATCAGAAGCCAAAACAGAAATTGCTGGAAAAGCTCTACAGGTCTGGCAGCATTGTGGAGAGAAATCAGAGTAAATGTTTCAGGTCGAGTGACCCAAAAGAGTTAATCGACCTGAAATGTTAATTGTGATTTCTCTCCACAGATGCTGCCAGACCTGCAGAACTTTTCGAGCAATTGCTGTTTTGGCTTCTGATTTACATCATCGGCAGTTCTTTCAGTTTGTATTTAGTCTTGAACAATAACAATGTTTATCAACCAAAGTACGTTACATCACAGTAAAATATTTCACAGACTGCAAACCAGGAAATTAACTGGATTTTTTTTCTGAATTTGTACCGTGAGCCCAGTAAATGATTGGGATGTAGAATATAAATATTAGGAGCTGAAGCATCTTAAAAGTTTCTGTATTAAAAATACCTTTTATCAGTAAGGGAATAATTGACATTGCATAAATCCAAAAACTATTCTCCAAGGCCAGAGATGTTCTCCAGCAAGAAGTAAGTTTACTATAACAGTAGAAAAAAAAGTTACACCTAACTAATCATGCATTATGTTTTTGAAGGTGGCTTTTATCAGTGAGATTACAATGTAAAAGGGCAATTTCTAATCAATTCAGTGATTTCTAGTTCATTGAAGACTGTAGGGATTCAAACAGCATGCGCTGTGAAAAAGCTGCAAGAATCACTGACAGGAGTCTCTGAATTCATTCAGTTTAATTGTGCATGTACAAATTCCAAAAGTTGTTACCGGCTTTAGAGGAGTAGTGATATAAATGCTAACCAATTCCAGACCAAACTTCCTAACATTTCCACAAGATCCAGGTCAATAGGAATCTTTTTAAAAAAATCTGTTTTTGTTTGTTATTGGTCAATGCTGGGATATCTCTTCGACTTGCCATCAGATTCAAATTGTCATTGAGTAAAGTGCAATCCACACCATCAAGATCACTGAGTCTTTGTGGGCAGCTTTTTTTGAGGTTAGTGGCACCATTGCTTTGCCACTGACCCCTGAATCTAACCTACTGTATGTAAAATTGTCCACTTATTCATGCCTCAAGTTGTCTGTTGTAATTTGTGTTACAATCATGTGTGGTAGTAAATTAAGTCAAGCAAAAAGCAGTACGTAGGAGGTAAAATCAGAAGCATAATCTACATCACACCTACCAAGGCAATTTTGTCACATTCATGTTCCATCCCATGACTCATCTTCTTCCTGTCTCTTCATTTCTGTTTATCCCCACCTTTCTCACACCAATGAGCTTCCTCTCCTCTCTTCACTCTCATTTTTCATCTCATACCATTCTTCTTGCCCCCTCCCATCTGCATCCTCTCAATCTCTTGGACAGCATCTCAAGTTCTACACCTCCTTCTTCCTCTTCATTCACCATCTTTCTGCTATTTTGCTTAACTCTACTGCATTTCTCCTCTCCGGCTCTATGCTTCTCCTCAGCTCCTTTCTCACTTACTCTGCATCACATCACTCCTTCAAATTTATTTTCTCTAACTTCCCTGCCCGCGCGCCCCACACTGTATTTCCTCCCACCTCTTCCTATCTGCTTTCTCTCCTTTTCCCCATCCACTTTCAATTTTCTTGATCTGTAAGACTGTTGACCTTTGTCTTGACATATCATATGTAACGCAAGGAGAGACAATGTCTTAGAATTAGGGCTAGATTATGACATGGTGAGACCATAAATTATATAATGCTTGAGCGACCTGCATAACATTATCAAAATATGTGTACTATTCTAACAGAAAGGACAATCACATTAGAAATGTCAAAACGTTATTTACATAGGTACACAAGTGAAGATGCATTTAAAAATTGATAATATAACTAACATGTACATATATGGTGGCTCAGTGGTTAGCACTGCAGCCTCACAGCGCCAGGGACCCGGATTCGATTCCAGCCTCGAGTGACTCTCTGTGTGGAGTTTACACATTCTCCTGTGTCAGCGTGGGCTCTCTCCGGGTGCTCCAGTTTCTTCCCACAAGCCGAAGATGTGCAGGTTAGGTGAATTCGTCATGCTAAATTACCCATAGTGTTCAGGATTGAGTAGGCTAGGTGCATCAGTCAGGCGTAAATATAGGGTAGGGGAATGGGTCTAGGTGAGTTACTCTTTGCAGGGTCAGTGTGGACCTGTAGGGCCGAAGTGCCTGTTTCCACACTGTAGGGAATCTAAAAAAATTCAGAAGTAAGATAACCATTGTGTTATAGTCAAATATTTGAAAGAAGCAGGATTTCTTACCATCTGCATTGATTACTAATGTTACACTGTACAATGCATCAGTCTTAGTTTAATAAGATGCAAACGTTTGGATCAAAAACGTTGCAGCAATTGGTGAGTTTGTAATATATTATTTCCTGAAATGTCTAGTATTCAATACTGCACAGGCAGTATCTTTGGAATGGATTGCTTTGACATTGAAAAATAGTCAGCACAAAATCCCTGAAATAAAAGCTTACCCATGCTAAGCATGGACAATAAGTGGTGGGCAGCTTGTTCTAAAGAATTAAATCATCCTTAATATATTCTTAATAATTTTTTTAAAAGACAAAATTACAATGAATTCTAACTCTACACTGACACAGAGGTTCAAAATATTCTACCGATAAATTAAGATCAATCAGTTGTGCTGAATGACTTCATATTTAAAAACAATGAGCTCATTCTTGGGGCTAATTAAAAGGATTGTTAAAATTCAAATGAAGTATTGCAATAAACTTTTCAGTTTATAATAAAGGCAGCATCACACTTCCTCACAGTTTTCATTATTTGCTGCAAATGCTGCAGCAAAGGTGACTGATTTTCTTCAGGTTTAAACTGAATGTTAGACTGCAGAGAACAGGCATCTTTGGGCCTGGAAGAAGACCTGCCCACTCTCTCTCTCTCTCTCTTTTCCTCTCTCTCTCTCTCTCTCTCTCTCTCTTTCTGTGGCTCTAATTTGTTTACAGCTCCAAGCTGCTCAGCCACCCAAGAACTAATCACACAACTGTTAGCAAGAAAAATGCCATTGGTAACTGTCACCAGTCCACAAACCAATTAACTTCTTATCATCAAAAAGAGCTGCATCAGAACACACCCTTGGTTCGAGATCATATCTGCCATGGCTATCAGGTTACTTGCATTAAAAAACTGTATTCATTGTTCAAACACTATTCAAACATTTCTTTTTAATGTTAGTTCACAGCTTTAAAAACAGTGAAAAGACACAGTCCTTATACTTGAGTGGATGAATATTGCTTGCCACTTGTCAGCACACATCTGGATGATGTCCAGATCTTCATGCATTTGGGCACTGATTGCTTTGGTATCTGAGGAGTTACGATTGGTACTGAACATCATACAATTATTAGCAAATATCCCCACTTTCTTGCTTTATGATCAAGGCAGCATCATTGATAAAGCAGCTGAAGTTGCTTTCACCTAGGATACTATCGTAAAGAACTTCAGTAGGGGTGTCCTGAGATGACTGACCTCCAACGACCACAACCATCTTCTTTTGAGCCAGGTTTGACAAGAGAAAGTGTTTTCCCCCCAATTCCCACTGACTAGTTTTGTAATGATTCCTCGTTACCATACTAAATCAAATGGAGCCTTGATGGCAAAGGCAGTTACTTTCATTTCCCCTTCAGAGTTCATCTGTTTTGTCCATATTTAAACCAAGGCTCAATTGAGTACTTCAAACTAAGTATCAGTGTGCGGGTTATTGCTAAGCAAGAGTTACTTAATAGTACTTTTGGTGACACCTTCCATCATTTTATTGATGATCGAGAGTAGATTAATGGGGCGGTGTAATTGGCCAGTTGAATTTGTCATGCTTTGTGTGTGCAGGACATACCTGGGAAATTTTCCACATTGTTGGGTAGCTGGAATATTACTCTTAATTTAGGGAATGCCAATTGAATCTTAACTTGGTAATGACTTGATGCAAGTCCTGGTGGTATAAATGTACTTTATCTGATTAATTTTCCTTTATATAATCCTGGAAATCAACAGCATCATGATAATCTTTAGTCAGAAGCTTTCACACCTTCACACAGTTGTTTTTCTGAGGCATCTGAATCAACCAAAAGAAACATTCTTTGCAACATTTTCCCTTCTTCTTCCTTCTTCAGAGACCACAATTTTCCCTCCTACGTGGTCAACAATGCCCTCCAGTGCATCTCTTCCACTTCCTGCACCTCTACCCTTGAACTCCATCCCTCCAATCACAACAAGGACAGAATCCCCCTAGTCCTCATCTTCCACCCCACCACCCTCCGGCTACATCGCATCATCCTCCACGATTTCCGCCACCTACAAACAGACCCCACCACCAGGGATATATTTCCCTCCACACCCCCATCTGTTCTGGAGAGACCATTATCTCCATGACTACCTTATTAGGTCCACCACACCCCCCAAGAAGTGCAAAACCAATGCCAGACCTCTCCCAACATCTCCGTCCAACGCCCCAAAGGATCATTCCACATCCAACAGAGATTTACCTGTATTTCCACACACGTAATCTACTGTGTCTTTTGCTCTTGATGTGGTCTACTCTACACTGGGGAGACAGGATGCCAACTTGTGGAACATTTCAGAGAACATCTCTGGGACACTCACACTAAACAACCCCACTGCCCTGTTGCCAAACACTTTAACTCCCCCACCCTCTCCGCCATGGACATGCAAGTCCTGGGCCTCCTCCACTGCCGAACTTTAGCCACACGATGCCTGGAGGAAGAACACCTCATCTTCCGCCTTGGGACCCACCAACTACACAGGATTGATGCAGATTTCACCAGCTTCCCCATTTCCCTTTCCCCACCTTATCCCAGATCCAACCTTCCAACTTTGCAACACCCTCTTGAATTGTCCTACCTGTCCATTTTCCTTCCCACCTATCCACTCCACCCTCCTGTCCAACCTATTACCTTCATCCCCATCTGCATCTACCTATCGCATTCCCAGCTACCTTCCCCCCCCCCCCCCCCCCCCCAGCCCCAACACTCTCCCATTTATCTCTCAGACCCTTGGGCTATTACCTTCACCCACCCCCACCCTCTCATTCCTGATGAAGAGCTTATGCTCGAAATGTCACTTCTCCTGCTCCTTGGATGCTATCTGACCAGCTGTGCTTTTTCAGCAGAATCTGCAGTCCTCACTTCCTCCTAACATTTTCATATATGTTTGCTATTTTCTTCAAGTTGACTACAAGTGCATCTATCATAGGAGTAAAACATTTTACACCAAACTTATTAATGGAAAAAAATGTTTAATCAATATTTGCTGCATAATTTATTCAATGAAAGCATTTGGGCGACACGGTGGCACGGTGGTTAGCACTGCTGCCTCACAGCGCCAGAGACCCGGGTTCAATTCCCGCCTCAGGCGACTGACTGTGTGGAGTTTGCACGTTCTCCCTGTGTCTGCGTGGGTTTCCTCCGGGTGCTCTGGTTTCCTCCCACAGTCCAAAGATGTGCAGGCCAGGTGAATTGGCCATGCTAAATTGCCCGTAGTGTTAGGTAAGGGGTAAAGGTAGGGGTATGGGTGGGTTGCGCTTCGGCGGGGCGGTGTGGACTTGTTGGGCCGAAGGGCCTGTTTCCACACTGTAAGTAATCTAATCTAATCTAATCTAATCTAATCTAATCTAATTTGCTTTACACATCATGGTATCTCCTTTGTTTAAAAGTGTGAAATGCATTTTATCACATGCATAAATGCAAATAAATTTATCCACTTTTATGCGTTTCAAGACATCCAGCACGTCCTCCTCTGTAATATGGACATTTTTCAAGATATCACCATCTATTTCCCTACATTCTATATCTTCCATGTTCTTTTCCACAGTAAACAGAGGCAAAATACTCATTTAGTATCTCCCCCATCTCCTGCGGTTCCACATAAAGGCCGTCTTGCTGATATTTGAGGAGTCCTATTCTCTCCCTAATTACCCTTTTGTCCTTAATGTATTTGTAAAAGCCCTTTGAATTCTCCTTAACTCTATTTGCCAAAGCTCATGTCCCCTTTTTGCCCTCCTAAACTCCCTCTTAAGTATACTCCTACTGCCTTTATATTCTGCTAGGGATTCATTCGATCTATCCTGTCTATACCTGACATATGCTTCCTTCTTTTCCTTAAACAAACACTCAATTTCCTTCATTATCCAGCATTCCCTACACCTACCTGCCTTTCCTTTCAACCTAAAAGGAATATATTGTCTCTGGACTCTTGTTATCTCATTTCTGAAGCCTTCCCATTTTCCAGCTGTCCCTTTACCTGCGAACATCTGTCCCCAATCAGCTTTTGGAAGTTCTTGCTTAATACCGTCAAAATTAGACTTCCTCCAATGTAGAACTCAAACTTTTAGATCTGATCTATCCTTTTCTGTCACTATTTTAAAACTAATAGAATTATGGTTGCTGGCCCCAAAGTGCTCCCCCACTCACACCTCAGTCAACTGCCCTGCCTTATTTCCCAAGAATAGGTCAAGGTTTGCACGTTCTGTAGTATGTACACCCACATATTGAGTCAGAAAATTTTCTTGGACACACTTAACAAATTCTACTCCATCTAAACCCTTAACACTATGGCAGTCCAAGTCTATGTTTGAAAAATTACAATCCCCTACCATAACTAACTTACTATTCTTACAGATAACTGAGATCTACTTACAACTCAGTTTCTCAATTTCCCTCTGACTATTCGGGGATCTATAATACAATCCCAATAAGGTGATCATCCCTTTCTTATTTCTCAGTTCAACCCAAATAACTTCCCTGGATATAATTCTGGGAATATCTTCCCTCAACACAGCTGTAATGCTATCCTTTATCCAAAATGCCACTCCCCCTCCTCTCTTGCCTTTCTGTAGCATTGTACCTTGGAACATTAAGCTGCCAGTCCGGTCCATCCCTGAGCCATATTTCTGTAATTGCTATGATATCCTAGTACCATGTTCCTAACCATGCCCTGAATTTACCTGCCTTCCCTGTTAGGCCTCTTGCATTGAAATAAATGAAATTTAATTTATCAGTCCTACTTTGTTCTCTGCTTTGTCCCTGCCTGCCCTGACTGTTTGACTCACTTCCTGTGACCAGTGGATGCCACAAGGATCGGTGCTGGGTCCACTACCTTTTGTCATTTATATAAATAATTTGGATGTGAGCATAAGAGGTATAATTCGTAACTTTGCAGATGACACCAAAATTGGAGGTGCAGTGGACAGCGCAGCAGGTTACCTCAGATTACAACAGGATCTTGATCAGATGGGCCAATGGGCTGAGAAATGGCAGATGGAGTATAATTTAGATAAATGTGAGGTGCTGCATTTTGCAAAAGCAAATCTTAGCAGGACTTATACACTTAATCGTAAGGTCCTAGGGAATGTTGCTGAACAAAGAGACCTTGGAGTGCAGGCTCATAGCTCCTTGAAGGATTGTGAAGAAGGCATTTGGTATGCTTTCCTTTATTGGTCAGAGCATTGAGTATAAGGATTGGGAGGTCATGTTGCAGCTGTACTGGACATTGGTTAGGCCACTTTTGGAATATTGCATGCAAATTTGGTCTCCTTCCTACTGGAAGGATGTTGTGAAACTTGAAAGGGTTCATAAAAGATTTACAAGGATGTTGCTTGGGTTGGATGAATTGAGCTATAGGGAGGGGTTGAATAGGCTGTTTTCCCTGGAGTGTCAGAGGCTGAGAGGTGACCTTATAGAGCTTTATAAAATCATGAGGGCATGGATAGGATAAATAAACAAAATCGCTTCCCTGGGGTGGAGGGGGGTCCAGAACTAGAGGGCATAGGTTTAGGCTCAGAAAACAAAGAGATAAAAGAGACCTAAGGGGCAACTTCTTCATGCAGAGGGTGGTATGTGTATGGAATAGTGGTGGTGATGAGTGGTGGAGGTTAGTACAATTGCAACATTTAAAAGGCATCTGGATGGATATATGAATAGGAAAGGTTTGGAGGGATAAGGGCTGCGTTCTGTCAGGTGGGACTAGATTGGGTTGGGATATCTAGTCAGCATGGACGAGTTGGACTGAATGGTCTGTTTCTGTGCTGTACATCTCTATGACTCTCTGATTCTTACCCTTATTTTGCAATTTTGCTTCCAAATACTTGGATAGTTTTGACTCTAATTAGACATGATCACATCAACTCTTTTGTGTATGGCCATTAAACTGTAAAGAACAATTAAAGTGAAGCAGATCCTTATTCAATTGGTGTTGAAACTGAGAAGTCAAAAGATATGATAGAAGAGGATTAAACATTATGGTAGTGTAATGGATATTTTTATAGAATAGTAATATGCTAACCTAATAATCTGGAAAAAAATTGTTTTCAAGTTTCACTGTAGCAGTTTTGTGAATTCAAAATAAGTTGCAAAATTTTGGATTGAAAATTAATATCAGTTATGGTGACCATTAAGATATTACATGGTCATAAAACTCCACTTGGCTCACTAATGTCCTTTAGGATCATTTATTGGATCTGACTGAGATGGCATAACACCCATGGAGCCATATGAATACCAGGAGAAGCACCTAAAAGTCATGAGCTAACATGGTGAAGCTATAACACAAGGAGGACTTATAATAGATACTTTTCTAAGTATTGTTAATTAACCTGTGAAACAACGCAATTGTACATCTTTCCCCAGTAGAGCTACCCATGGCCATAATTTTCAATTTTGGAATTTAAGTGTGGTGGTGGGCATCCGAGACAGCATTATTTCTGCGATGGGCTGTGGCCAGGCATTTGGAGTAATCGTCCACTGCTCAAGACATTTTGTATGCAATGGAATTTTGCCGCAACTGAAACAGTGAATCATGTGGGTGATAGGTGAAGGTTCTCACCACCAATCGCATCTTCCAGAGCTTTTGTTTCTAGCACTGTATTTGAAGGCCACCTGGGCAGCACGTCATTCACTGAAGCCCAAGAACTTGACAACAGCCTCTGGTTGTCAACCCCACCCTCCCTGGAGATATCTGCCAAATGCCAGAAAGTGACTTCTCATTTCATGGACGCCTCACTCAAAAACCACACAGCTGCACTTGAGGTTCCAAGCTCACTGATCGGGCTGCAGAGCTTAGAGGAAACAGTGCTCCATAGGTGCCCTTTTTCTCCACCCCTCGTTTGCTGGGTACTTCGTTGCCTGCCACAAATCAACTGGAGGAGGATGCTCCTGCAGGAGGTCTCACCAGCCTGCAGCCCAAGATCACAGAGGACACTTGCCAAAGTTTTCAAAGTTACCAGGACCTCCTAGTTAGCAGGCTCCCTCCACCTCAGCTACTATACATGTCAGGCCTGCACCCAGACACAATGGAAGATAAAGGAAGAAGAAATCCTTTTCAGGGCACCTCAGTGAAATGGGTGTTTTATTCATGTATAGAAATGTTATACCGCATCTATTTACTTTGCCATAACCAGGTGAGATGGGGAATTGCCCCTTTTTTTAATCCCCTCTCAATAGGTCACAACAAATTTTTTTTTAACCACACAATGAAAACATAATTAATAGGTCAAAAGAAGAAATCAAATTAAAAGATTTTGAGGAAAGAGGAATTTTATTACCAATTGCATCCCCACAAAATAAAATAAATGCAATTGCACATACACAAATAATAAGGCTAAAAATAGAAGATTGTCTGGTGAGTAGATAAAGGTAAATTTGGCATAGTCTTATCAAGTAATCGGGCTCCTCTCTCAAGATCAAGAGACAACTGATATTGGTTGAACCTGAGGGTCACCAGCCTCATGCAAGGGCAGAGGTAAAGAAGTACAATCTGTCATGGTAACCTCAGCTGGTGCAGGAATTAAACGCACACTGTTGGTTTCATGCTGCATGGCAATCCAGCTGTCTAGCCAACTGAATATCAATGGACAATACAGTTTTTAAAAAACTTTAGAGTCTTACATTTGAAACCAGGGACCAGTTGTTTAATTGTTGATTCATGTTCTGTAACTGTGGCAAAGTTTGTAGAATTTGGCTTCTCATGATGGTTATTGTCCCTCTGTGCTTTTTCAACAGACTCTGATAGTGAGGTTGAAAGGCAGGGAGAGAGAAGCTTGCAGTGTTCTTGCTATTATCATTTCATATTTCATTTTCTTTCTTTTTTGCTGCTCAAAGCAGCTGTTGTTACATATCCATTTGTATACTCCTGAGTCTGTTCTAATGTCCTGGCAATCTTTCATTCCCAATTTGTGAATTGATCATGCAAATACCAGCTAAACAAGAATGTGAATTTCCTGACACTGACTCAGTTGGCTGGTTTCAGTCTTTAAATAACAAGATAATTTCGATGTAGGTGATTTCATTTATTTGATTTGGATTTCATAGAGTTGCATTAATCTATGGCCAAGTGATCACAACAGCCTGTCAGTTCAGTATTTGTTTGGGTAATCCAAGATGGAGGATGGGAAAAATTTCTGGCTGTAACAGCTGCTCCTTTTTTGAGGTATTTTAGGTGGTAGAGGTGATTTCCTCAAATTCCAGGAGCAGCAATTACTGTTTTATACGCTGTTGCATTGTTTTGGAACTTTGGGGGGAAAAAAGGCAAAACAACAGCAATTTTAAAAGGGAGAAGAACAGACAAAGGAAGCACATGGAGAGGTCATTGCAGGAGAGAAAGAGAGAGAGAGAGAACCTGCACAGTTACTGCCTTTGCTGTTTGAATTCATGTATCGCTGGACATCAGAGTGCGTCTGGAAAAATTAACAACTGATCTTGGAGGAACTGTAGGGCGAAGTTCACAGCACAGAATCAGATAAGTTAATCGTTGCTTTAAGTGTGGCCTACAGAGAATCTGCAGTAGTGAGTAGAGTGAGTTCCTTCTTGATTATATGTTTTGGAGATATGTCTCTTGATTAAACTTAAAATGTAAGCCATAACGATTAATTTAACCTGGGGCAGTATTTGTAGAGGAATAAGATGGTGTGATTTTCTGGGTCTGTAGATTGTGAAGGAGCAAAAATGGCCTTTAATAGAGTGATATGCACTTCTTGTCAGATGTGGGAGTTTAAAAAGAGTTTGAGGGTTACTGTGGATTATGTCTGCCATAAATGCTGTTGGCTGCAAATCTTATCAGATCAAATGGAGCGGTTAGAGAGACAGTTAGAAGCAATGTGGAATTTGTAACAGCAATATTATGTGATGGATGGTAGTTATAGGAAAGGGTAAAGTCTCAGATACAGTCAAATAGATGGATTAACTCCAGGAAAGGTATGGAGAGGTAGGCAGCTAGTGCAGGAGTCTTTTGTGGATATACCCATTTCAAATGGGTATGCTGTTTTGGAAAATGTAGGGGATGATGGATTCTCTGGGGAATGTAGCACGAACAGCCAAGCTTCTGGTATTGAGACTGGCTCTAATGCAATGAGGAGTACGTCAGCATCCAAGAGATCAATTGTGTTAGGGGATTCTCCAGTCTGAGGTACAGACAGACATTTCTGTGGTCAGCAGCGAAAAAGCAGAATGGTGTTTTGCTTCCCTGGTGCCAGGATCAAGGATGTCTCAGAGAGGGTGCAGAATGTTCTCAAGGGGGAGAGGGGCCAGTAAGAGGTCATTGTCCACATTGAAACCAAAGATATAGAAAGGGAAACAGTTGAGATTCTGAAGGGAGATTACAGAGTTAGGCAGAAATTTAAAAAGGAGGTCCTCAAGGGTAGTAATATCTGGATTACTCCCGGTGCTACGAGCTAGTGAGGGCAGGAATAGGAGGATAGAGCAGATGAATGCATGGCTGAGGAGCTGGTGTATGGGAGAGGGATTCACATTTTTGGATCATTGGAATCTCTTTTGGGGTAAAAGTGACCTGTACAAGAAGGACAGATTGCACATAAATTGGAAGGGGACTAATATACTGGCAGGGAAATTTGCTGGAGCTGCTCAGGAAGATTTAAACTAGTAAGGTGGTGGGGGGGGGGGGGGGGGGATTGGGACCCAGGGAGATACTGAGGAAAGAGATCAATCTGAGACTGGTACAGTGAGAACAGAAGCGAGTCAAACAGTCAGGGCAGGCTGGGACAAGGTAGGACTAATAAATTAAACTGCATTTATTTCAATGCAAGGGGCCTAACAGGGAAGGCAGATGAACTCAGGGCATGGTTAGGAACATGGGACTGGGATATCATAGCAATTACAGAAACATGGCTCAGGAATGAGCAAGACTGGCAGCTTAATGTTCCAGGATACAAATGCTACAGGAAGGATAGAAAGGGAGGCATGAGAGGAGGGGGGGGTGGCATTTTTGATAAGGGATAGCATTACATCTGTGCTGAGGGAGGATATTCCTGGAAATACATCCAGGGAAGTTATTTGGTTGGAACTGAGAAATAAGAAAGGGGTGATCACCTTATTGGGATTGTATTATAGACCCCCCCAATAGTCAGAGGGAAATTGAGAAACAAACCTGTAAGGAGATCTCAGCTATCTGTAAGAATAATAGGGTAGTTATGGTAGGAGATTTTAACTTTCCAAACATCAACTGGGACTGCCACAGTGTGAAGGATTTAGATGGAGAGGAATTTGTTAAGTGTGTACAAGGGAATTTTCTGATTCAGTATGTGGATGTACCTACTAGAGAAGGTGCAAAACTTGACCTACTCTTGGGAAATAAGGCAGAGCAGGTGACTGAGGTGTCAGTGGGGGAGCACTTTAGGGCCAGCGACCATAATTCTATGAGATTTGAAATAGTGATGGAAAAGGATAGACCAGATCTAAAAGTTTAAGTTCTACATTGGAGAAAGGCCAATTTTGAGGGTATTAGGCAAGAACATTCGAAAACTGTTTGGGGGCAGATGTTCGCAGGTAAAGGGATGGCTGGAAAATGAGAAGCCTTCAGAAATGAGATAACGAGAATCCAGAGAAAGTATATTCCTGTTAGGGTGAAAGGAAAGGCTGGTCGGCATAGGGAATGTGGGATGACTAAAGAAATTGAGGGTTTGGTTAAGAAAAAGGAAGTATATGTCAGGTATAGACAGGATAGATCAAGTGAATCCTTAGAAGGGTATAAAGGAAGTAGGAGTATACTTAAGAGGGAAATCAGGAGTGCAAAAAGGGGACATGAGATAGCTTTGGCAAATAGAACTAAGGAGAATCCAAAGAGTTTTTACAAATACATTAAGGACAAAAGGGTAACTAGGGAGAGAATAGGGACCCTCAAAGATCAGCAAGGCAGCCTTTGTGTGGAGCTGCAGAAAAATGGGGGAGATACTAAATGAGTGTTTTGCATCAGTATTTACTGTGGAAAAGGATATGGAAGATATAGACTGTAGGGAAATAGATGGTGACATCTTGCAAAATATCCATATTACAGAGGAGGAAGTGCTGGATGTATTGAAACGGGTAAAGGTGGATAAATCCCCAGGACCTGATCAGGTGTACCCTAGAACTCTGTGTGAAGCTAGAGAAGCGATTGCTGGGTCTCTTGCTGAGATATTTGTATCATCAATAGTCACAGGTGAGGTGCCAGAAGACTGGAGGTTGGCAAATGTGGTGCCACTGTTTAAGAAGGGCGGTAAAGACAAGACAGGGAACTATAGACCAGTGAGCCTGAAGTCAGTGGTGGACAAGTTGTTGGAGGAAATCCTGAGGGACAGGATGTACATGTATTTGGAAAGGCAAGGACTGATTAGGGATAGTCAACATGGTTTTGTGCGTGGGCAATCATGTCTCACAAATGTGATTGAGTTTTTTTGAGGAAATAACAAAGAGGATTGATGAGGGCAGAGCGGTAGATGTGATCTATATGGACTTCAGTAAGGCGTTCAGCAAGGTTCCCCATGGGAGACTGATTACTAAGGTTAGATCTCATGGAATACAGGGAGAACTTGCCATTTGGATACAGAACTGGGTCGAAGGTAGAAGACAGAGGGTAGTGGTGGAGGGTTGTTTTTCAGACTGGAGGCCTGTGACCAGTGGGGTGCCACAAGAATTGGTGCGGGGTCCTCTACGTTTTGTCATTTACATAAATGATTTGGATGAGAACATAAGAGGTACAGTTAGTAAGTTTGCAGATGACACCAAAATTGGAGGTGTAGTGGACAGCGAAGAGGGTTACCTCAGATTACAACAGGATCTTGACCAGATGGGCCAATGGCCTGAGAAGTGGCAGATGGGGTTTAATTCAGATAAATGCGAGGTGCTGCATTTTGGGAAAGCAAATCTTAGCAGGACTTATACATTTAATGCTGAAAATGTGTTGCATCCAGGGAACAGGAGAATCGACGTTTCGGGCATAAGCCCTTCTTCAGGAAACTTTCTCCTCAAAGATTATACATTTAATGGTAAGGTCCTAGGGAGTGTTGCTGAACAAAGAGACCTTGGAGTGCAGGTTCATAGCTCCTTGAAAGTGGAGTTGCAGGTACATAGGATAGTGAAGAAGGTGTTTGGTATGCTTTCCTTTATTGGTCAGAGTATTGAGTACAGGAGTTGGGAGTTGGGAGGTCATGTTGTGGCTGTACAGGACATTGGTTAGGCCACTGTTAGAATATTGTGTGCAATTCTGGTCTCCTTCCTATTGGAAAGATGTTGTGAAACTTGAAAGGGTTCCAAAAAGATTTACAAGGATGTTGCCAGGGTTGGAGGATTTGAGCTATAGGGAGAGGCTGAACAGGCTAGGGCTGTTTTCCCTGGAGCGTTGGAGGCTGAGGGGTGACCTTATAGAGGTGTATAAAATTATGAGGGGCATGGAGAGGGTAAATAGGCAAAGTCTTTTCCCTGGGGTCAGGGAGTCCAGAACTAGAGCGCATAGGTTTAGGATGAGAGGGGAAAGATATAAAAGAGAGCCACGGGGCAACTTTTTCACACAGAGGGTGGTATGTGTATAGAATAAGCTGTCAGAGGAAGTGGTGGAGGGTGGTACAGTTGCAACATTTAAGAGGCATTTGGATGGGTATATGAATAGGAAGGATTTGGAGGGATATGGGCCAGGTGCTGGCAGGTGGGACTAGATTGGGTTGGGATATCTGGTCAACATGGACGGGTTGGACCAAAGGGTCTGTTTCCATGCTGTACATCTCTATGACATTATGACTCTATTTTTTGCTATGAAGATGTGGGTGTACTATACCTTTAAGAGACTAAAAACTAGCAGTGACAGCATTAAGTGTTCTCAATAAGACATAGTGTAAGATGTGCTGCAGCTACTGGGTTAGCTAGTTGCCTGGAAATGACAAAACAGATTTGAATTAGGCCAATCAGTTTAAATTATACCCCAAAAAAAAAACAAATTCCAATCAAGTTTGAATTGAATATATTGACAATCTTAAAAGCCAATGACACAATCCGATGCTTTGGGGTATAAGACTGGGGACAACTGAACAGTTGGGAGGAGAACTGTCACCACACCAACAGCTGTAGACTGCTAGTCAGAACTCTCTGAGAGGTAGCTGTCCCGAGAAGAACTTTGCACAGAGAAAAACCTCAACACTGACTGGGAGAGCCAACCTACCGATGAAGATAAAGAGAAGATTCGACTGCTGGCTAGTTTTAACATGTGAATTTTCCTGTAAATTGTAATCAGAAGATTTATTGGACTGGTATTATAAAAGGGAAGGTAACAGATAGGTTAGAGTAAGGAATTGTAAATAGTTGTTATTTAAATATTCTCTGTTATTCTTTCAGAAATAACGGTGTTAATTGTTACTTTAAATAGTTCTCGGCCACTTGAATTTTTTCAGATTACTGCACAGGATAAACCTTTTCTGTGTTGCTGATTTTAAATTAAGCAGGAGAGTTTACCCCATGTCGTAACATTTAGTCCATAAAAAGTCTTAGTAGGACAATCAGATGATCATACCAACTTTTACTGTTCTAACCTTTGCTGTAATGTCATTTCCTCCCTGACTGAACTGTAAGCTTTGCTGCAACTTCCCACAAATCCCTCAAGATGTCTCTGAATGTCTCACTGCATCATCAATGTGTGAACTATGGACCATCTGGTATGTGCAAAGCTGCAGAACGGAAGTCACAACTTTGTTCATCAGTTCAGGTCTTGGACAGCCGCATACTGGGCCTTGCAAATGCAATTCATGAAGGTTATGCCAAGAGGTGATTAACATCTACAGGGCTGTAAGAACCAAAGGTCGTTTTCTTGGGACTGCGATAGCAATAGCTGAGCATTCTCTGGATACAAGGTAGGCAATGCATACCTCAGAAATGATTATCAGCATTCTTAGTTAGGGAATGGGGGAGTAGCAATTATGGGGAAGTGTTAGTATTGTGCACTTATGATACCAGAAGCCCACTCCAGAGGTTGAGCAGTCTTTGTAACAGTTCAGTTTAGAATTTTAGCATTCTGCCTGATTATAGGGAGAAAGAGAAAACAATGGAACTAATGGCACCAGGTGGATGTCACAGAGCTGGAAACTTCTCCAGGGTTGTCACTCCCTGATCGACCTTCTCTTTAAAAATGATGTGCCCAGAATATTGCAGCTCTCTGTAAGGCACTGTTTGTGTTACAGTGACAGGTACATACAATTAATACAGACTGTAGATGTCTCTCAGCTAGTTGCCCTGCTTCAAAGTTATCATTTTACAATCAGAAAGAAGAATTTTGCATTCATTGCAAATTATAGTGCAAGCTGAAACATTTCTCAGTCAGAAAGTGTGGCGCTGGAAAAGCACACCCAGTCAGGCAGCATCTGAGGAGCAGGGGAGTCGACATTTCGAGCATAAGCTCTTCATCCCAATTCCTCCGCCTCTGCTGCACTTGCTCCCAGGAGGATAATTTTTACTTTTTCCTGAAATGTTTCTCAGTCAATCAGGTAAGTTAAATAAAAGATGTAGCGATCTCCCAGCCAATTGGTTCAATGCACACAGAAGAGTAAAACAAATATGTCCATGTAGGTCAGTACCCCTGAAAGCAATACGGTTCTCACACACCATTCTGAGTGCTCTAGAGTGTACTGCACTGCTCTGTCAGACTAGTCAAAGCGTCTTATCTTTGGAGCATTCTGGTCTGCTCTATAGTGGCCCTAGAGGAAGTATGGGCAGTTTTGCACCTCTCCTTGGTGCCAGTCTGTAGATTCTTGACAGATGTCATGAACCAGCATTTGAGGGTGTAGCCCTTGTCATCAACCAATCATCCCTCTTCGCATGAGGAGGCTTGAAAGTTGCAGGCACTTGTGACTGTTCCAGAATGTAGATGTGGTAACAGTTTCCTGGATAATGGGTGCAGATCTGCATTATCTGGCTGGTGTGGTCACTGATAATCTACACCTCACTGAGTGGGGGCCTTTCTTATTCAGGAACACTGCTGGTTGCTGATAAGTGCTCTAATGGTTATGGGGGCACAATTGCACCCTGTAGCTGTGGAAATCTTACCAAAGTCACAAAACCAACTGCCCTGGCTGCCTGACTCCTAGGATCTAAAGAAAAGTTAATAAATAGGTGAGGTTCTACAGAATTCCCCAGTGCCTTCCTGGAATGATCCACTCGCATAGAAATTGAGGACTGTCAAGCAACAAAGAGGAGATTCCCTCTTAGTCGATGAGTCGGTGCTCATCCAGTAGCTGGTAGATGTCGGAGATAACTGACCGGGACATCCTGAGATGGTGACAACACTGATGGTCTTGTACGTGCAAGGAGCTGAAATGAATCCAGTAGATTCAATTTAAGGTCACATTTGCTGTCAACATTGGCACTTGCGCAGGACTTTGTGCCAATACAGACTGGTATCAGCTCCGCCTGCTGCTGTGCCCTCGCTGTTGCAATCGAAACAATTGATGCATACATTCATAGCAGGGTTGATATACCATCAGGAGATCTGTTGAGGTAGTGTACTATGAGAGTAGTCATGTTCCTGTTAGACTACTGCACTGCCAGCCTGTCTGAACATAACTAAGAAAGATCACCAATGTTTCCCACCTGACCTCCTCCCCAACCATCATGCCCTCCATGGGAAGCTGCATCTTGGATGGCTTTCTGAGTAGACTCAAAAAATCATTTAAGTGGGAACTTACTATCCCATTGCCTACTGCATCAACTATCACCAAGCCACCTTTCCTGGCTCCACATTTCCCTGGATTCCAAAAGCTGCCCTCCCTCACGGATATAACTTCAACTTTTCACAGTGAGCTTCACCAAACTAGGTCCGCGCCTGGAATGTTCTAAGCTCTAATCATGCTCATGTCCATCTATCAAACATAGATTGTTGGTTTTCAAAACCAGTCTGAGCAGCACTGACGGATTAATGCTGTCAGGCATTTTCCCTCATCCAGCAACCTCCCCATTTTCTCCAATCTCAGAACTTCTTCTGAGCCCATGCTGGGGACTGCAAAGAACACCCCGTGTTTCTTTCCTTTCCAACCTTGGTTCTTGTCAAAACCATGTTAAGAAAAATTGTGACCTTTATCGTCCATTTGTCTTGAAAACTGGTCATAACTGATTATGCATGCAAAAGATATTTCAGTATGAAATGTGTTACAGTATACTTGGTTGCCTATTAGAATTGCCTTGTACGTTCTGACAGCATAGAACCATAGAATAACTGTTATTGACTTCTCACTGATTCTCTTGCACAGAACCATGTAGTTTAGTTGTCTTACCAACAGTATAGCTAAAAAATAGCATGCTTGACATACAATCTACACTTTGTTTTCTTCACATACTAGTGAGCTTCAGTTCTTGTCTGCAAGCTTTCAAATTACTTCTCAGTGACTAACCCTGTCCTGGGTGATCTTGTGATAACCCCCGCTCCTGTTGCTTAGCAGGTTGGACTTTGCCACCCAACAACATTTTAAACTGTTCAATGAATGCTACCAGTGATCAATGGCTTGCTCGCTCAGTACTAAGAAGCATTTACAACCACAGTAATTCATCATGCTTGTTTTTTTTTGTAAAATTTCTGAACTGTCAAGCTTCTCAATTGGATAGATGCCAATCAGGAAGACAAAGTTAATTCCAGCAAGTCGGGCTTCGAAGGAAATGCAAATATATATATATATATAGTTAGGCTCCTTGGTCTATATACTCAACCTACCACTTAAAAGACTGAAGTTTAACTTGAAGGTGAGAATCTGATTTTATGCCTCCTGCCAGATTAATTTCATCTGCCCACTGTTCTTCTCACCATGCTGGGGATTGCAAAGAGCACGCCATCTTTCATTTCTTTCCAACCCTGGTTCTTGTTAAGAACATGTTAAGAAAAATTGAGATCTTTATGGTCCATTTCTTTTGAAACCTGGTCATAACTGATAATGCATGCAAAAGATATTTCAGTATGAAAAGTGCTACAGTGTACGAAAGACGAGTGGAGGGCATGAATTTCCCTGAAGATTCTTTTGTTGTGCAGCTTTATGCCCATATCCGAGAGTTTATGATTAAGACAGACCGGTGAAATGAAGATAAGGTCAAGATCTGTCCCCAGGCTTGACCTTCTTATAAGGCTAAATGTTACACACGAAGGTTAAATGCTACAATATATTGAACTGAAATGAATTAGGTTTATAGTCACATGTACTGACATGATTACGGTGAAATGTTTACAGGTCACCACTTACAGTGCCATCTTAGGGACAAAAGGTACCTAGGTACATATAAAGCAGAAAATTAAGGAAAACAAAGTTAAAAGTTAAACATTACAGTCTTTCTAAACAAAAAGTATCAAACAAAGAAATACAGTTAACACTTCAACGCCACAGTCCATAAGCACCTAGCTTTGCTGGCCTCACATTCCTCACAAAGGCTTGACTTCAAACCACTCCGGGCTCAACCTTGCCCCTGCCACTGCTCTGGGCTGTTGGCTCTCACCACCTTACAGCCTGTTCCTGCAACCACCGGCCACCCAAGGCTTCTTTCTCCCACTCTCACCGCACACCACCCCGGGCTGCCTTCTCCCAAATCCCACCGCACACCATCCTGGGCTGCCTTCTCCCACTCTCACCGCACACCACCCCGGGCTACCTTCACCCAAAACCCACTGCACACCGCCCGGGCTGCCTTCTCCCATATCCCATCGGACACCACCCTGGGATGACTCGTCCCAAATCCCACCGCACGCCACTCCGGGCTGCCTTCTCCCACTCTCACCACATACCACCCCGGGCTGCCTTCGCTCTTTCCACCGCACACACCACCCCCGGCTGCCTTCTCCCAAATCCCACCGGACACCACTGCAGGCTGCCTTCTCCCACTCTCACCGCACACCACCCTGGGCTGTCTTCTCCCAAATCCCACCACACACCACCCCGGGCTGCTTTCTCCCGCTCTCACCGCACACCACCCCGGGTTGCCTTCTCCCAAATCCCACCACACACCACACCGGGCTGCCTTCTCCCACTCTCGCCGCACACCATCCCGGGCTGCCTTCTCCCACGCTCACGACACACCACCATGGACTGCCTTCTCCCACTCTCACCGCACACCACCATGGGCTGCCTTCTCCCACTCTCACCGCACACCACCCCGGGCTGCCTTCTCCCATGCTCACCGCACACCACCACAGGCTGCCTTGTCCCACTCTCACCGCACACTACACTGGGCTGCCTTCTCCCACTCTCACCACACACCACCCCGGGCTGCCTTCTCCCACTCAAACCGCACACCAACCCGGGTTGCCTTCTCCCAAATGCCCCGCACACCACCCCGGGCTGCCTTCTCCCAATCTCACCACACATCACCCCGGGGTGCCTTCTCCCACTCTCACCGCACACCACCCGGGCTGCCTTCTCCCACTCACCGCACACCACCATGGGCTGCCTTCTCCCACTCTCACCGCACACCACCCCGGGCTGCCTTCTCCCACGCTCACCACACACCACCACAGGCTGCCTTCTCCCACTCTCACCGCACACCACCCTAGGCTGCCTTCTCCCACTCTCACCACACACCACCCCGGGCTGCCTTCTCCCACTCTCACTGCACACCACCGGGGCTGCCTTCTCCCACTCTCACTGCACACCACCGGGGCTGCCTTCTCCCACTCTCACCGCACACCATCCGGGGTGCCTTCTCCCATTCTCGCCACACACCACCCTGGGTTGCCTTCACCCAAATCCCACCGCACATCACCCCAGGCTGCCTTAACCAAGTCCCACAACACACCACCCCGGGCTGCCTTCTCCCAAATCTGACCGCACACTACCCCGAGCTGCCTTCTCCCATTCTCACTAAACACCACCCCCTGGCTGCCTTCTCCCACTCTCACCGCACACCACCCTGGGCTGCTTTCTCCCACTCTCACCTTCTTCACTACCTGCTGTACCTGCATGCTTACCTTCATTGACTGGTGTACAAGAACACCCAGATATCTTTGTACTGTCTTTTACCTAAATTGATTCCATTTAGGTAGTAATCTGCCTTCCTGTTCTTGCCACCAAAGTGGATAACCATACATTTATCCACATTAAACTGCATCTGCCATGCATCTGACCACTCACCTAACCTGTCCAGGTCACCCTGTAATCTCCTAACATCCTCCTCACATTTCACCCTGCCACCCAGCTTAGTATCATCAGCAATTTTGCTAATGTTATTACTAATACCATCTTCTATATTATTAATATATATTGTAAAAAGCTGCGGTCCCAGCACTGATCTCTGCGGTACCCCACTGGTCACTGCCTGCCATTCCAAAATGGAGGCGTTTATCACGACTCTTTGTTTCCTGTCAGCCAACCAACTTTCAATCCAAGTTAGTACTTTGCCCCCAATACCATGTGCCCTAATTTTGCTCACTAACCTCCAATGTGGGACTTTATCAAAAGCTTTCTGAAAGTCCAGGTACACTACATCTACTGGATCTCAAGGGGGATCTGCCTTTGGAGATAGTATGGGCTGAAGTCAGAAATAGGAAAGGTGCAGTCACCTTGTTGGGTGTTTACTATAGGCCCCCCAATAGCAGCAGATATGTGGAGAAACAGATTGGGAAACAGATTTTGGAAAGGTGTGAAAGCCACAGGGTAGTCGTCATGGGTGATTTCAACTTCCCAAACATTGATTGGAAGCTCTTTAGATCAAGTAGATTGGATGGGGCGGTGTTTGTGCAGTGTGTACAGGAAGCTTTTCTAACTCAGTATGTAGATTGCCCGACCAGAGGGGAGGCCATATTGGATTTGGTACTTGGTAACGAACTGGGACAAGTGATGGGCTTGTTAGTGGGTGAACATTTTGGTGATGGTGACCAAAATTCTGTGACTTTCACCTTGGTTATGGAGAGAGATAGGTGCGTGCAACAGGGTAGGTTTTACAATTGGGGGAAGGGTAAATATGATGCTGTAAGACAGGATCTGAGGAGCATAAGTTGGGAGCATAGGCTGTCAGGGAAGGATGTCATGGAAATGTGGAACTTTTTCAAGGAACAGATATGACATGTCCTTGATATGTATGTACCTGTCAGGCAGGAAAAAGATGGTCGTGTGAGGGAACCTTGGTTGACGAGGGAGGTTAAATGTCTTGTAAAGAGGAAGAAGGGGGCTGACATAAGGTTGAGGAAACAAGGTTCAGACAGAGCATTGGAGAGATACAGGATTGCCAGAAGGGAGCTGAAGAAAGGGATTAGGAAAGCTAAGAGAGGGCATGAAAAATCTTTGGCAGATAGGATCAAGGATAACCCCAAGGCATTTTCTGCGTATGTGAGAAACATGAGAATGACGAGAACGAGGGTAGGTCCGATCAAGGACAGTAGTGGGATACTGTGTATTGAGTCGGAAGAGATAAGTGAGGTCTTGAATGAGTACTTTTCTTCAGTATTTACAAACGAGAGGGACCGTATTGTTGAAGAGGAGAGTGTGAAATGGACTGGTAAGCTAGAGGAGATACTTGTTAGGAAGGAAGATGTGTTGAACATTTTGAATAACTTGAGGATAGACAAGTCCCCCGGGCCTGACGGGATATATCCTAGGATTATGTGGGAAGCAAGAGAGGAAATTGCAGAGCCGTTGGCAATGATCTTTTCGTCTTCACTGTCAACAAGGGTGGTACCAGGGGACTGGAGAGTGGCGAATGTTGTGCCCCTGTTCAAAAAAGGGAATAGGGATAACCCCGGGAATTATAGGCCAGTTAGTCTTACTTCAGTGGTAGGCAAAGTAATGGAAAGGGTACTGAAGGATAGAATTTATGAGTATCTGGAAAGACACTGCTTGATTAGGGACAGCCAGCACAGATTTGTGAAGGGTAGGTCTTGCCTTACAAGTCTTATTGAATTCTTTGAGGAGGTGACCAAGCATATGGATGAGGGTAGAGCAGTGGATGTAGTATACATGGATTTTAATAAGGCATTTGATAAGGTTCCCCATGGTAGGCTTATGCGGAAAGTCAGGAGGCATGGGATAGAGGGAAATTTGGCCAGTTGGATAGAAAACTGGCTAACCGGTCGAAGTCAGAGAGTGGTGGTAGATGGTAAATATTCAGCCTGGAGCCCAGTTACAAGTGGAGTTCCGCAGAGATCAGTTCTGGGTCCTCTGCTGTTTGTAATTTTTATTAATGACTTGGAAGAGGGAGTTGAAGGATGGGTCAGTAAATTTGCAGATGATATGAAGATTGGTGGAGTTGTGGATAGTGAGGAGGGCTGTTGTCAGCTGCAAAGGGACTTAGATATGATGCAGAGCTGGGCTGAGGAGTGGCAGATGGAGTTCAACCCTGCCAAGTGTGAGGTTGTCCATTTTGGAAGGACAAATAAGAATGCGGAATACAGGGTTAACGGTAGGGTTCTTAGTAAGATGGAGGAACAGAGGGATCTTGGGGTCTATGTTCATAGATCTTTGAAAGTTGCCACTCAGGTGGATAGAGCTTGTAAGAAGGCCTATGGTGTATTAGCGCTCATTAGCAGAGGGATTGAATTCAAGAGTCGTGAAGTGATGTTACAGCTGTACAGGACCTTGGTTAGGCCACATTTGGAGTACTGTGTGCAGTTCTGGTTGCCTTACTTTAGGAAAGATGTGGAAGCTTTGGAGAGGTGCAGAGAAGATTTACCAGGATGTTGCCTGGAATGGAGAATAGGTCGTACGAGGATAGGTTGAGCGTGCTAGGCCTTTTCTCATTGGAACGGAGAAGGATGAGGGGTGACTTGATAGAGCTGTATAAGATGATCAGGGGAATAGATAGAGTAGACAATCAGAAACTTTTTCCCCAGGTACAACAGAGTGTTACAAGGGGACATAAATTTAAGGTGAAGGGTGGAAGGTATAGGGGAGATGTCAGGGGTAGGTTCTTTACCCAGAGAGTGGTGGGGGCATGGAATGCGCTGCCTGTGGGAGTGGCAGAGTCAGAATCATTGGCGAACTTTAAGTGGCAATTGGATAGGTACATGGATGGGTGCTTAAGCTCGGACAAATGTTCGGCACAACATCATGGGCCGAAGGGCCTGTTCTGTGCTGTATTGTTCTATGTTCTATGTTCTATCTTCCTCGTCCATCTTCAGAGTTACATCCTCAAAAAATTCCAGAAGATTAGTCAAGCATGATTTCCCCTTCATAAATCCATGCTGACTCTGACATATCCTGTTACGACGATCCAGATGTGTCGTAATTTCATCCTTTATAATAGACTCCAGCATCTTTCCCACCACTGAGGTCAGACTAACTGGTCTATAATTTCCTGCTTTCTCTCTCCCACCTTTCTTAAAAAGTGGTACAACATTAGCCACCCTCCAATCCGCAGGAAATGATCCTGAATCTATCGAACTCTGGAAAATAATCACCAGCGCATCCACGATTTCTCGAGCCACCTCCTTCAGTACCCTGGGATGTAGACCATCAGGCCCCGGGGACTTATCAACCTTCAGACCTAACAGTCTCTCCAACACCAATTCCTGGCAAATATAAATTCCCTTCAGTTCTGGTCCTTCAGCCACTGTTACCTCAGGGAGATTGCTTGTGTCTTCCCCAGTGAACACAGATCGAAGTACCAATTCAATTCTTCTGCCATTTCTTTGTTCCCCGTAATATATTCCCCTATTTCTGTCTTCAAGGGCCCAATTTTAGTCTTAACCATTTTTTTGCCTTTCACATACCTAAAAAAGCTTTTACTATCCTCCTTTATATTTTTGGCCAGTTTACCTTCGTACCTCATTTTTACTTTGCGTATTTCCTTCTTAGTAATCCTCTGTTGTCCTTTAAAAGTATTCAAGTCCTCCGTTTTCCCACTTATCTTTGCTATGTTATACTTTTTCTTTTTTAACTTTATATGTTTCTTAACTTCCCTCGTCAGCCACGGCCACCCATGCCTCCTCCTAGGATCTTTCTTCCTTTTTGGAATGAACTGATCCTGCATCTTCTGCATTATACACAGAAATATCCGCCATTGTTCCTCCACTGTCATCCCTGCTAAGGTATTGCACCATTGAACTTTGACCAGCTCCTCCCTCGAAGCTCCATGGTTATCTTTATTCAATGGAAATATTGTCACTTCCAAATGTACCCTCTCCCTCTCAAATGGCAGATTGAAGCTTATTGAATTACTTCCCAATGGCACCTTCACTTCGAGATCCCTGATCAATTTTGGTTCGTTGCACAATACCAGATCCAGAATTGCCTTCTCCCTGGAAGGCTCCAGCATCAGCTGTTCGAAGAATCCATCTCTGAGGGACTCCACAAAGTCTCCACACAACACCCCTGGCTGCCTTCTCCCACTGTCATCGCATACCACCCTGGGCTGCATTCTCCCACTCTCACCGCACATCACCCGGGCTGCCTGCTCCAACTCTCACCACACACCACCCTGGGTTGTGTTCACCCAAATCACACCGCATACCACCACGGGCTGCCTCCTTCCAAATCCCCACCACACGCCACCCCGGGCTGCCTTCTCCCACTCTCACCGCACACCACCCCGGGCTGACTTCACCCAAATCCCACCGCACACCACCACGGGCTGCCTTCTCCCAAAACAAACGCACACCACCCCGGGCTGCCTTCACCCAAATCCCACCGCACACCAATCTGGGTTGCCTTCACCTAAATCCCACCACACACCACCCCGGCCTTGGCTGCCTTCTCCACTCTCACCGCACACCACCCTGGGCCGCCTTCACCCACTCAAACCACACACCACCCCGGGTTGCCTTCTCCCACTCTCACCGCACACCACCCCTGGCTGCCTTCTCCCACTCTCACCGCACACCACCCCGGGCTGCCTTATCCCACTCTCGCCGCACACCACCCTGGGCTGCCTTCACCTACATCCCACCGCACACCACGCCGGGCTGCCTTCTCCCAAATCCCACCGCACACCACCCCGGGCTGCCTTCTCCCACTCTCACTGCACAACACCCCGGGCTGGCTTCTCCCAAATCCCACCGCACACCACCCCGGGCTGACGTCACCCAAATCCCACCGCACACCACCCTGGTCTGCCTCCTCCCAAATCTCACCGCACACCACCCCGGGCTACCTTCACACAAATCCCATCGTACACCACCCCGGGCTGCCTTCTCCCACTCTCATCGCACACCACCCTGGGGTGCCTTCACCCAAATCCCAGCGCATACCACCTCGGGTTGCCTTCTCCCACTCCCACCACACACCACCCTGGTTTGCCTTCAACCAAAACCCGCCACACATCACCCCGGGCTGCATTCGCCCACTCTCACCGCACACCACCCCGGGCTGCCTTCACACAAATCCCATCGTACACCACCCCGAGTTGCCTTCTCCCACTCTCACCGCACATCACCCCGGGCTGCCTTCGCCCACTCTCACCGCACACCATCCAAGGCTGCCTTCGCCCACTCTCACCGCACACCATCCAAGGCTGCCTTTGCCCACTCTCACTGTCACCGCACACCACCCCGGGCTGCCTTTTCCCCTCTCACCACACACCACACCGGGCTGCCTTCTCCCACTCTCACTGCACACCACCCCGGGCTGCCTTCACCCAAATCCCACCACACACCACCCCAGGCTGCCTTCACCCAAATCCCACAACACACCACCCCAGCATGCATTCTCCCAAATCTCACCGCACACCACCCTGGGCTGCCTTCACCCAAATCCCACCACACACCACCTCGGCCTGGGCTGCCTTCGCCCACTCTCACCACACACCATCCCGGGCTGCCTTCGCCCACTCTCACCGCACACCACCCCGAGCTGCCTTCTCCCACTCACACCGCACACCACCCCGGGCTTCCTTCTCCCAAATCCCACCGCACATCACCCCGGGCTGCCATCACCCAAATCCCACCACACACCACCCCGGGCTGCCTTCTCCCAAATCTCACCGCACACCACCCCGGGCTGCCTTCACCCAAATCCCACCGCCCACCACACCGGGCTGCCTTCACCCAAATCCCACCACACAACACCCCGGGCTGCCTTCTCCCAAATCTCACCGCACACCACCCCGGGCTGCCTTCACCCAAATCCCACCGTCCACCACCCCGGGCTGCCTTCACCCAAATCCCACCGCACACCACCCTGGGTTGCCTTCACCCAAATCCCACAACACAACACCCCGGCTGCCTTCTCCCAAATCCCACCACACATCACCCCGGGATTCCCTCTCCCACTGTCACCGCACACCACCCCGGGCTGCCTTCTCCCACTGTCACCGCACACCACCCCGGGCTGCCATCACCCACTGTCACCGCACACCACCACGGGCTGCCTTCACCCAAATCCCACCACACACCCCGGCCGCCTTCTCCCAAAGCCCACCGCACACCCCGGCCGCCTTCTCCCAAAGCCCACCGCACACCACTTTGGGCTAAACTCTCCCACTGTCACCACACACCACCCCAGGCTGACGTCTCCCACTCTTGCTGCACACCACCCCGGGCTGCCTTCGTCCACACTCCCCGCACACCACCCCGGGCTGCCTTCTCCCAAATCCCACTGCAAACCACCCTGGGCTACCTTCGCCCACTCTCACCGCACACCATCCCGGGCTGCCATCGCCCACTCTCACCGCACACCACCTCGGGCGGCCTTCTCCCAAATCCCACCGCACACCATCCCGGGCTACCTTCTCCCACTCTCACCACACACCACCCCGGGCTACCTTCTCCCACTCTCACTGCATACCACCCCGGGCTGCCTTCACCCAAATTCCACCGCACACCACCCTGGGCTGCCTTCTGCCAAATCCCACCGCACACCACCCTGGGCTGCCTTCACCCAAATCCCACCGCACACCACCCCGGGCTGCCTGCTCCCACTCTCACCACACACAAGCCTGGGTTGCCTTATCCCACTCTCACTACACACCACCCCGGGCTGCCGTCTACTACTCTCTGTACACACCACCCTGGGCTGCCTTCACCCAAATCCCAGCGCACACCACCCCGGGCTGCCTTCACCCAAATCCCATCGCACACCACCCTGGGCTGCCTTCGCCCACTCTCACCGCACACCATCCCGGGCTGCCATCGCCCACTCCAACCGCACACCACCTCGGGCAGCCTTCTCCCAAATCCCACCGCACACCATCCCGGGCTACCTTCTCCCACTCTCACTGCACACCACCCCGGGCTGCCTTCTGCCAAATTCCACCGCACACCACCCCGGGCTGCTTTCTGCCAAATCCCACCGCACACCACCCTGGGCTGCCTTCACCCAAATCCCACCGCACACCACCCCGGGCTGCCTTCTCCCACTCTCACCACACACAAGCCTGGGTTGCCTTATCCCACTCTCTGTACACACCACCCCGGGCTGCCTTCTCCCAAATCTCACCGCACACCACACCAGGCTGCCTTCTCCCACTCTCACTACACACCACCCCAGGCAGTCATCTCCCAAATCTCACCGCACACCACACCAGGCTGCCTTCTCCCACTCTCACCGCACACCACCCCGGGCTGCCTTCTCCCAAATCTCACCGCACACCACACCAGGCTGCCTTCTCCCAAATCTCACCGCACACCACACCAGGCTGCCTTCTCCCACTCTCACCGCACACCACCCCAGGCAGCCTTCTCCCAAATCCCACCGCACACCACACCGGGCTGCCTTCACCCAAATTCCATCGCACACCACACCGGGCTGCCTTCGCCCACTCTCACTATACACCACCCCGGGCTGCCGTCTACCACTCTCTGTACACACCACCCTGGGCTGCCTTCACCCAAATCCCAGCGCACACCACCCCGGGCTGCCTTCACCCAAATCCCATCGCACACCAACCTGGGTTGCCTTCACCCAAATCCCACCACACATCACCCCGGCCTGGGCTGCCTTCTCCCACTCTCACCGCACACCACCCGGGGCTGCCTTCTCCCACTCAAACCACACACCACCCCGGGTTGCCTTCTCCCACTCTCACCGCACACCACCCCGAGCTACCTTCTCCCAAATGCCACCGCACACCACCCTGGGCGGCCTTCTCCCACTCTCACCACACACCACCCCTGGCTGCCTTCTCCCACTCTCACCGCACACCACCCCGGGCTGCCTTATCCCACTCTCGCCGCACACCACCCTGGGTTGCCTTCACCCACATCCCACGGCACACCACGCCGGGCTGCCTTCTCCCAAATCCCACCGCACACCACCCCGGGCTGCCTTCTCCCACTCTCACCGCACACCACCCCGGGCTGCCTTCTCCCAAATCCCACCGCACACCACCCCGAGTTGCCTTCTCCCACTCTCACCGCACACCACCCCGGGCTGTCTTCTCTCACTCTCACCGCACACCACCCCGGGCTGCCTTCTCTCACTTTCACCGCACACCAACCCGGGCTGCCTTCTCCCACTCTAATCGCACACCACCCTGGGGTGCCTTCACCCAAATCCCAGCGCATACCACCCCGGGTTGCCTTCTCCCACTTCCACCACACACCACCCTGGTTTGCCTTCAACCACATCCCGCCACGCATCACCCCGGGCTGCCTTCGCCCACTCTCACCGCACACCACCCCGGGCTGCCTTCACACAAATCCCATCGTACACCACCCCGAGTTGCCTTCTCCCACTCTCACCGCACATCACCCCGGGTTGCCTTCTCCCACTCTCACCGCACATCACCCCGGGCTGCCTTCTCCCACTCTCACCGCACACCACCCCGGGCTGACTTCACCCAAATCCCACCGCACACCACCACGGGCTGCCTTCTCCCAAAACAAACGCACACCACCCCGGGCTGCCTTCACCCAAATCCCACCGCACACCAATCTGGGTTGCCTTCACCTAAATCCCACCACACACCACCCCGGCCTTGGCTGCCTTCTCCACTCTCACCGCACACCACCCTGGGCCGCCTTCACCCACTCAAACCACACACCACCCCGGGTTGCCTTCTCCCACTCTCACCGCACACCACCCCTGGCTGCCTTCTCCCACTCTCACCGCACACCACCCCGGGCTGCCTTATCCCACTCTCGCCGCACACCACCCTGGGCTGCCTTCACCTACATCCCACCGCACACCACGCCGGGCTGCCTTCTCCCAAATCCCACCGCACACCACCCCGGGCTGCCTTCTCCCACTCTCACTGCACAACACCCCGGGCTGGCTTCTCCCAAATCCCACCGCACACCACCCCGGGCTGACGTCACCCAAATCCCACCGCACACCACCCTGGTCTGCCTCCTCCCAAATCTCACCGCACACCACCCCGGGCTACCTTCACACAAATCCCATCGTACACCACCCCGGGCTGCCTTCTCCCACTCTCATCGCACACCACCCTGGGGTGCCTTCACCCAAATCCCAGCGCATACCACCTCGGGTTGCCTTCTCCCACTCCCACCACACACCACCCTGGTTTGCCTTCAACCAAAACCCGCCACACATCACCCCGGGCTGCATTCGCCCACTCTCACCGCACACCACCCCGGGCTGCCTTCACACAAATCCCATCGTACACCACCCCGAGTTGCCTTCTCCCACTCTCACCGCACATCACCCCGGGCTGCCTTCGCCCACTCTCACCGCACACCATCCAAGGCTGCCTTCGCCCACTCTCACCGCACACCATCCAAGGCTGCCTTTGCCCACTCTCACTGTCACCGCACACCACCCCGGGCTGCCTTTTCCCCTCTCACCACACACCACACCGGGCTGCCTTCTCCCACTCTCACTGCACACCACCCCGGGCTGCCTTCACCCAAATCCCACCACACACCACCCCAGGCTGCCTTCACCCAAATCCCACAACACACCACCCCAGCATGCATTCTCCCAAATCTCACCGCACACCACCCTGGGCTGCCTTCACCCAAATCCCACCACACACCACCTCGGCCTGGGCTGCCTTCGCCCACTCTCACCACACACCATCCCGGGCTGCCTTCGCCCACTCTCACCGCACACCACCCCGAGCTGCCTTCTCCCACTCACACCGCACACCACCCCGGGCTTCCTTCTCCCAAATCCCACCGCACATCACCCCGGGCTGCCATCACCCAAATCCCACCACACACCACCCCGGGCTGCCTTCTCCCAAATCTCACCGCACACCACCCCGGGCTGCCTTCACCCAAATCCCACCGCCCACCACACCGGGCTGCCTTCACCCAAATCCCACCACACAACACCCCGGGCTGCCTTCTACCAAATCTCACCGCACACCACCCCGGGCTGCCTTCACCCAAATCCCACCGTCCACCACCCCGGGCTGCCTTCACCCAAATCCCACCGCACACCACCCTGGGTTGCCTTCACCCAAATCCCACAACACAACACCCCGGCTGCCTTCTCCCAAATCCCACCACACATCACCCCGGGATTCCCTCTCCCACTGTCACCGCACACCACCCCGGGCTGCCTTCTCCCACTGTCACCGCACACCACCCCGGGCTGCCATCACCCACTGTCACCGCACACCACCACGGGCTGCCTTCACCCAAATCCCACCACACACCCCGGCCGCCTTCTCCCAAAGCCCACCGCACACCCCGGCCGCCTTCTCCCAAAGCCCACAGCACACCACTTTGGGCTAAACTCTCCCACTGTCACCACACACCACCCCAGGCTGACGTCTCCCACTCTTGCTGCACACCACCCCGGGCTGCCTTCGTCCACACTCCCCGCACACCACCCCGGGCTGCCTTCTCCCAAATCCCACTGCAAACCACCCTGGGCTACCTTCGCCCACTCTCACCGCACACCATCCCGGGCTGCCATCGCCCACTCTCACCGCACACCACCTCGGGCGGCCTTCTCCCAAATCCCACCGCACACCATCCCGGGCTACCTTCTCCCACTCTCACCACACACCACCCCGGGCTACCTTCTCCCACTCTCACTGCATACCACCCCGGGCTGCCTTCACCCAAATTCCACCGCACACCACCCTGGGCTGCCTTCTGCCAAATCCCACCGCACACCACCCTGGGCTGCCTTCACCCAAATCCCACCGCACACCACCCCGGGCTGCCTGCTCCCACTCTCACCACACACAAGCCTGGGTTGCCTTATCCCACTCTCACTACACACCACCCCGGGCTGCCGTCTACCACTCTCTGTACACACCACCCTGGGCTGCCTTCACCCAAATCCCAGCGCACACCACCCCGGGCTGCCTTCACCCAAATCCCATCGCACACCACCCTGGGCTGCCTTCGCCCACTCTCACCGCACACCATCCCGGGCTGCCATCGCCCACTCCAACCGCACACCACCTCGGGCAGCCTTCTCCCAAATCCCACCGCACACCATCCCGGGCTACCTTCTCCCACTCTCACTGCACACCACCCCGGGCTGCCTTCTGCCAAATTCCACCGCACACCACCCCGGGCTGCTTTCTGCCAAATCCCACCGCACACCACCCTGGGCTGCCTTCACCCAAATCCCACCGCACACCACCCCGGGCTGCCTTCTCCCACTCTCACCACACACAAGCCTGGGTTGCCTTATCCCACTCTCTGTACACACCACCCCGGGCTGCCTTCTCCCAAATCTCACCGCACACCACACCAGGCTGCCTTCTCCCACTCTCACTACACACCACCCCAGGCAGTCATCTCCCAAATCTCACCGCACACCACACCAGGCTGCCTTCTCCCACTCTCACCGCACACCACCCCGGGCTGCCTTCTCCCAAATCTCACCGCACACCACACCAGGCTGCCTTCTCCCACTCTCACTACACACCACCCCAGGCAGTCATCTCCCAAATCTCACCGCACACCACACCAGGCTGCCTTCTCCCACTCTCACCGCACACCACCCCGGGCTGCCTTCTCCCAAGTCCCACCGCACACCACCCCAGGCAGCCTTCTCCCAAATCCCACCGCACACCACACCGGGCTGCCTTCACCCAAATTCCATCGCACACCACACCGGGCTGCCTTCGCCCACTCTCACTATACACCACCCCGGGCTGCCGTCTACCACTCTCTGTACACACCACCCTGGGCTGCCTTCACCCAAATCCCAGCGCACACCACCCGGGCTGCCTTCACCCAAATCCCATCGCACACCAACCTGGGTTGCCTTCACCCAAATCCCACCACACATCACCCCGGCCTGGGCTGCCTTCTCCCACTCTCACCGCACACCACCCGGGGCTGCCTTCTCCCACTCAAACCACACACCACCCCGGGTTGCCTTCTCCCACTCTCACCGCACACCACCCCGAGCTACCTTCTCCCAAATGCCACCGCACACCACCCTGGGCGGCCTTCTCCCACTCTCACCACACACCACCCCTGGCTGCCTTCTCCCACTCTCACCGCACACCACCCCGGGCTGCCTTATCCCACTCTCGCCGCACACCACCCTGGGTTGCCTTCACCCACATCCCACGGCACACCACGCCGGGCTGCCTTCTCCCAAATCCCACCGCACACCACCCCAGGCTGCCTTCTCCCACTCTCACCGCACACCACCCCGGGCTGCCTTCTCCCAAATCCCACCGCACACCACCCCGAGTTGCCTTCTCCCACTCTCACCGCACACCACCCCGGGCTGTCTTCTCTCACTCTCACCGCACACCACCCGGCTGCCTTCTCTCACTTTCACCGCACACCAACCCGGGCTGCCTTCTCCCACTCTAATCGCACACCACCCTGGGGTGCCTTCACCCAAATCCCAGCGCATACCACCCCGGGTTGCCTTCTCCCACTCCCACCACACACCACCCTGGTTTGCCTTCAACCACATCCCGCCACGCATCACCCCGGGCTGCCTTCGCCCACTCTCACCGCACACCACCCCAGGCTGCCTTCACACAAATCCCATCGTACACCACCCCGAGTTGCCTTCTCCCACTCTCACCGCACATCACCCCGGGCTGCCTTCGCCCACTCTCACCGCACACCATCCAAGGCTGCCTTTACCCACTCTCACTGTCACCGCACACCACCCCGGGCTGCCTTTTCCCCTCTCACCACACACCACACCGGGCTGCCTTCTCCCACTCTCACTGCACACCACCCCGGGCTGCCTTCCCCCAAATCCCACCGCACACCACCTCAGGCTGCCTTCACCCAAATCCCACCACACACCACCACAGGCTGCATTCTCCCAAATCTCACCGCACACCACCCTGGGCTATCTTCACCCGAATCCCACCGCACACCACCCCGGGCTGACGTCACCCAAATCCCACCGCACACCACCGTGGGCTGCCATCTCCCAAATCCCATCGCACACCACACTGGTCTGCCTCCTCCCACTCTCACCACACACCACCCCGGGCTGCCTTCACCCACTTTCACCACACACCACCCCGGGCTGCCCTCCCAAATCTCACCGCACAGCACCCCGAGCTGCCTTCACACAAATACCATCGTACACCACCCCGAGTTGCCTTCTCCCACTCTCACCGCACACCACCCCGGGCTGCCTTCTGCCACTCTCACCGCACACCACCCCGGGCTGCCTTCGCTCACTCTCACCGCACACCACCCCGCGCTGCCTTCTCTCACTTTCACCGCACACCAACCCGGGCTGCCTTCTCCCACTCTCATCGCACACCACCCTGGGGTGCCTTCACCCAAATCCCAGCGCATACCACCCCGGGTTGCCTTCTCCCACTCCTACCACACACCACCCTGGTTTGCCTTCAACCAAATCCCACCACACATCACCCCGGGCTGCCTTCGCCCACTCTTACCGCACACCACCCCGGGCTGCCTTCACACAAATCCCATCGTACACCACCCCGAGTTGCCTTCTCCCACTCTCACCGCACATCACCCCGGGCTGCCTTCGCCCACTCTCACCGCACACCATCCAGGGCTGCCTTTGCCCACTCTCACTGTCACCGCACACCACCCCGGGCTGCCTTTTCCCCTCTCACCACACACCACACCGGGTTGCCTTCACCCAAATCCCACCACACACCAACTCGGCCTGGGCTGCCTTCTCCCACTGTCACTGCAAACCAACCCGGGCTGTCTTCGCCCACTCTCACCGCACACCATCCCGGGCTGCCTTCGCCCACTCTCACCGCACACCACTCCGAGCTGCCTTCTCCTACTCACACCGCACACCACCCCGGGCTTCCTTCTCCCAAATCCCACCGCATATCACCCCGGGCTGCCATCACCCAAATCCCACCACACACCACCCCGGGCTGCCTTCACACAAATCCCACTGCACACCACCCTGGGTTGCCTTCACCCAAATCCCACAACACAACACCCCAGCTGCCTTCTCCCAAATCCCACCACACATCACCCCGGGATTCCCTCTCCCACTGTCACCGCACACCACCCCGAGCTGCCTTCTCCCACTGTCACTGCACACCACCCCGGGCTGCCATCACCCACTGTCACCGCACACCACCCCGGGCTGCCTTCTCCCACTCTCACCACACACCACCCCGGGCTGCCTTCTCCCAAATCTCACCGCACACCACCCCGGGCTACCTTCTCCCACTCTCACCGCACATCACCCCGGGCTGCCTTCTTCCAAATCCCACCGCACACCTGCCCAGGCTGCCTTCGCCCACTCTCACCGCAACCCATCCCGGGCTGCCTTCGCCCACTCTCACCGCACAACACCCCAGGCTGCCTTCTCCCAAATCCCAGCACACACCACCCAGGGCTGCCTTCTACCACTCTCACTACACACCACCCTGGACTGCTTTCGCCCAAACCTCACTGCACACCACACCGGGCTACCTTCTCCCACTCTCACCGCACATCACCCCGGGCTGCCTTCTCCCAAATCCCACCGCACACCAGCCCGGGCTGCCTTCTCCCACTCTCACCACACATCACCCCGGGCTGCCTTCTCCCAAATCCCACCGCACACCAGCCCGGGCTGCCTTCTCCCACTCTCACCGCACACCACCCCGGGGTGCCTTCACCCAAATCCCACCGCACACCACCCCGGGCTGCCTTCACCCACACTCACCGCACACCACCCCGGGCTGCCTTCTCCCACTCTCACCACACACCACCCCGGGCTGCCTTCTCCCAAATCCCACCGCACACCACTCCGGGCTGCCTTCTCCCAAATCCCACCGCACACCACCCCGGGCTGCCTTCTCCCACTCTCACCACGCTCCACCCTGGACTGCCTTCTCCCACTCTCACTGCACACCACCCCGCGCTGCCTTCGCACCCTTCCACCGCACATCACCTCGGGCTGCCTCCTCCCACTCTCACCACTCATCACCCCGGGCTGCCTTCACCCAAATCCCATCGCATACCACCCCGGGCTGTCTTCTCACAAATCCCACCGCAGACCACTCTGGGCTGCCTTCTCCCAAATCCCACCGCACACCACCGCGGGCTGCCTTCACCCAAATCCCACCTCACTCCACCCCGGCCTGCCTTCACCCAAAATACACCGCACACCATCCCGGGCTGTCTTCTTCCACTCTCACCGCACACCACCCCGGGCTGCCCTCTCCTATTCTCACTGCACACCACCCCGGGCTGCCTTCTGCCAAATCCCACCGCACACCACCGCGGGCTGCCTTCTCCCACTTTCACCGCACACCACTCTGGGCTGCCTTCTGCCAAATCCCACCACACACCACCCCCGGCTGCCTTCTCGCACTCTCACGACACACCACCCTGGACTGCCTTCTCCAAAATCTCACCGCACACCACCGGGCTGCCTTCACCCAAATACCACCACACAACACCCCAGGCTGCCTCCACCCACTCTCACTACACACCACCCAGGCTGCCTTCACCCAAATCCAATCGCACACCACACCAGGTTGCCTTCTCCCACTCTCACCGCACACCACCCCGGGCAACCTTCTCCCAAATCTTACCACTCACCATCCCGGGCTGCCTTCTCCCACTCTCACCACGCTCCACCCCGGGCTGCCTTCTCCCACTCTCACTGCACACCACCCCGCGCTGCCTTCGCATCCTTCCACTGCACTCCACCCCGGGCTGCCTTCTCCCACTCTCACCACACACCACCCCGGGCTGCCTTCTCCCAAATCTCACCGCACACAACCCCGGGCTGCCTTCTCCCAAATCCCACCGCACACCAGCCCGGGCTGCCTTCTCCCACTCTCACCGCACACCACCCTGGTCTGCCTTCACCCGCTGTCACCACACACCAGCCCGGGCAGCCTTCTCTCACTCTCACCGCACACCACCCCGGTCTGCCTTCACCCGCTGTCACCACACACCACCCTGGGCTGCCTTCGCTCCCTTCCACCGCACACCATCCCGGGCTACCTTCTCCCAAATACCACCGCACTCCACCCCAGGCTGCCTTCGCCCACTCTCACCACACACCACCCCGGGCTGCCTTCTCCCAAATCTCACCGCACAACATCCCGGGCTGCCTTCGCCCACTCTCACCGCAACCCATCCCGGGCTGCCTTCGCCCACTCTCACCGCACATCACCCTGGGCTGCCTTCTCCCAAATCCCACCGCACACCACCCCGGGATGCCTTCTCCCAAATCTCACCGCACACCACCGCGGGCTGCCTTCACCCAAATCCCACCTCACTCCACCCCGGCCTGCCTTCACCCAAATCCCACCGCACACGACCCCGGGCTGTCTTCTTCCACTCTCACTGCACACCACCCCGGCCTGCCTTCACCCAAATCCCACCGCACACCACCGCGGGCTGCCTTCTCCCACTTTCACCGCACACCACTCCGGGCTGCCTTCTGCCAAATCCCACCGCACACCACCCCGGGCTGCCTTCACCCAAATCCCACCACACACCACCCCGGGCTGCCTTCTCGCACTCTCACGACTTACCACCCTGGACTGCCTTCACCCAAATACCACCACACACCACCCCAGATTGCCTCCACCCACCACCCGGGCTGCCTTCACCCAAATCCCATCGCACACCACCCCGGGCTGCCTTCACGCGCTCTCACCACACACCACCCCGGGCTGCCTTCTCCCACTCTCACCGCACACCATCCCAGGCTGCCTTCTATCAAATCCCACCGCACATCACCCCGGGCTGCTTTCTCCCACTCTCACCACACACCACCCCGGGCTGCCTACTCCCAAATCTCACCACACAGAACCCTGGGCTGCCTTCTCCCACTCTCACCGCACACCACCCCGGGCTGCCTTCTTCCACTCTCACCGCACACCACCCCGGGCTTCCTTCTCCCAAATCCCACCGCACACCACCCCGGGCTGTCTTCTCCCACTCTCACCGCACACCACCACGGGCTGCCTTCGCTCCCTTGCACCGCACACCACCCCGGGCTGCCTTCTCCCAAATTCCACCGCACACCACCCCAGGCTGCCTTCGTCCACTTCCACCGCACACCACCCCGGGCTGCCTTCTCCCAAATACCACCGCACACCACTCCAGGCTGCCTTCGCCCACTTCCACCGCACACCACCCCGAGCTGCCTTCTCCCACTCTCACCGCACACCACCCCGGGCTGCCTTCTCCCATTCTCACTACACACCACCCTGGACTGCTTTCGCCCAAATCGCACTGCACACCACCCCGGGCTGCCTTCACCCAAATCCCACCGCACACCACCCCGGGCTGCCTTCACCCAAATCCCATTGCACACCACCCCGGGCTGCCTTCTCCCATTCTCACTACACACCACCCTGGACTGCTTTCGCCCAAATCGCACTGCACACCACCCCGGACTGCCTTCACCCACTCTCACCGCACACCAACTCGGGCTGCCTTCTCCCACTCTCACCACACACCACCCGTGCTACCTTCTCCCAAATCCCATCGCATACCACCCCGGGCTGCCTTCTCCAAAATCCCACCGCACACCACCCCGGGATGCCTCCTCCCAAATCTCACCGCACACCACCGCGGGCTGCCTTCACCCAAATCCCACCACACACCACCCCGGCCTGCCTTCACCCAAATCCCACCGCACATCACCCCGGGCTGCCTTCACCCAAATCCCACCACACACCACCCAGGCTGCCTTCATCCAAATCCCACCGCGGGCTGCCTTCACCCAAATCCCACCGCACACTATCCCGGGCGGCCTTCTCCCACTCTCACCGCACACCAGCCCGGGCTGCCTTCTCCCACTCTCACTGCACACCACCCCACACTGCCTTTGCCCCCTTCCACCGCACACCACCCCGGGCTGCCTTCTCCCACTCTCACCACACACCACCCTGGGTTGCCTTCACCCAAATCCCACTGCACACCACACCGGGCTGCCTTCACCAAATCCCACCGCACACCACCCCGGGCTGCCTTCCCCCACTCTCACCGCACACCACCCCGGGCTGCCTTCCCCCACTCTCACCGCACACCACCCCAGGCTGCCTTCACCCAAATCCCACCATACACCACTCTAGGCTGCCTTCACCCAAACCCCACCGCACATCAGCCCTGGCTTCAATGGTCCATTCTCACCGCACACCAGCCCGGGTCTGCCATGGCCCACACTCACCGCACACCAGCCCGGGCTGCCATGGCACATTCTCACTGCACACCACCCCGGGTCTGCCATGGCACATTCTCACCCCACACAACCCCAGACTGCCTTGGTCCACTCTCACCGCATGCTGCCCTGGGTTGCCATGGCTCATTCTCATCGCACACCATCCCGGGTCTGCCATGGCCCATTCTCATCGCACACCACCCCGGGTCTGCCATGGCACATTCTCACCGCACACAACGCCGGACTGCCTTGGTCCATTCTCACCGCATGCCGCCCTGGGTTGCCATGGCCCATTCTCATCGCACACCACCCCAGACTGCCTTGGTCCACTCTCACTGCACACCATCCCAGGCTGCCTTGATCCACTCTCACTGCACACCACCCCGGGCTGCCATCACCCAGTCTCACTGCCGGCTGCCCCTGTATGCCCAGTTCCACCTTCGGTACGGCCACCCAGGACTGCCTGCTCTCCATCCCACTGCCAGTTGTCCCAGGGCTGCCTTTTCCCTTTTTCGTCCCCAGCCAGCCTAGGTTGCCTGATCCCACTGCTGCCCCCTTCTTTTGGCATAAGGCTCAGGAGCTAGAGCACTGCCTACCCTGCAACCCCCATATAATAATTTCCAATCTTGCTGTAACATTACCGATGGACTTTCCAATAAACTCTGCCACTTAATGCTCATCGATGCTTCTCGGCACATGTTTGTAACATTCACCTGGCTAGGTTTCAGAGTTTTGCCTAGCTCTCCATCTGTTTCTCTTTTCCTTCTCTTGGCTCCATTTATACTGTGCTATTTATACCTAGTGAGGAGCCACTTTGAGTCATTATTGCAAGATTGCTGACAGTCTCCAGATAGATGTTTACTACAAACCCACAGACTCACATAACTACCTGGACTACACCTCCTCCCTCCCAGTATCCTGCAAGAACTCCACCCCATTCTCCCAATTCTTCCACCTCTGCCGCATCTGCTCAGATGAGGAGACATTCCACTTGCAAGCATTCCAGATGTCCACCTATTTCGAACAACATGCTTTCTTCCCTCTGTCATCCAGACAGCCCTCCGCCTCACCACCTCCATTCATTGTTCCACTGCTCTAAACCATCCCCCTCCCAATTCAATAAAGACAGAGAATCCTGGTCCTCACCTCGCACCCCACCGGTCTCTGCATCCAACACATCATCCTTAAACACCTCTACCAACTCCAACTGGACTCCATCACCAAGAATATCTTCTCCTCCACATCCCACTCAGTCTTTAGCAAAGACAGTTCTTTCCAAAAGTACTTGGTTTGCTCTATTCTCACTACTGACGCCCCCGAAACCCCAGGTACCTCTCCCTGTGGCCGGAGAAAATGCAAAACTTGTCGGTACGTCACCCTGCTCACCTCCATCCAGGGCCCCAAACAGTCCTTCCAGGTGAGACAGAGGCTCACCTGCCTCACTTCCAACCTAGTTTACTTCATCAGGTGCCCCCAATGTGGTCTCTTCTACACCAGGGAGACCAAACGTAAACTTAGGGAACGGTTCACCGAGATCTCAGCTGGGCCCGCAGGAGCTGACTGGACCTCCCAGTCACCTCCCATTTTAATTCCCCTAACTACTCACTTTCTGACATGACCATCCTTGGCCTCCACCATTGCCAAAATGAACCACACCGCAAATTGGAGGAACAACACTCATCTTCCACCGGGACAGCTTACAACAACCTCCCTTTCCATCCCTTGACTCCCTACCACCAACCAGATTCACTTCTCCCATTGATCAACCAGGTCAAACCCTCCCCGTTTTCACCTATCCCCACTTCACCACCCTGCCCTCCACCACCCCCTTTATCTGCAGCTCCCCCTACACCAACCCCCCAGTTCTGACGAAGGGTTACACTCAAAACATCAACCTCTCCACCTCCTGATGCTGCCTGGCTTGCTGTGTTATTCCAGCTTCCTGCCTGTCTATACAGGGTCCTAAAAGCCTTTACACAAGCTTTTTTCCCCAGTCGTAACACTATCATTTAATAAATATTCTCAAGTGAGTTAACAAGATTACTTCTTTTACAACATTTATTGATCACTTTTCCTGATAACACCCACCTTTTCTCAAGTCTTCAACTTATAGTCTATGTCAGTAGGTGGGTGAGAAAAGTCTTTGATTAATAAAGGAGAATGTGAGGTAAAGTTGCTGACCTTTGAATTTCTTTGCTGGTTTCTGTTAGTTCAGAGATTTAATTGATCTGGTGACCTGGCCACATGTCTAGAACGGGTGGTACAAACCAAGGAGTCAGTCAAAGGCGGTGGTGCTATGATTTGTTCCAGTTGAATAGGTGGCTCCTGCGGTGATAGAAAATGATGTGACAGCAGTTGTGATGCAAGAGTCCTTCAGTTGATCTAAAAGATGCTGCCTAGGCAGGTGCTCTCTGATGGTATCCCTTCTAGTAAAGATTAATTGTTCATGTTTCAATGTCAGTGATGTTTTGGTTGCATAACATTTGTTGTAGTTCCACAACAGCCCACTTCAGAGTTGACATTCTTTTTTGGGAAATAATCCAGATTACTCTATTATTGTCCCTTGGAACTAAGTTGCTTGGTAGCATGGGAAGATGAACTGAGTCCCATCAACAATTCTGATGGTGACAGCCCTGAGGAGAGTGAGCAAACTGGTAAATGAGCTGAACAATAAGGACATCTGAACTTTTCTTCAGTAGATTTTTTGTTCTTTGAGCCACTCATTCTGCATATCCTAGACTGAGGGTATCTGGCTGAACTTGTGATATGTCGAAAGTCCAGTGCCTTTGTAAATGCTTTGAACATTGTGTGAGTCATTTTCAGAAACAACATATGGAATACTATGAGTGGTGAATATCTGTCTTAGGACTCTCACAGCAGTTTCAGTGGTCATTCATGTCAGTTTTTGAAACAAACTATCTTCAGCAGCACCGACCTGGCATGAGGTACAACATGAAAAGGCTCTCTTACATGAAAAGGTCAGTGCCAAATGGGCACAGGATCGAGGAATGAGAGGTTCCACCATTCAATACTGTGTATGACACATGTATTAGAGTTAAAAACAAGGCCCTCAAACTGTTTGAAGATCTCTGACTATCAACTGACCTCACAAGCTTTTGTTCTACTTTGGTGAATGTGCTGAAGAATGTTGTTCCACAGTGAATGGGAAATTACCAGTCAATTATTGAAAAACTAAATCCTTATTAATAGCAAAGTGCTGCCCACATTCAAAGTAAGCCTTCAGAACACAGTCTCCAAATGAGATCCAGGTCCCCCTTTAGTTCAATACTTGGACACATTCATGCATTTAGAATCCTTCCATTGTATCTTATTATGAGGTTAAGTTTGTTTGGTGGGACTGGCCATAGTTATTGCCTGGACATTGGATTGTATTTCAGCCCCAAAATCATGCTGATCAGAGTTTATCAACTGGGGCTCTGAAAAAAGTACCTGCCAACATCTGATACTTACCTTGGTCATATGAGATTCAGTAAGTTTGAGATGAAATTATTGTACACAAGAAGGCATTTTTGCTAACTTATTTTGATCTAGCGAAGAGACCAAAGGTTTATGATCAGTCTCAATCATGACTTTTGAAGTCCAAACTGTCGCAAAACATTTTTCAACAGCCCATGTAACCAGAAAAGCCTCTTTCTCCATGACAACATACCAAGTTTTGTATTCAACAGGGCTTAAACTGTAACATATAGATTTTCATCTTCCTTCTGACTATTCCTGATTAAGAACTCTTCAATGCCTGCGGCTGAGACAACATTATGGAATATGATGAATTGTAATGTGCTAAAACATCAGTAGAGGTCAATATATCCTTAATGTTCCAAGATGCCTGTATACCAATCTTATGCCTTTGACTCCATAGAATCATCATGGAATCTCTAGTGTGCAAACAGGCCATTTGGCCCAACAAGTTCACACCGACATTCCAAAGAGCATCCCACCCAGAATCAACACCCTTCCCTTTCCCTGTAACCTTGCATTTCCTATGGTTAATCTACATAACCTACACATCCCTGGACACGATAGGCAATTTACCATGGCCAATCTACCTCACCTGCACATCTTTAGACTGTGGGAGGAAACCAGAGCACGCAGATACTGGGAGAGCATGCAAACTCCATACAGTCACCCAAGGCTGGAATTGAACCTGGTGCCTGGTGCTGTGAGGCAGCAGTGCTAACCACTGAGCCACTATGACAACCTTAAGAGATTTTTCAAGGGTTTTGTAACAGAGCTGAGATAAAAACTTAGATAATTCATTCATACATCAGGAGCATTTCAGAACTGACAGCCAGACTACTGCGACCACTAGGACTTATAACAGCACACAAACCAACAGCCACTCTCAGACAACAACTCACTGGAACGAAGGACCCGATACCCAGCATGAGCAAAACTAATGTAGTGTACAAAATCCCATGCAAGGACTGCACAAAACACTATATAGGACAAACAGGAAGACAGCTAACGATCCGCATCCATGAACATCAACTAGCCACGAAACGCCACGACCAGCTATCCTTAGTAGCCACACATACAGACGACAAGCAACATGAATTTGACTGGGGCAACACTACCATTATAGGGCAAGCCAAACAAAGAACAGCCAGAGAATTCCTAGAGGCATGGCACTCATCCACAAACTCCATCAACAAACACATCGACCTGGACCCAATATACCGGCCACTACAGCGGACAGCTGAAACTGACAACCGGAAGCGGCAGGGAAAGGCCACTATAAATGCCGGAGGAAACACCACAGAAGTGCTTCACAGGAGGCTCCCAAGCACCGAGGATGTCACCTAGACAGGGGACGAAACGTTTGCAACAAGAATTTCCAGCTCGGCGAACAGAACCACAACAACGAGCACCCAAGCTACAAATCTTCACCCAAACTTTGTCTTTGACTAATTTTTCAGAGGAACAGGCTTATACACCATCCTTGCCAATAATATGACATAGGAGATGAATGAAATCTATCAAAAATTCACGGGTCATTCAGTGTAAGGCTTCATAGAGTCATAGAGATGTACAGCATAGAAGTAGACCCTTTGGTCCAACTCGTCCATGCTGACCAGATATCCAAACCTAATCTAGTCCCATTTGCCAGCACTTGGCCCATATCCCTCTAAACCCTTCCTATTCATATACCCATCCAGATGCCTTTTAAATGCTGCAATTGTACCAGTCTCCACCACTTCTTCTGGCTGCTCATTCCATACATGCACCACCCTCTGTGTGAGGAGGTTGCTCTTTAGGTCACTTTTATATCTTTCTTCTCTCACCCTAAACCTATGCCCTCTAGTTCTGGACTCCCCCACTCCAGGGGGAGAAAACCTTGTCTATTTACCCTATTCATGCCCCTCATGATTTTATAAACCTCTATAAGGTCACCCCTCAGCCTCCGATATTCCAGGGAAAACAGCCCCAACCTATTCAGCATCTCTCTGTAGCTCAAATCTTCCAAACCTGGCAACATCCTTGTAAATCTTTTCTGAACCCTTTCAAGTTTCACAACATCCTTCCCATAGGAAGGAGACCAGAATTACATGCAATATTCCAAAAGTGGCCGAGCCAATGTCCTATACACCCGCAACATGACCTCCCAACTCCTGTACTCAAAGCTCTGACCAATAAAGGAAAGTATACCAAACACTTTCTTCACTATCCTATCTACCTGCAACTCTACTTTCAAGGAACTATGAACCTGCACTCCAAGGTCCCTTTGTTCAGCAACACTTCCCTTAGCAAAGGCAAATCTTACTATTAAGTGTGTAAATCCTGCTAATATTTGCTTTTCCAAAACATAACACCTCACTTTTATCTAAACTAAACTCCTAATTGTAAACCTTCCAGAAGTGATACCAAAAGTCTATTGGCACAATATCAATTGAATAGGGTGATGAAAATGGAGACAAGTCAGAATGTCTTGTCCAGAGGGATCTGTTCAAAACCTATTATTGATATTCATGATTCTATTGATGAAAAGCGTAGTTAAAGCCTATTGACTATAGGCAAACGAGGAATTTCTTGAGCAACTGCTTTATTAGGTTTTGTGATATCCACACAAATTCATAATAAGCCACTGTGACCATAACTGAGTGCAATCCTGTGGGTTTTACCACCATGGAGATAACTCCCATACTGACCACATTTTTATGTTTTCGGTTACTAAATATGGAATTTTCCTCGGTGTAAGACAATCTATTTGTTTGGAGTCAACTTTCAAAGTTTTCCTAATCCTGTCAATAATTTGGGATACTGGCACTGAAAGACTTTTTTTTGTAGTGCTTGTGAACTGCTGTAACCTATATTGAAGGTTAAGGGCAATGCATATATTCTTACCAAGTAGGAAAGATTCCTGATTGGTAATGTTATATGCTTTCTCCTCACGTGTGTTCTTTGAATGTCAGGGTGACATGCAACATTCCTTTAACTATAGGTAAGGCACCCCTGACTGCACACAGCTTTAAACCAGGTCATAAAGTATTCATCTCAGCTAACCATGGGATATCATCCACTGTAACCATTACACTGGCACTGCCATCAAGTTTAAGTTTGGTTGGATAACCATTTCCATAGACGACTTTTATCAAATCTACGTCGGGTGATTGTTTAATATCTCCATGGGAAGGACAATATTTTAATTCCATAGGTAATTGCTCCTTGAATTAAAAAACACCTGTTCTATTGCAATATTGACCTATTCCTGAAAGCGCTGTTTCAAGATACACACTGGTTTGCAAATGAATTGGTTTGATGCTGTGTATGTTCTTTAGGTTGCAGCTGTCTTTGACAAGTAACTTCTTTTCCAACAATGAATATATTATTGGTGTAAGGCTGAACAGGTTTTTCTTTGCTCATGTAAGGATTTAGAACCATACCTGAAACAAGATACTATAGTATTAGATTGTTTAGGATTTCATATCGATGTTGTCTCATCCAAAATATTTTTCAGATGAGATGTCTGTCTTCACTGTCTTCAAATGCTGTATTGTACTTTAAGTAATTAACACTCATTTATCAAAAATGAATCAATGATCAATGATGATCCTGTTAAAAATTGAATGTTTCCATAGCTTCATGGTTAAATAGCACATTCATACTGAGTCTCCTGGGAGTTCATATGTGATACTGAAACATGATCTTGCCAGTGTCTTATTTGATTTTGAAGTGAAATATTAATCAAAAACCACTTTGAGGATGCGATGCATCATTTGTTTCTCATCAATCTGTTGCTTATGTAACCGATTATCTGACATTCTTCCCATGTAGTGAAAAATTGCCAACCTGTACTTCATTTGATTTGGTAACCAATTCTGAAGCCAGTCAAAATCTTAGGAGTTGAGCTTTCCTCATTTGTCAATTGGTTGATCCATCAAATGGAGCTGATACATTTTGTTTCTAGTGGGAAGCTTAGTGCAGGTGAATTTTGTTGGATGTGCTGATTGTTAAAAAGCACTTCAAATTGTTGTTATTTTCTTGATTTGGATGATCATTGATAGAACTTTCATATTCATACACTGCACTATTTTCTACCGTGTTATATTCTTAGCTGATGAAAGCTCTTGTTGGATCTTTGTTGTTGCAAAGCTTCTAATACTAAAACTGAAAGCAGTCCAAGTGTTTGCTGTTGTACATACTATTTACAATGTGAAGTTGGGTCTTCCTTTACCAGTATGGTGTTTTCTTAGAAATGAATGAAGTTATTCCTTTTATAAGATTGCTAAAGGGGCTTTTCAAAAGATCTGTAGGCAGAAACGTCCTTCAGTTAGCATTGGTCAAAAATATTCAATAATTTCTTATCAAAGATAGCTGCCATCAAATGTGCTGTGTATTCTGCATCCAAGGCACTTTCATAATGAATTCCACACAGTGATCAAAATTGCACTCCTCAACCTTTTCTCTTATTTATTGGGTTTTTAATAAAACTGCTTATATTGCATTTCTCACTCAAACCATTAAAATAATAAAGATGAAATTAACTTTATTGTCAGGACTAATTTTCTTAACTTGCTTAGTGCTAATTTTGTCATCATCTAAATAGTTTAGAAATTGTAAAATCACCATTGGAAGTCTTAACTCTGATTCTCACTTTACATTTTGGGTGGAAACAAAACTTTGTTTTCTTCTAAGGGACTCAATATATTTGGGGTGCCTGGTAACTGGGTCTTTTCACCAGTGCTCAATCCAGATTTATCCCCTTGGTTATATGATGCTGCTCCTTTAACAAGCTTAAACTGTCCTTGCTTTTTTTTTTCAGAGAGGTCATAAAAGCAGTGATTCTGAAATGTTTGGCTTGGATGGGTTCTGGGCCAATTTGATTATAGCTAACAGATACTGCCCCAAGAAAAAGGCTTTCAAGTTTTTCAAAGAAACACTTGTACAATGAAAGGGGAGTGACAAGTTCTCCCAGCTCAGCTTTTCTCTGGTTTGGTTTAGTTTTAGCAGTCTCACTGTTCACTGAAAGCAGTCAGTTAGTTTTGAGGCTGCTAATCTAAGAAACAGCTTCACGCTGCCATCTCTCTCTCTCTCTCTCTCCTGTAAGACCCGATGCTTGATTTTAATTTTTGTGCAAAGGAGTGCTTATGGGGATTATTGCAAGTATTTGGAATAGCACCATTAAGTTGGGATAATCTGTTGAGTTTTTGGATAGGTTAATCTTTTTTGTGTGTTTCATTCGGTAATCTTAAACAAAACAGACTTTATTTACAAAACTAAGTAGTTTGACCAGCTGCATTTCCTGGACAGTCCACTTTTCACCTGCTGAAAACAGTGAGCAAAGTTAATGTCTGGGCCACTTTCTTGAAATGTTTTGAGGGGGTCTGGCCTGGTCCATAACAGATGCTGATCTCGCTGTTTTTTTTCTTTAAAGTTTGTTTCCAATTGTTCTGAGGTTGAAGGTGTGTACTGTACCTTTCAGAGAGAGTAAATGCTGTTCTGTACCATGAGCTTACAAGCAACCATGTATATGGCTGATGTCCATAACCACCTGATGAAGGAGCAGCTCTGAAAGCTAGTGCTTCCAAATAAACCTGTTGGACTATAACCTGGTGTTGTTTGATTTTTAACTTGTTCCCATCATTTTTGTTTGTGAAGCTTTATGCAACATCCAAAAAGAATTTGCTTCTTCCATTGTTCATTTTTTTAAAATCTCAAACTGCCTTAGCTAAATGTTATCCAATGTGATCATGGAAGTGAGTGAAGAGACATGAAATCCATACATTCTGTAGCATCAGCAAAAACCGGACAATAGTATCAGCTAAATTGTGTCCTTGTATACTTAACTCGAAAGTATCCTTGTAATGAACAATGTTTAGGCATTTCAGTACTACTAGCTATAGTACAAATCTGCAAGCCAAAAGAAAAAAAAAGAAACCAAACCCTAATCTTAATTATAAATGTATACACAACTATATATCTCAACTGTACGCATAAAACAGAACAAATCCAATTAAGCCATCATGCATTATTTTCAATCATGAGCAAAGTATTGGAAATGCCTTCAGCAGTACTATTAAGAGTTATCCATTTACCTCTAACCTGCATGCTGTTGCTCAGTTCAGGTGGGGCCAGAATTACTCAACTCCAGACCATATTGCAGCCTTGGTCCAAACGTGGATGAAAAAGCTGCATTCCACATGTTAGGTGAGAGTATCAAGTGTATAATCAAAGAGTCCAGGTAAAATTGAAGTCATTGGAATCTGGAGGAAACTCTTTACAAGTTGGAGATATAACAATCACAAAAGGAAGATTGTTGTGGTTTTTGGAATCCAATTATCTCAGCATTAGTGCATCATGACAGATGTGCTTTATGCTAATGTTCTCGAACCATCCATTTTAAAATGTATTATTAATGGCTTTCTATAGTTAAATCGTCGGTGAAAATGTTCATGGATGATAGCATCTGTACAGTGCCATTCACAACTCTTCAAATAATAAAACCAAACATGCAACAAGAACTAGGCAACAACCATTAATTTGCTTGATGACAAATAACAAAAATGCCAGGCAATGATCACAAGTAAGAATGGAGCTTAAGCATTTCCCTTTTACATTCCACAAACCATTTTTGAATACAATATACGACCATCAACATCATGAGGTCAATATGACCAGAAATTTAATTGGGCCATCCATAAAATTCTATGGCTATGAGATAAAATTGGAGGCTGGATATTTGATGGTGGGATACTTATCTTCAACATCCAGAAGGTTCAAGACTGGAGTGCAAAGGAATATTCAATTCTTGCCTGAATGAGAGCAATTCCAATACACAAGAAACTCAATACTATTCACAACTAAACAGACCCCTTGACCAGTATGAGATTTAACATCCAGTCCCTCCTCCAGGAAGAATAGCAACACAAAAGCAGCAGCAGTGTGCCCATCTACAAGATTCACTGTATCAAATTGCCAAAACTCCGTTAGCAGCAGCTCCTAAACCCACAACCTCTATCACATTCCTCTGGGGAAGGGTTACTGAACCCAAAATGTCAACTGATTTCTCTGCACAGATGTTGCCAGACCTGATGAGTGTTTCCAGCAATTTCTGGTTTTGTTTCTGATTTCCAGCACCTGCAGTTCTTTCAGTTTTTAATCTCTAACACCTCGTAGAAGAGGAGCAACAGATGCCCGGGAATTTGGACGTTCCCCTCCAAGTCACATAATATTCTGACTGAGAACTATCCCTCTATTCCTTTATTGATGCAGAGTCAAAATCCAGGAACACCCAACAGCAGTCTTGGTACACCTTCATCTACACAGACTGTAGTTGTTCAAAATGTTTCAGATGAAACTATGCAAGCAGCAAGTGACAACAAATAAGCCCTGTAGTATATGTCGTAAATAGCATGTGCAAGACACAAGTGCAAGCAAATGGGCATGACCTACAATAAAATTCAACCATCTCCTCTTGACCATATTGCCATTTTTCAATACAACACAATTAACATCATGGGCTCACTATTTATGAGAAACTTGAGGGAATTAGGGCTGGACAATAAATTCTGGCTTTGCCAGTCTCATCCATAAAGGAGCTAACAAAAAGGAACACTCAGTCTACCATGTCTTTGTTGGCTCATGCTGGAGTTCTGTCAGATACTTTTAAGATGATGTACTGAAGGCAATATAATATCCAGACTTGGGTTGACAAGTGGCAAGTAACAGCCATGCCACACAAACGTCAGGCCATGATCATCACCAACAAGAGACAATCTAACCACCGCAACTTAGCATTCAATGGTGTTACCATCACTGAATTCCCCACTATCAACATCCTTGGGCTATCATTGCCCAGAAATTCAACTGGACTTACCACATAAACATTGGCTACAAGAGCAGGTCAGAGGCTAGGAATACTGTGACAAATAACTGACCTCCTGATTCCCCAAAGTCTATCCACTGTCTACAAGACACAAGTCAGGAGTGTAATGGAATACTCCCCACTTGCCAAGATGAGTGCAGCCCCGACACTACAAGAAGCTTGACACTATCCAAAACAAAGCAACCCACTTGATCGGCACTACATCCACAAACTTTCACTCCCTGGACCACCAACATTCAATAGCAGCAGTGTGTCCATCTGCAAGATGTACTGCAGAAATTACTAAGGTCCTCAGACAGCCTTCTGAACTGACAACTACTTCCAACTAGAAGGTCAAGGGCAACAGACATATGGCAACACCACCAACTTCAAGTTCCCATTCAAGCCACTCACCATTCTAACTTGGAAATATATTGCCGTACCTTCACAGTCACTGGAACAAAATTCTGAAATTCCCTTCCTAACGCATTGTGGGTCAACCACAGCAGGTGGACTGCATCAGTTCAACAAGGTAGCTCACCAGCACCCTCTCAAGGGCAACTACGGGCAGACAAAGAATGCTGACCAGCCAGCAGTGCCCACATCCCACAAACAAAAAAAAGTAAGTTGTTGTTAAGTAAGCCTGTTGAGCAGAGGTGGAACAAAAACTTGCTAATAACAATAGCTAAAATTTATATCATGAATTTTCTGCCAAGGTGCAAAAGCAATGCTTATTATTTTTATTTGAACTGCAGTTAACAAATTATTAAATTGAATGCATGATTCATGCATAGTATTCCCTTATAAAATTGGCAACCGGTTTGTTAAGATTCAAGTACATGTTAAACTTTCCACAGAAAACGTTGGCAGCAATAAAGTGTCAGTGGCAGGAATGCTACAGGACAAGATTTTCCAGTGAATCCGTAGTGAACACATCTCTGTGGATTGTGAGACAAAATCAACAGGGCAACTTAACCAACCCATAGAAGACATACACAAAGCCGTGCTAGATAAACTTTGGTTGAGCTACGACTGAAATCTTTATCAATTTAATGAATTATGTTTATTGGAACACAGAAAACAAAAATGAACAGCAGTATTGCGAGGGAACAAATAAAACTATTCAATAAATCATCTCAACAATTCTTCATTTTAAAATGCATCCATTAAAATATGTTAACATCAAAGCTATTCAGCCCCTTGAGTCAGCTTTATCATTCAATAAGATTGTCACTGATTTGCTTCTGTTTTGAATTCCACATTCCCATCTGCATTTGATAACCTACTGTTCCATTGCCTAACAACAATCTTTCTGAAACAAAACAGAAATTGTTGGAGAAATTCAGCAGGTCTGGTAGCAACTGTGCAATGAAAGCAGACTTAACATTTCAGTCCCGTGACCCTTCTTCAGAACTCTGCCTTGATATGTCTTGTTCACAACATACTTTCTAACTATTATTAGAGTCTTGGAGATGTACAGCACGGAAACAGACCTTCGGTCCAACTCGTCCATGCCTACCAGATATCCCAAACCCAACCTTGTCCCACCTGCCAGCACCCGGCCCATATCCCTCCAAACCCTTCCTAATCATATACCCATCCAGATGCCCTTTAAATGTTGCAATTGTACTAACCTCCATCACTCATCATCACCACTATTCTATACACATACCAACCTCTGTGTGAAAATGTTGCCCCTGATGTCTCTTATTTCTTTCCCTCTCAATCAACACTCAATAGCAGCAATGCCCTCTAGTTCTGGACTTTCCCACCCCAGGGAAAATACTTTGCCTATTTACTCTATCCATGCCCCTCATGATTTTATAAACAGCTATGAGATCACCCCTCAGCCTGCGAAGTTCCAGGGAAAACAGCCCGAGCCCATTCAACTTCGCCCTAAAGCTCAAATCCTCCAACCCTGGCAACATCCATGTAAATCTTTTCTGAACCCTTTCCAGTTTCACAACATCTTTCCAATAGGAAGGAAACCAGAGTTGCACGCAATATTCCAAAAGTGGCCTAATCAATGTCCTGTACAGCTGCAACATGACCTCCCAACTCCTGTACTCAATACTCTGACCAATAAAGGAAAGCATACTAAATGCCTTCTTCACTATTCTATCCACCTGCAACTCCACTTTCAAGGAGCTATGAACCTGCATTCCAAGGTCTCTTTGTTCAGCAACACTCCCTAAGACCTTACCATGAAGAGTATAAGTCCTGCTAAGATTTGCTTTCCCAAAATGCAGCACCTTTCAATTATCTAAATTATACCCTATCTGCCATTTCTCAGCCTTTTGGCCCATCTGATCAAGATCCTGTTGTAATCGGAGGTAACCTTCTTCGCTGTCCACTACATCTCCAATTTTGGTGTCATCTGCAAACTTACTAACTATCCCTTTTATGCTCACATCCCAATCATTTATATTAATGACAAAACGTAGTGGACCCATCACCGATCCTTGTGGCACTCCACTGGTCACAGGTCCCCAGTCTGAAAAGAAACCCTCCACCACCACCCTCTGTCATCTACCTTTGAGCCAGTTCTGTATCCAAATGGCTAGTTGTCCCTGTATTCTATGAGATCTAACCTTGCTAACCAGTCTCCCATTGGGAGACTTTTCAAATGCCTTACTGAAGTCCATATAGATCACATCCACTGCTCTATCCTCATCAATCCTCTTTGTCACTTCTTCAAAAAACTCAATCAAGTTATGAGACATGATTTCCCATACACAAAGCTATGTTGACTACCCCTAATCAGCCCTTGCCTTTCCAAATACATGCACATCCTGTCCCTCAGGATTCCCTCCAACAACTTGCCCATCACCAATGTCAGGTGCACTGGTCTATAGTTCCCTGGCTTGTCCTTACCACCCTTCTAAACAGTGGCACCACATTGGCCAACCTCCAGTCTTCTGGCACTTCACCTCTGACTATCAATGATACAAATATCTCAACAAGACACCCAGCAATCACTTCCTCAGCTTCCACAGACTTCTGGGATACACCTGATCAGGTCCTGGGGATTTATCCACTTTTACATGTTTCAAGACATCCAGCACTTCCTCCTCTGTAATATGGACATTTTTCAAGATGTCACCATCTATTTCCACACAGTCTATATCTTCCATGACCTTTTCCACAGTAAACACTGAGGCAATGTACTCATTTAGTATCTCCCCCGTTTCCTGCGGTTCCATACAAAGGTCACCTTGATCTTTGAGGAGCACTATTCTTTCCCTCGTTACCCTTTTGTCCTGAATGTATTTGTAAAAACCCTTTGAACTCTCCTTAACTCTATTTGCCAAAGCTATCTCATGTCCCCTTTTTGCCCTCCTGATTTCCCTCTTCAGTATACTCCTGCTGACTTTATATTCTAAGGATTCATTCAATCTATCTTCTCTATACCTGACATGTGCTTCCTTCTTTTTCTTGACCAAACCCTCAATTTCTTTAGTCATTCAACAGTCCCTACAACTACCAACCTTTCCTTTCATCCTAACAGGAATACATTTTTCTGGACTCTCGTTATCTCATTTCTGAAGGCTTCCCATTTTCCAGCCGTCCCTTTACCTGCGAACATCTTCCCCCAGTCAGATTTTAACATAGAACATAGAACATAGAAGAATACAGCGCAGTACAGGCCCTTTGGCCCTCGATGTTGCGCCGATCCAAGCCCACCTAACCTATACTAACCCACTATCCTCCATATACCTATCCAATGCCCGCTTAAATGCCCATAAAGAGGGAGAGTCCACCACTGCTACTGGCAGGGCATTCCATGAACTTACGACTCGCTGAGTGAAGAACCTACCCCTAACTTCAGTCCTATATCTACCCCCCCTTAATTTAAAGCTATGCCCCCTTGTAATACCCGACTCCATACGCGGGAAAAGGTTCACACTGTCAACCCTATCTAACCCCCTAATCATCTTGTACACCTCAATCAAGTCACCCCTAAACCTTCTTTTCTCTAATGAAAACAGCCCCAAGTGTCTCAGTCTTTCCTCATACGATCTTCCTTCCATACCAGGCAACATCCTGGTAAACCTCCTCTGCACCCGTTCCAGTGCCTCCACATCCTTCCTATAGTATGGCGACCAAAACTGCACACAATATTCCAGATGCGGCCGCACCAGAGTCTTATACAACTGCATCATGACCTCAGGACTCCGGAACTCAATTCCTCTACCAATAAAAGCCAGTACGCCATATGCCTTCCTCACCGCACTATTTACCTGGGTGGCAACTTTCAGAGATCTGTGTACATGGACACCAAGATCCCTCTGCTCATCCACACTACCAAGTATCCGACCATTAGCCCAGTACCCCATCTTTTTGTTATTCTTCCCAAAGTGAATCACCTCACACTTAGCTACATTGAATTCCATTTGCCACCTTTCTGCCCAGCTCTGCAGCTTCTCTATATCCTGCTGTAACCTGCCACATCCTTCCTCACTGTCAACAACTCCTCCGACTTTCGTATCATCCGCAAACTTGCTCACCCAACCTTCTAACCCCTCTTCCAGGTCATTTATAAAAATGACAAACAACAATGGTCCCAAAACAGATCCTTGCGGAACACCGCTAGTGACGGCACTCCATGAAGAATCTTGGCCTTCAACTACTACCCTCTGTCTTCTTCCATCCAGCCAATTCCTAATCCAAACCTCCAACTCACCCTCAATGCCATATCTCCGTATTTTCTGCAGTAGCCTACCATGGGGAACCTTATCAAACGCCTTACTAAAATCCATATATACCACATCTACCGCTTTCCCCTCATCAACCTCCTTCGTCACCTTTTCAAAGAATTCAATAAGGTTTGTGAGGCACGACCTGCCCTTCACAAAACCATGCTGACTATCCTTGATCACATTATTCCTATCCAGATGTGCATAAATCCTATCCCTTACAATTCTCTCTAAGACTTTGCCCACAACAGAAGTGAGACTCACCGGCCTATAGTTACTAGGGTTATCCCTACTCCCCTTTTTGAACAAGGGAACCACATTTGCTATCCTCCAGTCTTCTGGCACTACTCCTGTAGACAAAGAGGACATAAAAATCAAGGCCAATGGCTCTGCAATCTCCTCCCTTGCTTCCCAGAGAATCCTAGGATAAATGCCATCAGGCCCAGGGGACTTATCTATTTTCACCTTTTCCAGGATTTCCAACACCTCTTCTCTACATATCTCAAAGCCATCCATTCTACTTATTTGTGACTCAGTATTCGCATCGACGACAATGCCCTGTTCCTGAGTAAATACTGAAGAAAAGTATTCATTCAGTGTCTCCCCAATCTCTTCCGCCTCCACACGCAACTTCCCACTACTATCCTTGACTGGACCTATTCCTACCCTAGTCATTCTTTTATTCCTAACATACCTATAGAAAGCCTTAGGGTTTTCCCTAATCCTACCGACTAAGGACCTTTCATGTCCCCTCCTTGCTGCTCTTGCCTAATACCATCAAAATTAGCCTTCCTCCAATTTAGAACTTCAACTTTTAGATCTGGTCTATCCCTTTCCATCACTATTTTAAAACGAATAGAATTATGGTTGCTGGCCCAAAGTGCTCCCCTACCGACACCTCAGTCACCTGCCCTGCCTTATTTCCCAAGAGTAGGTCAAGTTTTACATCTTCTGTAGTAGGTACATCCACATATTGAATCAGAAAAGTTTTTTGTACATACAACAAATTCCTTTGCATCTAAACCATTAACACCGTGGCAGCCCCAGTCTATGTTTGGAAAGTTAAAATCCCCTACCATAACCACCATATTATTAGATTAGGTTAGATTACTTACAGTGTGGAAACAGGCCCTTCGGCCCAACAAGTCCACAGCGACCCTCTGAAGAGCAACCCACCCAGACCCATTCCCCTACATTGACCCCTTCACCTAACACTACAGGCAATTTAGCATGGCCAATTCACCTAACCTGCACATTTTTGGACTGTGGGAGGAAACCGGAGCACCCGGAGGAAACCCATGCAGACACGGGGAGAATGTGCAAACTCCACACATACAGTCGCCTGAGATGGAAATTGAACCCAGGTCTCTGGCGCTGTGAGGCAGCAGTGCTAACCACTGTGCCACCGTGCCACCTACTTTTTAAAAAGTCCAGACTGACCCTCCGAAGTGTAACCCACCCAGACCCATTCTCCTGCCCTATTACTTTACACTTCCCCTGACTAATGCACCTAACCTACACACCTCTGAACACTAGGGGCAATTTAGCATGGCCAATTTACCTGACCTGTACATCTTGGGATTGTGGGAGGAAGCCAGAGTACCCGGAGCAAACTCATACAGACATGGGGAGAATGTGCAAACTCCACACAGACAGTCACCCAAGGCTGGAATCGAACCCAGGTCTCTGCGCTGTGAGGCAGCAGTGCTAACCACTGAGCCACCGTGCCATATCTTACAGATAACTGAGATCTCCCTACAATTTGTTTCTCAATTTCACACTGACTATTAGGGTGTCTATAATACAATCCCAATAAGGTGATCATTCCTTTCTTATTTCTCAGTTCGACCCAAATAACTTCCCTGGATATATTTCCAGGAATATCCTCCCTCAGTACAGCTGTAATGATAGAGAAAGTGAGGACTGCAGATGCTGGAGATCAGAGCTGAAAATGTGTTGCTGGAAAAGCGCAGCAGGTTAGGCAGCATCCAGGGAACAGGAGAATCGACATTTCGGGCATAAGCCCTACCTGAAGAAGTCGATTCTCCTGTTCCCTGGATGCTGCCTGACCTGCTGCGCTTTTCCAGCAACACATTTTCAGCTCAACAGGTGTAATGATATCCCTTATCAAAAGTGCCAAAAATGCAGTTTAATTTATCAGTCCTACCTTGTTCTCTGCTTTGTCCCTGCCTGCCCTGACTGTGTGACTCTCTTCTCAACTGTACCAGTCTCAGATTTATCTCTTTCTTCACTATCTCCCTGGGTCCCACCCCCACTTTAGTAGCTTAAATCCTTCTGAGCAGCTCTAGCAAATCTCCCTGCCAGTAAGATTAATCCCCTTCCAATTCAGGTGCAATCCGTCCTTCTTGTACAGGTCACTTCTACTCCAGAAGAAATTCCAATGATCCAAAAATGTGAATCCTTCTCCCATATACCAGCTCCTCAGCCATGTGTTAATATGCTCTATCCTCCTATTCCTACCCTCACTAGCTTGCAGCACCAGGAGTAATCTGGATATTACTACTCTCAAGGACCTCCTTTTTAAATTCCTGCCTAACTCTCTATACTCTCCCTTCAGAATCTCATCCTTTTTCCTTCCTATGTCATTGGTTCCAATGTGTACAATAACTTCCTGCTGTTCCCTCTCCCCCTTCAGAACATTCTGCACCCTCTCTGAGACATCCTTGATCCTGGCACCAGGGAGGCAACACACCATTCTGATTTTCATTGCTGGCCACAGAAACATCTGTCTGTACCTCGGACTCAAGAGTCCCCTAACACAATTGATCTCTTGAAACCTGAGATTCCAACCATTCCAGCCAGTCTCAATACCAGAAATTTGGCGGTTCTTGCTACATTCCACTGAGAATCCATCACATTTTCCAAAACAGCATACTTGTTTGAAATGGGGATAGCCACAGAAAACTCCTGCACCACCTGCCTACCTCTCTTACTATTCCTGGAGTTAACCTATCTATGTGACTGTAGCTGCAACATTTTTTTCCCTTCTATAACTGCCATCCATCACATCCCCTTGCTCTTGTAAATTGCTCATTGCTCTAACTGTCTCTCCAACCGATCCATTTGATCTGACAGGATTCGCAACAGACAGCATTTATTGCAGCTATAATCCTCAGTCACACGCAAACTCTCCCTAAACTCCCACATCACTCTACTAAAGGCCATTTTTGCTTCTTCCAATCTACAGACACAGAAAATAGCACAGATCCAGGCTAACTTAATACTTATATTTTTTAAGTTTAATCAAGAAACATATCTTAATAAAATATAATCAAGAAAGAACCCACTCTACTTACTACTGCAGACTCATTGTCAGGCCACATTTAAAAATATTCACTTACCTGTTGTTTTTGTGCTGTGACCTCTCCCACACAGATTCCTCCAAGCTCATTGTGAATTTCACAGTTTGTTAATTTTCCCAGACGCACTCCGATGTCCAGCAATACATGAATTCAAAACAGCAAAGGCAGTAATTGTGCAGGTTCGCTGCTCTGTCAGGGAGCAGTGTGGATTTCTTTCTCTTTCTTTCTTGCACTGCTTGACCATTTGCTGCTTTTGTCTGTTCCTCTCCCTTTTAAAAGTGCTGTTGTTTTGACTTTTTTTCCTGCAAATTTCCAAAACAATGCAACAACATTAAAAACAGTAATTGCTGCTCCTGGAATTTGAGGACATCAACTCCAACACCGAAAATACCACAAAAAAAAGGAACAGCTTGTGACAGCCAGAAATTTTTCCCATTCTCCATCTTGGATTACCCAGAATTTATTGTATCACCTATGAATTTATCTGTCGTATCTATATTTCCTTTATGTAGGTAATTGGTCTGAATCTTATCTGAAATTGGTTAGGTGTCATTTGTGTCAAGTTTCATGGAAGGTTTTCCACATTATCATCCTAAATGCAACTCATTAACTAGGTGCCATACTCCTTTGGTTCTCTGTTTGGCTGATGCTATCCAATTCTCTCACTCCTTGTAAGCAATAGTAACCCCACTGCCAGGATCACTGTGCGGTGCTTTATTTAAAATGCTTTGTGCACCTGGTAAACAATCAGCAGCTTGGAGCTGCTCCATCTAGAGTCATAGAGATGTACAGTATGGAAACAGACCCTTGAGTCCAACTTGTCCATGCTGACCACATATCCTAAATTAATCTAGTCCCATTTGCAAGCCCATATCCCTCTAAACCCTTCTGATTCATTTACCTGTTCGGATCCCTTTTAAATGCTGTAATTGTACCAGCCTCCACTACTTCCTCTGGCAGCTCATTCCATACAAGCAGCACCTTCTGCATGAAAAAAGTCACTCTTTAGGTCCCTTTTAAATCTTTCCCCTCTCACCCTAAACCTATGCTGTCTCATTCTGGACACCGCCAACCCATGGACAAGACCTTGTCTATTTACTCTATCCATGCCCCTCATGATTTTATAAAGTACTACAAGGTCACTCCTCAGCCTCCAACGTTCCAGGGAAAACAGCCAGGCAGGAGACTGGTACAACACAGCAAGCCAGGCAGCATCAGAAGATGGAGAAGTCAATGTTTCAGTGTAACCCCACAGCCCCAGGCCTATTGACAACCACATTCAATGTATTTGCCATGTTTACTATTCTGCACGTGTGACATTGATGTAGACAGTGCTGTAAACTATCATTAAAATAACATGTTACTAATAAGGGTCAACATTCTTGTCTTCCCAAATATTTGTTGTACCTCTATGCTAGCTTTCTGTACTTGTATAAAAATCCCTTTGTGTTGCATTTTCTCCATTTAAACAGAACTGGTCTTTTGTTCTCCCATCCAAAATGAACAACTTCACATTTCCCCTCATTATACTTCATTTGCCAACTTTTTGTCCACTTAATCTATCGATATCTCTCTATACAGGGGAACCTCTTTTATCCAAAGAAGATCTCAAGGTCCTGATGGAAACATTACATCAAAGATGTGTTTCCAACATTGATCGCGTCTTTTGTTTAGTGACTAAAAGTGAACTCGGCAACTGAAATGCTGCCCAAAACAGTCCTGGACATCGATGGGAGCCCAGGCACCGTCTCCAAATGACTGACCTCCCACCCTCTCTCTCCCCCTACATTTTCCCTGGAGTTCTATGCAGGGATGTACCCTACACCCCATCCCCCTTCCCCAGGTAATCTCTCTAACATTGTCCTGTGCAGTAAGAAATTGTATGTACGCGCTATTTGGAGACTCACCGCCCCCACCACCCCCAAAAAGGCAGCAGCAGTGTACAGTCCATCTGCCCTGGAGAAGGGGCAGTGGTGGCCGGGAGTGCACAAGTGGCGGAGGTGCACGAGGGGGCGGGGCATGGACGGGGTTGGATGGGGAGACTGGTGCGGCTTGGACAGGGCTGGGGCACGGACAGGGGATGGGTTGCCGGCAGATGAGGGGCGGTGTTGGGCAGGGTTGGGGCAAATGGGGAGGTGGTGTTGGATAGGGTGGGGGCGTTGGATAGGGTGGGGGCAGGGGCCGGGCGTGTGGCCAGTGTTTGGGGGGTGGAGGCTTACGCGCGATGTTCTGCTGCCTAGTCCCCTGAACGAGGAGCAGACTTAACAGAAAATTCCGAGCCCCAGAGGAAAGGCATTGAATCAAATTAATCAATAGTGCCCACCCTTCTCATTCAGATAATCGAGGTTCCTCTGTAAACCATTTGTAACTCCTTCACAATTTGCCTTTCCACCTATTTTTGTGTTGTCTGCAAATTTGGCTCAGTAATTTTGCTTTCCTCGAAGTCATTAACATACATTGTAAATACTTGCTGTCCCAGCACTAAACCCTGTAGAACCCGACTGGTTACAGGTTGCCAACTCCCGACTCACTGTTTATTGCCCATTAACCAATTCTTTAGCCAAGCCAATGGGAATTAGTTTCACTCAGCTGGCTGGGTTGGTGGTTTGCAGTGCTATGCTATGTGACACCAACAATGTGGGTTCAATTCCCATCACTGGTTTGAGATTACCATGAAGTACTCTCCTTCTCAACCTCTTCCCTCACCCAAGGTCTGGTGGCTGTCAGGTTAAATCACCACCAGTCACTTCTCTCTAATGAGAGAGCAGCCCCTTTGGTCCAGTAAGACTATGGGGACAGACAATATCTTAGCCAATACAATGGGATCCCCTTTTATGACTTAACCTTTTGTGAAATATCTTGTCAAACACCTCCTTGAAGTCCAAATACTCACATATACTGGCTCTGTCTATCCATTCTGGTTGACATTTTCTCAAAAAAAACTTAGTCAGATATGATTTCCCTTTCATGTCCCAGAATGTAGAATAATCAAGGAGTTGCTTTACTAAGTGTGCTAGTTTGTCGATCAATAACTCAAGTTGAACGTAATCTGTTCAACTTAGTTTGTGCAACAAAGCAAATCCAATTTGAAGAAAAGATATAATGCCCATGAAACTAGACTTTTGGGTTGGAAAGTTCTGCAATTTTTACAATCAACCTCAAAACAATATAATTCTATCAATTCCAACCTTAACTTAATCAGCCCAGCACAACTGTCTGTATTGATGGGACACATTTCATATTCCATGCCAGCTGAATACCTGACTTAAACATAAAAGTCTGTGTTTATACCACTGCTACTCAATTGTGCTCCAATTAAATTATTAAAATAATCATTATTTCTGTTCTCATTCCCATATTAATGGGAACATTTATTACATAATAATTGATAATTTTTCTATGTCAATATTTGAGAGCAATTAACATTTTTCAACCTAAGCATCACTTAGAGATATCAATGGTGAGGAAGTGCTACACAGGACTGTCAGATGCTTGTAGGATGTTGTGGTCTAAAATATGGACTACTAGCTATCAAATTCCATCAACTAATTATTAGCTCATATTTCAAGAGCTTTTTTCAAACAGTACACAGTAGATTTCTGCATGCAGAAACAAAACAAGCTGAAAGAAGGCTTACCTATCCTGTTGGGGGAGAAAGTGAGGTCTGCAGACGCTGGAGATCAAAGCTGAAACTTTATTGCTGGAACAGCACAGCAGGTCAGGCAGCATCTAGGGAACAGAAGATTCGACGTTTCGGGCACATGCCCTTCTTCAGGAATGAGCAGAGAGTGTTCAGCAGGAGAAGATAAAAGGTAGGGAGGAGGGACTTGGAGGAGGGGCGTTGGAAATGTGATAGGTGGAAAGAGGTCAAGGTGAGGGTGATAGGTCGGAGTAGGGTGGAGGCGGAGAGGTCAAGAAGAAGACTGCAGGTCAGGAAGGCGGTGCCGGGCTGGAGGGATTCGGCTGAGACAAGGTGGGGGGAGGGGGGATGAAGAAACTGGTGAAGTCCAAGTTCATTTCCTGTGGTTGGAGGGTTCCCAGTCGGAAGATAAGACGCTCCTCCTCCGACCGTCGCGTTGTTGTGGTTTGGCGGTGGATGAGTCCAATGACCTGCATATCCTCGGTGGAGTGGGAGGGGGAGTTGAAATGCTGTGCTACAGGGTGATTGGGTTGGTTCGTCCGGGTGGCCCAGAGGTGCTCTCTGAATCGCTCCGCAAGTAGGCGGCCTGTCTCCCCAATATAGAGGAGGCCACACCGGCTGCAGCGGATGCAGTAGATAATGTGGGTGGAGGTGCAGGTGAATCTGTGGCGGATATGGAAGTTTCCTTTGGGGCCTTGGAGAGAAGTGAGGGGGGAGGTGTGGGCGCAAGTGTTGCACCTCCTGCGGTTGCAAGGGAAGGTGCCGGGAGTGGAGGTTGGGTTGGTGGGGGGTATGGATCTGACAAGGGAGTCGCGGAGGGAGTGGTCTCTACGGAAAGCTGATAGAGGAGGGGAGGGAAATATATCCTTGGTGGTGGGGTCCGTTTGGAGGTGGCGGAACAGTTCAAAATACGCACAACACAGACGGCCTCCTTCTTCAAGGACCGCAATTTCCCCCCCGACGTGATCGACGATGCCCTCCACCGCATCTCCTCCACTTCCCGCTCCTCCGCCCTTGAGCCCCGCCCCTCCAACCGCCACCAGGACAGAACCCCACTGGTCCTCACCTACCACCCCACCAATCTCCATGTACAGCGCATCATCCGCCGTCACTTCCGCCACCTCCAAACGGACCCCACCACCAAGGATATATTTCCCTCCCCTCCTCTATCAGCTTTCCGTAGAGACCACTCCCTCCGCGACTCCCTTGTCAGATCCATACCCCCCACCAACCCAACCTCCACTCCCGGCACCTTCCCTTGCAACCGCAGGAGGTGCAACACTTGCGCCCACACCTCCCCCCTCACTTCTCTCCAAGGCCCCAAAGGAAACTTCCATATCCGCCACAGATTCACCTGCACCTCCACCCACATTATCTACTGCATCCGCTGCAGCCGGTGTGGCCTCCTCTATATTGGGGAGACAGGCCGCCTACTTGCGGAGCGATTCAGAGAGCACCTCTGGGCCACCCGGACGAACCAACCCAATCACCCTGTAGCACAGCATTTCAACTCCCCCTCCCACTCCACCGAGGATATGCAGGTCATTGGACTCATCCACCGCCAAACCACAACAACGCGACGGTCGGAGGAGGAGCGTCTTATCTTCCGACTGGGAACCCTCCAACCACAGGAAATGAACTTGGACTTCACCAGTTTCTTCATCCCCCCTCCCCCCACCTTGTCTCAGCCGAATCCCTCCAGCCCGGCACCGCCTTCCTGACCTGCAGTCTTCTTCTTGACCTCTCCGCCTCCACCCTACTCCGACCTATCACCCTCACCTTGACCTCTTTCCACCTATCACATTTCCAACGCCCCTCCTCCAAGTCCCTCCTCCCTACCTTTTATCTTCTCCTGCTGAACACTCTCTGCTCATTCCTGAAGAAGGGCCTGTGCCCGAAACGTCGAATCTCCTGTTCCCTGGATGCTGCCTGACCTGCTGCGCTGTTCCAGCAATAAAGTTTCAACTTTGATAGGACCCACCCTCTCCTTTTTCAACATGATGTAGAGGTGCTAGTATTGATGTTACCTGACGAAAGAGCAGTGCTCCAAAAGCTTGTGATTTGAAATGTACCTGTTGGACTAAAACCTGATGTCATGTGACTTCTGACCTTTTTCTGGATATTGCGCTAATGCTAATGATGCTTAGTAGACCTGCGGTGAAAAGCGGTTTCCACACAGGTTTCTCTACAAGGGACAGCTGGTATGGCACAGTCTAACTATATGGAGTGACGTTGTGACCAGACCCATTCTTAGGATCACAAGGGACACCAGAATGTCAGGCAGCATCTAGGGAACAGGAGAATCGACGTTTCGGGCATTAGCCCTTCTTCAGGAAGAAGGGCTAATGCCCGAAACGTCGATTCTCCTGTTCCCTAGATGCTGCCTGACCTGCTGTGCTTCTCCAGCAACACATTTCCATCTCTGATCTCCAGCATCTGCAGACCTCATTTTCTCTTCACACCAGAATGTCAGCACAGTGATGTCGGGTGTTTGCGTACCGAGGGGCCATACACATGCTACAAAAAAACTATAAGAATACAAGCAATGTTGGATACATTTTTTCCTGTTTTATTTACAAGTTTGTATGTCATAACCCTGCAAATAGGGCTTATTTTAAATTCCAAGTAAAGCAGAAAATGGTTCAGGCAATTACCACAGCATATGGACAAACAATGGGCCAGGTCTGTGCCACATACAGTGATACTAACCATCTAGCACCCACTGACCTGATTCTTAATTGAAATAAAGAGAAAGCATTACTTCCACATATTCAGTTTTCAATCTCACCTTGGTTACTTACTCCAAGTTTAGTAAACATCCAAGCCTCCTCCAAAACTATATCTTCAGCACTTCCTGTTAATATGACCAGATTGTGAAGCAGACTGAGGATTGGTCAATCCATTTCCCAAAGAACATTGACTCATTTCACCTTGGCTCATAAGGCCCCTTGGAACTAGTCATAAATGCTAATTAGTCAGACAGCAGAACCACTGATGGTGATGTCACTCATGTACAGGGGGGTTTGACTGGAGCACCTTCATTGCCTGGGACACATTTGTTCCAAATATATATTTTATTCATAAAATTTGCAAAAACAATGCAAAACATTTCAACTTGAATCTTACAGAATTTGAATTAAAATTCAACTTGACTCCAAACAGTACTTTCCAGTCAATCCAACTGCAGACTTTACATTTAAGAAATGTATGTCAGTTATTCAGGCAGAGGGCAAAACATTTCAAATTGCAAATTATGCAAAGTACGATAGATTTTTCTCTATATTACTTCCCACTCCAAGGTGCCTCAAAATATATTCAAAACTTTTCATTTGCAACGTGCATTTGAAGATACAAAGGCTGTGGGGTTCTACAGTTTCCAGTCCCCTGGTATATGATGGCTGAAAGGCCTTTCACCACTGCACATCTAGGACAGCTATGCCAAGCTTTAGCATATTCCTCAGCATGTTCTGAATTCCTGGACATTGAAATTGCCAGTCTGTAACACTCATTCAAAGACAAACTGGAGACCAGCAAGCTTCAAGGAGACCAAAGCACATTTTTCTACCAGGTTGGTAGTGCTTCATGTAGTAGCTGTGTGTCTCATTGTGCACCCACAGGTACAGACTACCGAGCACAGAACTGCTCAAAGTGAATCTTGACTAAATGTTACATCCCTATCCTGGCTCATTGAAAAGGGACATTCCTGAGAGTAACTGTCTCCTCCCACAGTCACAAAGATGTGCAGGTCAGGTGAACTGGCCATGCTAAATTGCCCATAGTGTTAGGTGCATTAGTCAGAGGGAAATTGGTCTGGGTGGGTTACTCTTTGGAGGGTTGGTGTGGACTGGTTGCGCCGAAGGGCCTGTTTCCACGCTGTAGGGAATCTATAATCCAATATCTAACCATCAGCATCCATAGCCAAAAGATCATCAGCTGCTACTTCCACCACCTCCAAACACATATTCCCCTCCCTTCCCTTGTCCACTTTACACAAGTACCATTCTCTCCAGGACATCCTGGTGCACTCTTCCTTCACTCCCAACACCCACCCTACAGTCCCACGGAACCTTCCCCTGCAACTGCTGAAGGTGTAATACCTGCCCATTTACCTACTTCCCTCCTCAGTATCCAGGGGCCCAATTATACTTTCCAGGTGAAGCAGCACTTCATCTGTACTTCTCACAATCTAGTTTACTGCATTCACTGCTCACAACATGGTGTCCTTTACATTAAAGAAGAGAAGCATAGACTAGGTGACTGCTTTGCATAACATCTACATACTGCCTGCAAAACAAAAAAAAAAAGACCCTGAGCTTCCAGTTGCCTGCCACTTTAACATTACCCTGTCCCCTTGCCAACCATACCTCAGGCTTGCTGCACTGCTCCAGCAAAGCTAAGTGCAAGCTGGAAGAACAGCACTTCATTTTCTGCTTACAGACCCTGCAACATTCTGGAATCAATATAGAGTTCAATAATTTTTGGGCTTGAATTTACCCCATGTCCTCGCCCCCTACCACACGCACCAGGCCATGTTATCACACAGGAGAAAATGAGAATGCTGGAGATCAGAGTCAAAAAGTGTAGTACTGGAAAAGCACAGCCAGTCAGACAGCATCTAAAGAGCCGGAGGATCGAAGTTTTGAGCGTAAGCTCTTCATCAGGACTTGTTATCACATAGTCTGCCATTACACACTACCTATTGTTAACCACTAACAGTCTCCATTAACAGCTATTCACCCTCCCAGCCAGATCATTATTGAGTCTTTTGTCTATCCAACTGTTCTTCTCTCTCCTTCCCCACCTATCATTTACACCTTACCCCTTCTCTCCTCGAGATGTCTCATCACCTGACACTAACATTAAAACATAACCTTTGAGGCAACAACCTAAGGTGTATTTAGATTCCTGCCGGCACAAAACGATTGCTGATATTCAGTTATACAGTCACAGAGTTGACAAGAAACAGACTCTTCAGTCCAACTCATCTATGTCAACCAGATATCTTAATCTGGTCGCATTAGCCCATATCACTCTAAGTTAGATAGATAAAGCTAGATAACAGGCCCTTCGGCCCAACAAGTCCACACCGACCCTCCATAACACTAAGGGCAATGTAGCATGGCCAAATCACCTAACCTGCACATTTTTGGAATGTGGGAGGAAGCCAGAGCATCCGGAGGAAACCCACGCTGATACGGGGAGAATGTGCAAACTCCACACAGCCTGAAGCAGGAATTGAATCTGGGTCTCTGGCACTGTGAGGCAGCAGTGCTAACCACTGTGCCACTATGCCAGCCAAGGTTTTCCTAATCATGAACCCATCTAGATACCTTTTAAATGCTGTAATTGTACTAGCCTCCACCACTTCTTCTGGCAGCTCATTCCATACACACATCACCCTCCCCAAAGGTCCCTAGTTAGGCTTACTATTTCCTGTACCACAGGAGTTTCTAATCTTGCAGGTCTGCTTGGGACATGTGTCAGCCATACAACATTCATAGTTTTGTAGGTGAAGCTGTAGACTTATAATACATCTGGGGTTTGACGGCGAAGAAACAAAAAGATACTCTTAACTACTTTACCCCAATGTTCAACTTGACCACCCTAATTAAGCTATTGAGTGAAAGTGAAATATTTTTAACAAATATACAGTAAGTCTCAAAAGTTGGTCTAGTGTCACTCAAGCAAGGCTTCAGCCTCTCACTCCTCCTCCAGAAAAGAGCCATTTTAATTCAGCGATTCAAGAACACGCCAGAGTGACACCAAATTCACTGTCTCATAAAATCCTAATCCTGCAAGCAACCGGAGAGTACACTGAAAATAATCTTTCTATATGTACATATGCACATAACAGAAGCAATCAGAAGGTAGTTTTAAACAAACGACGGTTTACTTGGCGCTCAGGGCGTCCATTTTAAAAGAGCACGTCCATCATTCTGCCTTTTTGAGAAATACACGAGCTGTTGATTCGCTGCCTGGAACACTGATCGGCCCTGATTGGCTAATCCTTCTGACGATCGGCTCGGTGTGCGGCCTGAGGCGGCGATTGGTCACGGAAATGGCCACGCCCTCTTGTGCGAGAGCCGGAGACGCGATTGGTTGTCCGTGGTGGGCGGGGACGGCGTCCGGGTTTTCGATTGGTGGGAACGCATCACGTGGAGGGGTTGATGTATGTCAAAGCGTGACGTTTGCGGTGGCTTTTTCTTTTGGTGCGCAGCTCGCGGGGAGAACAGCGACACGTGGGATCGCTCCGTCTGCTCGAGCCGACAAACAACGTTTATCAAGATGGTGAAACTCGCCAAGGTGAGGGCGCTATTCTTGTCAGGCCGGACGTGCGATCTGCCAGGTTATTTATGGCGTTCGGCTGAAGAGCCTCGGATCTGACGGCAGTGAATCGGGGCACGAGCGAGTTTCATAATGGGTCCCCAAGCGCTGGCAAGATCGAGGCCCCTGGACCGCGTGTTAGCCTCGGCCTACCACCAACCCCCTCCCCAACTCCAACCCCACCGCACGCTCGCTATCGTGTGCACGCACACGCTGGGGGGAGGACATCAGGTGGCTCCTTCCTTTCACCGTCCGATCCCATCCTTTTTCCCCACGGGCCTCGCGTCTGTTTTGAAGCCGCTCCCTTCGCTCGGGCCATCCAAACTCCGGGCTCGTCCTCTCCGTCTCTTCCACGTGTGGGGGCCGCGATGGTGCGCGGGGCTGGCACTCCGGTGTTCCTGTTCACCGTGGCCGGTACATCGCACGTGTCTAAAGGGACACGCTTGCTTTTACCGACGTCCGGGTCTTAGTTTTGATTTTGTTTTAAGTCGATTTCGATCTTCCACCCCACATTTCTCCCCCCCCCCCCCCCATAACTGTTGCACCCTGGAAAGAAATCCGCCTTGTTCAGGCGGAACACGTGAGGTCTTGAATGCATGCTGACCATTTCAGGCGGCCTCCTGATCGCTTTTGCTCGCTTGGAAGTTGTTTGTGCATTACTACTGAACCATCCCTAATAACCATTTAGAATATTTCGTAAGTTTGTGGTCGATTATTGTTACGAGATTTTGTAGGCCTGCAAGCAAGAAAATCATTATTTAGACATGTTTTTTAGAGTATGCCAGAATTACTTTATGGGCAGTGAAATGCTTTTGAAGTGTAATTGCTATTTCGTAAAATACCACGAACGGTTGCGGGTGATCAAACCAAAAAGGCGAGTTGTAGTGTGATACTTGAGCAGCAAATAGTTATTTAAAATAATAAACTTGTACCAAGTTGCTTGCTCTGATCCAAAATAACTTGCTTGTGCTGGGAGTCACAAGTAAAACCCGAATGCTGGAAATCCTCAGGTCTAACAGCATCTGTGCAAAGAAGAAGTTAATATTTCATGTCACAGACCTTATTAGAATTCTGTTGCTTTTTCCCCCAGTATAGAGTAATACAGACATATAGCACAGAAACAGACCCTGCGGTCCAACTCATCCGTGCTGACCAGATATCACAACCCAATCTAATCCCACTTGGCCCATATCCCTCCAAACCCTTTCTATTCATATACCCATCCAGATGCCTTTTAAATGTTGCAATTGTCCTAGCCTCCACCACTTCCTCTGGCAGCTTGTTCCATAGATATGCCACCTTCAGTGGAAAAAGTTGCCCCTTAGGTCTCTTATATCTTTCCCCTCTCAGCCGAAACTTTTGTCCTCTAGTTCTAGACTTTTCCCACCCCAGGGAAAAGAATTTGTCTATTTGTCCTATCCATGCCCCTTATGATTTTATAAACCACTATAAGGTCACCCCTCAGCCTCTGACGTTCCAGGGAAAACAGCCTCACCCTCTCCCAATAGCTCAAATCCTTCAACCCTGGCAACATGCTTGTAAATCTTTTCTGAACCCTTTCAAGTTTCACAATATCTTTCCGATAGGAAGGTGACCAGAATTGCATGCAATATTCCAACAGTGGCCTAACCAATGTCCTGTACAGCCGCAACATGACCTTCCAACTCCTGTACTCAATCATCCTCATACCAAATGCCACCTTCACCTGCGACTCCACTTTCAAGGAAGTATGAACCTGCACTCCACGACTTCTTTGTTCAGCAACACTCCCTAGGACCTTACCAGTAAATGTATAAGTCCTACTAAGATTTGCTTTCCCAAAATGCAGCACCTCACATTTATCTAAATTAAACTCCATCTGCCACTTCTCAGGCCATTGGCCCATCTGATCAAGATCCCATTGTAATCTGAGTTAACCGTCCTCGCTGTCCCATACATCTCCACTTTTGCTCTCATCAGCAAACTTATTAACTATACCTCTTTACTTGTTTTATCCTTCAGGCAGGTAAAAAGCAAGGAAAACCTAAAAAGGCTGCCCAGCCACCACCCCCTGAAGAGTTTGAAGAGTCCACTTCGGGGGAGGAAAATGAAGAGGTGGTAATTACTATATTCCAGTCAAAATTCAGTTGTGATTTTGTATTAAGCCCATCAAGTCTCCCAAGTGGGCAGGTTACTTAATGCTATTTCTTCACATCTCCCTGCAGCCTTGCAGAATTCCATTATGCCCTATTCCATTACCTTGGATGCAGTGTGGTAGTGTAGTTGAGATGTTAATCCACTTATGGTGTGAACAGTTTTTCTCTCTATTCTGTCCAGGCACCTAGTGATTCTTGAATGTCTTTTTCAAGTCTCATCTCAGCTTTTTCTCCAAGACCTTCAAGATCCAACTTGTGACTAAAGTTTTTCATCCTTGAAACTGTATTTGTAAACTTGTTTTGCAGTTTTTTCAATGTCTTCACACTTCTTTAAGTAGGATGTCTAGAATTGAATTCAGGCCATATTGCACTACTGTTTTGCAATATTTCACTGTAGTCTTCTTGCTTGAGTACTCGGTGACCCAATTAATAAAGTCAACGCTATTGTAAACTTTACTAAGTGCTATCTAAATCTGTTGTGTAACTTCATGACTTTTATGCATATACACCCAGTTCCCTCTGCTCCTTTCAATTGGTACTATTTGTTCTCTGCCGTATTCTTCCAATCAATAAGTTAGAGTCCTAGAGATATACAGTGGAAAAGTGGCACTGGAAGCACACAACACGTCCGGCAGCATCTGAGGAGCAGGAGAGACGATGTTTCGGACTTAAGCCTCTTCATCAGGAATGTTCCTGATGAAGGGCTCATGTCCGAAGCATTGACTCCCCTGCTTCTCAGATGCTGTCTGATGTGCTGTGCTTTTCCACTCTGATCTCTAGCATTTGCAGTCCTGACTTTCTCAGAGATGCAACATGGAAATAGACCCTCCAGTCTAACTGATCTCTGATGCCCAGAGATCCCATATTAATTTAGTCCTAATTGCCATCAACTGCCCCATGTCCCTGCAAACCCTTGCTATTTGTATACCCATCCAGATGTCTTTTAAGTATTGTAAGTGTACTAGCCTCCACCACTTGTAAATGTTTTCTGAACCCCATCAAGTTTCACAATATCCTTCCAATATGAGGGAGACTCAGAATTATGGACAATATGCCAAAAGTGGCTGAACCACCACCTATACAACGGCAATATGAACTCCCAACTCCTATGCTCAGTCCACTATGTCTGCATGGATAGAGGATTGGTAGACAAACAGGAAGGAAAGAATGTGGCTAAGTGAGTGCTATTCTGTTTGGCAATCCGTGACTACTGGTATGCCTCAGGTTTCAGTGTTGGGACTACAATTATTTACAACTTGTATGGATGATGTGAATTGAGGACCACGTGTAGGTGAGTGGAAAACAAAGTGTTCAGAGGACTATGAAACTTTGCAGAGGAATGTAGATACTTTGAGCGAGTGGGCAGAGGTCTGGCAGATGGAATACAATGTTGACAAATGTGAAATCATCCATTTTAGTAGGAGTAACCGTAAATAGAATTATTACTTGAATGGTAAAAAGATGTAGCATGCTGCTATGCAGAGGGACCTGGGTGTCCTTGTACATGAATCACAAAGTTGCTGTGCAAGTATAACAAGTAATTAGGAAGGCAAATGGAATTTTGTCCTTCATTGCTAAAGGGATTGAGTTAAAAGCAGAAGTTATGTTGCAGCTGTGCAAGGTACTGGTGAGGCCACACTTGAAGTATTTTGGTCTCCTTACTTGAGAAAGGGTGTGGAGGGTCTGCAGAGGAGGTTCACCAGGTTGATTCGATGTTGTTGGGGTTGGCTTATGAGGAAAAATTGAGTAGACTGGAATTCTATTTATTGGAATTCAGAAGAATGAGAGGGGATATTATATAAAATGTACAAAATTATGAAGGGAATAGATAAGATAGAAGTAGAGAGGATGTTTCCATTGGTAGGTGAAGCTAGGACAAGAGGGCATAGCCTCAAAATTAGAGGGAGCAGATCTAGGACTGAATTGAGAAGAAAATTCTTCACCCGGGTGTTAATCTATGGAATCCCTTGCCCAGTGAAGTAGTTGACGCTACTTCAGTAAATGTTTTTAAAGCTAAGGTAGCTTTGTTGTTAACAATTAAGGGATATGGTAAGACTGCGGGTAAGTGGTTCCGAGTCCATTAAAAAATCAGCCATGATCTTATTGAATGGCTTGAGGGCCAGATGGCCTACTCCCTCTCCCAGTTTGTATGTTGTCTGTTTTTGGAAAATACAGCATCTCCCACAAACTCCATTTGATCCCCTTGTACTCCGAATAAACCTTCTTTGCTGTCCACTATGTATCCACTTTTAATATAATCTGCAAACATATTAACAATGCCTTCTACGTTCACATCCAAATCCTTTATATAAATGACAAAAAGTAGTGGACCCAACACCGATCCTTGTGGCATATGACTACACCACTTGACATTGAACTTTATCGACAACAAGACTCTCCTCTTTCACTGACAACTATCCTTTTAAAGTTCTGTGCTTGGTTGCAATGGTTCAAATTAGTTGTATAGCGGTGATGTTTTAAACTGATTCTTTGGGAATTTATTTTCTTGAATATGGAATGAAGCTAACTAAAATTTGGTATTTGTCCCAATTATGTTATTTCTGACCAGACTTGGGCATGTTGAATGTATTAATGCGTGTATTAATCTCATTTCATTTAAACAATGTTGATTTAGGAATTGCCAGCACCCCCTGTTAAAAAGGTTAAGACTCCACAATCTTCCAACAAAAAAAATGGTAAAGCTGTAAAGAAAGAGAGTAGCGAGGAAGACTATGTCGAGGAGGAAGATGAGGACGATGATTCTGGTAGGTTAATGAAAGCTGCAGTACTTGTTATCTAATCTTGCCTCCTTTAGCCTAGTAAAATGTTCCAAGGTATTTTCGCTGGATTATTGGTTGAAACTTAGTCTTTGTATGACATGATAGAAACAGTCCCAAAAATCCTTAACATTCAGCATCTTTAGTCGATTAACACTTAATCAAGAGACAGATCTAAATAACAACATATAATCAAGAAAAATACACTCGTACGTTTACACAAGAAAACCAGTGAGGTTGAGTTTTAAAATGCCACTTAGCTGCTCCCTTGCTGTGAATTACCACACAGTGTTTTCTCCAATGTTGGCTTTGAATTTCACGGTTTGTCTGTTTTTCTTAGAACTCCAATGGTTAGAGACACTTAGACAGCAGTGGCAGAAGCTGTGCAGTTGAGACAGCTGCGTAGGTCTCTTTTCTCCCTTTGAATCACTACCCTTTTTTTATAAAGTATTGTTGTTTTCATGTTTTTTAAGTTCTAAAACAATGCATCAGCTTCTAAAACAGTAATTACTGCTCCTAGAATTTGAGGAAATTGGCTCCAAAAAGGAGCAGCTTTGTAATAAATGGAAACAAGACCATGGTAGCAATCCTCGAAACATTCCCAAACAAATATATGGCAAGACAGAATAAATGAGATTGAGAGAGTGTGGATTCAGCCAGGCATCTGCAATGAGACCGATTTAATAAATAATGTTGAGTAGACCGTGCCTGCAATTAAAGAAGTCATACCTGAACATTTTTATTTCAGCAGAAGCATCTGAAGAGAAACCTGTTCCTAAGCATGCAGCTGTAATGATTAACAAAGCAAAGGAAGAGTCAGATGAAGATGAGGATGGTAAAGAAAATTTTACTGTATGGAGAAGCCAGTTTGAAGCTTACTTATTTGAATTAATTTAACTAGATAACTTGGAATACAGAAGAATCTCAATTATCCAAATTTCAGATTATCTGGCAAGATCCCGATGCTTGGTTAAAATATGTCATTCGATTAATCAAACAAAATGCTCCCTTCTTCTGTCCTTCAGATAATTGAGGTTCCCCTGTAGACAGGGCCTGATAGATATTTGTAGCTCACAGATTCAGTTCTGCAAGATCTGCCATCTTGTATGAGATTAGGTTGTGCTGCTTCATAATTTCTTTATAATCGATCAACACGCATTGGCAATTGCTGAAGTTGAATACTGTATCTTATAACTGACATATCATAATCACTCTTCAAGAGCTGGGAAATCATGTCTCATGAACTTGATTGAGATTTTTAAAGAAGTAACAAAGGATTGAGGGCAGAGTGCCGGATGTAATTTATTTGGACTTCTGTAAGGGGTTTGACAAGGTTCCCCATAGGAGACTAGTCAGCAAGGTTAGATCACATGGAATACAGGGAGAACTAGCCATTTGGATACAGAACTGCTTGAAGGTGGTGGTGGGGGTTGATTTTCAGACTGAGGCCTGTGCCCAGTGGTGTGCCAGAAGGGTTGGTGCTGCGTCCACTACTTTTTGTCATTTTATATAAATAATTTGGCTGTGAAGATGGGTATAGTTAGTAAGTTTGTAGATGACACCAAAATTGGACAACGAAGAAGGTTACCTCCGATTACAACGGGATCCTGATTAGATGGGCGAATGGGCTGAGGAGTGGCAGATGGAGTTTAATTTAAATAAATAGGAGGTGCTGCATTTTCAGAAAGCAAATCTTAGCAGGACTTGCACACCTTAATAGTAAGGTCCTATGGAATGTTGCTGAACAAAGAGACCTTGGATTGCAGGTTCATAGCTCCTTGAAAGCAGAGATGCAGATAGGTAGGACAGTGAAGAAGGCATTTGGTATGTTTTCCTTTATTGGTCAGAGCATTGAGTAAAGGAGTGGAAAGATCATGTTACGACTGTATCAGACATTGGTTAGACCACTTTTGGAATATTGTGTGCAGTTCTGGTTTCCTTCTTATCGGAAGGATGTTGCGAAACATGAAATGGTTCAGAAAAGGTTTCCAAAGATGTTGCCGGGGTTGAGCTACAGGGTGAGGCTGAATAGGCTGGGGCTGTTTTCCCGGAGCACTGGAGGCTGAGGGGTGACCTTGTAGAGGTTTATAAAATCATGAGGGGCATCAGTCGGGTAAATAGATAGTCTTTTCCTGAGATGCGAAAGTCCAGTACTAGAGGACATAGGTTTAGGCTGAGAGGGCAAAGATAAGAGACCTAATGGGGCCATTTTTTCATGCAGAGGATTGTGCGTGTTGCTGGAGGAAGTAGTGGAGTCTGGTACAATTGCAACATTTAGAAAGCATCTGGATGGGTAAATGAATAGGAAGGGTTTATAGGGATATGGACCAAGTGCTGGTAAATGGGACTAGATGAGGTTAGCATATATGGTCAGCATCGACGCGTTGGATTGAATGGTCCGTTTCCATGTTGTACTTCTGTATGACTAGACACATGAGCAGGCAAGGAATAAAATGATACGAACCATCTGCAGGTATATGGGATTTGTTCAGAATGGCATGGTAGTCAGCACAGACGTGGGTTGAAAGGCCTGTTCGTGTTCTTTATCTATGGGTGTGTCCATCCTATTCTGTTTTTTTTTTTGCAGTAGATGTTCAGGCCAAAATGGTGAGAAAATGCTTAAGTTTAAACCAGTTGCAGAAAGGGAGCAAGGAAAGTCAAAATGAAAATTTCAAACGAAAGAAAGCTAATTTCATTGTTGAGCAAAGGTAGAGTATCCAAAGCTATTCTGGAAGACAAAGGACGGAGGTTGCAGTTAAGCAAACCACATCATAGCAATATTACATCCCAAAAAAGTGATAGAAACGCTACCGAATAATGTGTATATGTAATTGAAACAAAAGGACAAAATTGGTTTTGGGTGGTATAAAAAGGACCTTTTTTTTATTTTTTGTTACTCAGAGGACAGGGATCTCATTGAGGCACAGGATATGAGTAAAACATTCAATGTGTGCTGTGGCTCTGTTTTCTAGAAGATATAGTAAATGATACAAAAGATTTGCACATCCAGATGCCATCCAACCTAGCTACTAAGCAGGCTTAAGTAATAGTGGAATAAGATGTAGCAATAATATTTCAACAGATATTTAATGTCTCTCAGAATTATTTGGAGAAAGTGCCTACCAGTAAGGGTTTGTTATTGATTTGGATATGTAATTAGCCAAGGTGCAGAAACTAGTGGGAAACAAGATGAACTGTAGAGAATTATGCTACCAAATCTCCTGAGGTTCATATGTGAAGAGTTTGCTTTCTTGCTTATAACCTGGTGTTGAGAAAGGATGAGCTTTGAAGTTCAGATGACTTACAAGCTCGGTGACCTGGTAAGTAGTGAACAAAACCTGCAGAGACCTGAAGGGTCAACATAGATCTGGATTAGAGTGATGTTGGAAAAGCACAGCAGGTCAGGCAGCATGCGAGGAGCAGGAAAATTGACGTTTCAGGCAAGTTGGATTTGTTGACAAAGCATGTAGGTTAGTTGCCTTTGTAAATAACACAACTGCAAGTAACCTGCGCTGAAACATCACAGCACCAGTTGAATATCAACTGGGATTTGTGTATACGTCTAGGTATGAACTTTTTGGCAAGGCTGCTTTTGATGTATACCAGGGATGAGGAAGTTCATATATTGTAGAGACTTTGGAGAAAACAACTGCAACTGTTAGGCTTGTCTAATATAGTTATTTAAAATTGCGAAGATCTAATTCCTTTGGCAAACTAGTGAAGAAATTGAAATAATTGGTAAGAAGAACCAGAAGAATGACGACAATTTTCAAGTGGACATACGCTTGAAGATGAGTGGTTTGTGAGTTTTGCAGGAAAGATTTGTTTGTTTGAACACAGCGGGCAGTCTATTTAATGGTGATGGCCTCCTGTAATATTTTAGTTGGAGGTGCTTCTTTCTCTGCCTGCTCTGGTTGAATAACTTAGCACCCTATCTGCATTTTAGTGTAGTTATTGGTAGTCTGGTTCTTTAAAGGTTCTAACTATTATGACTCTTGAATGCCTTTAAGACCATACTTGTGTTGTTTAAACATTTTTTTCAATTCAAAGAATCTGGGGAAGAAGAGGCAATGGATGTTGCACCACCACCCAAGGCAAATAAAGCTGGCATGGTGAAAGCTCAGGAAGATGATGAGGATGAAGAAGATGAGGATGAAGATGATGAAGAAGAAGAAGAAGAAGAAGATGATGATGAAGATGAAGATGATAAAGAGGATGAAGAAGAAGAAGAAGAAGTTGGTAAGTTCAAATATCATGTGGCAAAATATGCAATCCCAAATGGGAATTTACATTTTTTGTCCAGGTCTTGTGATATTTTTCTAAATACTGATGCTCATTCACATCATACACAAGCCACAATTGCAGTGATTGTAACGGAGTCCACCCCCAGGTGGACTGCATAGAGTATGAGTTCCTTGACTGGGGTTTTTAACCTGGTTCAGTTAGGGAGCTGTGGCTGTCAGAAGTTCTGTTCACCAAGAGCTGTCCCTGAGGAAGGTGGACCGCTTTCAAGTTATCCAAACGCCAGTTATCTGAATTTTGGATTATCCTAACAAGATCTCGAGATCCCGAATTGTGGCTAAACTGTGTTATCTGAACATTCAATTATCTAAACAAAATGCTTGCCACCCGTATCATTGGGATAATTGAGGCTGCCCTATAGTGTGCATGTGTAAATAAAGGGTGACTTGGTGACAGGTGCCTCTGGAGTTATTTCAACAATGTTGAAAGAAACTAGAATTAGTTTTATCAGTGTGATGGTCTGGAATATTCTAAAGGTTTTTGGCCACTGTCAGAAACCTGTCACAGTTGCTGAATGTTTGTACCTTACAAATGTACTTTGTAAGTGAATGATGTTCACAAACCTCATCCCTTTGGGTAGTTTTTCGAGTAAAACAAATGTATAACAAAGTCATACACATCAAAATGTTTGTTCGATGTCTGCTAAGGTCTCTGCACCTAAGTTGGTAGGAGCTGCTTTTCATTTTTCTGTTATTTGATCAATCCATCTGTAATGTTCCCACTTCTTGAGTAAATGGCCTGCAATGCAGACATTTGCATGGTATGCCAGTCTGTGTGCCACTGTATTGGAAATCCTTTCAGTAGTACAGGATTAAATATCCATGCAATAACTACATGAAATCTTACTTCAGTAAGAAGGACAAAACTTAAAACTATTAGGGCAGTGTATTATCTTAAATTAATAATTTGATTTGACTGAATTTTTGCAGAGATTGCTGTACCAACAAAAGCTGGAAAGAGAAAGAAAGTGGAACAGAAGTCAGTGACTCCAGCTAAGAAACAAAAGTCTGACAGTGATGGTGAGTGTGTTTTAATCATAAATCCGTACTGAAATCCACCTTATATGTTTACATGTTACTGTAACAATGGAAAATCATTTGAAAACAATTCTGAAAACTCTGGTAAATGGACACCAATCCAAATGAGACTTAGCACTGGTGACCAGGAATGTGAGAGATTTAGAATCGCAGGTTAACGATGTGAAGGTTCTGCTACGGCAACTCTACCGTTCCTCAAGGGAGCTTGTAGAGTTTGGCAACTTTTTAAAAACGTGAACAATTTTTAAATTATTTAATAAATTTTAGAAACCCCAAGACCCAGAATTTTTAAGCCCAACCATGTGGGAAATTGCGATGTGTCTGGTGGATTGGATAACTTGCACGGGTAGTGTACAAATAATGTTCAAATTCATATGTAACACAAAAATCAAGATCCTGATAGAACTTATCTGAATTGTTATATTGCATTTATTTTCTTAAACTGTATATACAAGTGCAGATGGTTTGCACCAATTCCCCTATGAAGCAGGGTTTTTAACTTTTGTAGATATAATTTTCATAGTAATGAATTCCTGTACAAAAATATTGGAGGATGCAGATTAATGATCCATATCATAAAACAAATGTTCATCCTAAAAATAATAAAATATGATTTGTGTCCAATGCAAAGTAAGTTAAGAATTCGTGACACCATGTTCAATTAGCAAGCCCTAAGTTTTTTTGAACAAGTGAAGTGTAATTTTGGGTCAAAAGATGTTGACTGCAAAGATTCTTGTTCTGCTTTAGGAAAGTTGCAGCTTACCAGAAGCAATTTTCCCTGGGGCTCTGAAGAGGTAAATAATTTGCAGCCATAAAGTGCTGCTAACAGAATTTTGTAATTTCATTCTGGTGTTTCCCATACTTTATTTTGCTTGCTTTAATTTGAAATAGTCGCTAACTGCTAGCTTCCAAGAGTACATCAATAGGAAGCCTGGAAGTACGATAGCTTTAGGAATTAAATTTCTTCATATGACTAACTTTTTTTCTGTTTGCACAGAGGATGATCATCAAAAGGGACTTAATACTGAAGAGTGTGATGTTTCTTTGTTCTGATGTGCCAGTAGTATGCATTATGATATATTGAAGGCTCAAAATTATGCACACTGAGTTTTCTTTCTGCTTTGTCAAAGAATCGTTCTCACTGTTTGTTGGAAACTTGAACTCTGAAAAGAATTTTGAAGAACTAAAAAAAGCCCTGAATGGTTTCTTCACCAAAAAGAAACTGTCAGTCATTGATGTCCGAATTGGATACACCAGGTAATGTTTGAACTCTTGTGTTATATGAACTGGTTTTCAGGAACATGCCCAACTGGGGGAACCACTAATAGAGACTTTGGGCAACTTCAGTTATTTTACTGATTAAGTTATTAACTGATGGTGATTTAATAGTTAGGGGAGAAAAAAAGATCAGGGTGGCATGGTTGCTCAGTGGTTAGCACTGATGCCTCACAGCACCAGGGACCCAGGTTTGATTCCCGCTTCTGTGTAGAGTTTGCATATTCTCCCCGTGTCTGCGTAGCTTTCCTCCAGGTGCTCCAGTTTCCTCCCGCAATACAAAAAGCTGTGCAGGTCAGATAAATTAGCCATGCTAAATTGCCCATAGTATGAGGAGCATTATTCGGGGGGAAATGGGTCTTATTAGGTCATTCTTTGGCGGGTCGGTGTGGACTTGTTGGACTGAAGGGCCTGTTTCCATATTGTAGGGAATCTAATCTAATCTAATCTAAACATGCATCAGGATTGACCCTGGCTGATTTGTTTACCATAGAAATAAATGCACTGCTGACTGTTCACTGGTTTTAAAGGGTGGCTGGCCAGCATAGTCTCCTAAGAAGATTTAAATTTGAGTCTTTTGACTAATCTGTCTGAGAATTCGTGGAGATTTTCCACAGTTTCAAAACAGTCTTGAGTGGATATGGCAGTGGATAAACTTTGTTTTTGAGTGGCTACATTTGATCTGTTAAGTTTGTCTTGTGTTTATGTGCAGTTAAGTTTTTTACAACGAGTGTATCATGTCTTAATGTAGGAAGTACGGTTACGTGGACTTCGAAACCAAAGAACAACTAGAAAAAGCATTGAAATTCAATGGAAACAAAGTGCTGGGCCTTGCAGTCAAACTTGACAAAGCACGCAGTAAAGAAAGCAATACAAGTGCCAAAAGAGGTATGAATGATCTGGCTTTTATTTTGTCATATTTTCACATACCAACTTGTACATCTAGTCAGTAGTTTGAATTTATTTAAATGGACATTGTGAGCAACATCCACTTGACTGATCATCAAATTGGTAATTTTGATTTACTGGATTGGCTGGATGTGTCACGGAAAACGTTTGATGTAGTAAAGAGTGTTGGGTTAAGTTCAAACAGGATGAAGAGGAAAAGAATTGTATGCCCATTTTTTGCCAGAATATTATAGCGATTTGGTCCTGTTACTTATCGATTTTATGTTTACGTAACTTGACGAAGAAACTGATTTTTTTTTTTTTGCAGAGAGAGACTGCAGGACGTTGTTTGTCAAAAATCTCCCTTTCAAGATAACACAAGATGACCTGAAAGAGATTTTTGATAATGCAATTGATATTAGAATTCCTGTTTCTCGTGATGGTTCAAGTTCACGTGGGTACGTTTTAAAATTTTAATTTTGATGGTTATGCATTCAAAACATGGTTTCTAAGCAATAGATTGACTGTCTGTCTTGAATTCAGCATTGCATACATCGAATTTGAAAGTGAAGCTGCGGCAAATTCAGCATTGGAAGAGAAACAAGGCACTGATGTTGATGGTAGGGCCATCGTTATTGATTTCACTGGGGACAAGAGTATATTAAATGTGAAGGCTGGACAAACACAACCAAGTAAGTGTTTTAATTTTGATTGCTAAACATGAAGTTCACTTAGAAACATCATGACAATGGTTCAAAATACAAATGATTTTTTTGAAAGCTGGATATGATGAATGTCTGTCTGAAACACATGATGAACCTTCTTTGCAGAATTCCTCTAGATAGTCAAGTACTGATCCAACGTTTGGCTTTTGAAGACAAAACTGTATTGAAAATTGAGGAGCTAATATTGACGTACTTTAGTTTCATTTCATTTTATTTCAGATTCTGATACACTCGTTGTAAATAACTTGGCGTATTCTGCAACAGAAGATACCCTCCAGAATATTTTTGAAAAAGCATCATCAATCAAAATTCTAGAAAAGAATGGCAAACCAGTAGGGTAAGATTAATGGAATGTCTAAAGCACTGAGAATCCTGAAAGTCTATGTAATGTGCCTTTAAAGCTGCAGATGCTCTCTCAAGAGCCAATATTTGATCTTTTTTTTTAACTTCAATGTTACTATTCCAACAATGTAACTTTCCCCAGCTTAGAGTTCTTTTCATGAAAGACTGAAATTTTGTTTTTAATTTGCAATTGTTCCAGGATTGCATTTGTTAAATTTGATTCCATTGAGGATGCTAAAGAAGCTCTGGAGAATCATAGCAATACAGAAATAGAGGGGAGAGCCGTGAGATTGGATTTCAGCAGTCAAAGGCACAGGAGTGGGGATGGTAAGATGCTGACGATTTGTCCGCTTGCAATTTTTCAATTTCTCATTAATTAGTTCACATTCAGTACAAGTATATTTATTTGCTGATCATGACAACTTCTAGGTCCTAGCAAGACATTGTTTGTTCGTGGCCTTTCTGATGAGACAACTGAAGAAACTTTAAAAGAAGCTTTTGAGGGTGCTGAGAATGCTAGAATTGCAGTAGACAGGGAATCTGGAAGATCAAAAGGGTATGTCAACTTAATAACCCCTTCCATGCCTTCTCATTGAGCTCCTTGCTGTCGAAATTGTGACAGTGAATGGATTCGCAAGAGAAGAATAGTAAACTACAGGCTGCCTCATTTTGAAAGAATGGTGGCTAGTCTGTCACACTTAATATAAAATTTGTCTATTTCACAAGTTGTAATGAAATTTGTTAAACAGCTTTTTTTTTATATATTTAATTTTTCTTTTACTGGAGGAAATTTCTGCAGTAGTGTTTTTAAAATGCTGTTACTTTGCTTTTAGTTTTGGCTTTGTGGACTTCCCATCAGAAGAAGATGCAAAATTAGCTAAGGATGCGATGGAAGATGGAGAAATTGATGGATGCAAAATTATGCTTGACTTTGCTCGACCAAAGGGTGACAACCAACGAGGTGGTCGGGGTGGTAGAGGTGGTGGAGGATTTGGAAGAGGTCGAAGAGGTCGTGGCGGATTTAGTGGCAGAGGTCGTGGTGGCCGAGGCGGTGGTCGGGGTGGATTTGGAGGTATGAAACTAGGGGTTTTGTGATTTGTTCAGATACCACCACAAAAGTTTGCAAGTCTTCCCTGGAGACTTGAGTGACTCTTGCTTTTGGATGAAAACAGTTTTCAGTGCAGTTGGCTGTGTTGCTTTTCATTAATTCCAATGCTTAGATGCAGCAGTAAAGTTTCAAAATTCTTCTCAAAACTCAGTGAATTTTCATTTTTCTGTCTGAGTTGAATATTGTCCTTGCAGTGTCGAGACCGTGTTGCTGGAAGAGCACAGCAGGTCAGGCAGCATCCGACAAGCAGGAGAATCAACGTTTTGGGCCGAAGTTCTTCATCAGGAAATTAGCCCCTCCTGATGCCCGAATGTTGATTCTCCTGCTTGTCGGATGCTACCTGACCTGCTGTGCTTTTCCAGCAACACTGCCTTGAACCTGATCTCCAGCATCTGCAGACGTCACTTTCTCCTATTGTCCTTGCATATCAGTAGTCTGGTAACCTTGCTCTTCCGAATATAGTCCAGTAGAACCGAGGCCACCTGTAATGGTGTACCTGTTCAAACTGTGTTCCATGCAGCCCTTTTCTGCCATTTTTTAGCTCAGCATTTTACTGAAACACCACACACTATTTAGTCCGCTCCTGGCCTGTTCCAGGGAGTTGCATTTCAGTTAGGTCATTCTGTATTGTATTGCTCATTTTCAGATTGAACTTGAATGTTCCCTTTCTTTTGTAGGATTCAGAGGTGGAAAGGTTACTCCTCAAGGAAAGAAAACTAAATTTGATTAGCGGGGCCAGTAAGACTGCTTTACCTTGTTGTGTTCAGACAGAGCCTCTGATTGCCTCATAGTTGGGACATTCCACGATTCTGCATGGACTGACTGGCTGTGCAAATTGGAGTCTGGTGGGAGCTCCTTAAGTTTCTGAATGGACTTACAATTAAGTAAAGACAGAAATTGTTGGTATATCTTTGTGCATTTTGTCAAATTTAAGTTTCCTGTTTTACCAATGTGTAAATGTATTGCTCTTTGATTTTTTTTTTAGTTACAATGTAAATCCAAAAATAATGTTTTAGAATGTTGTGCTTGACATACTGTCTACTGGATTAAAAGGACCTTATTTCACATTTTTGGTATTTAATAGTGCACATTAAATTGGCTAGTAAACTTCTTTACAGTATTGCAGAACTTGGTAAAATACCTTGCCAGAAGCACCACTAAAGGTTCCCACTGGACTTTTCAACAGTGCTGTTGGTAGTGTATACTTTGCAAACTTATGTTTTTGATGTTGTCCTGTAGCTGGATTTGCAAGCTGGGCTACTTCTCCTCTAACCACCTCCTGTTGAGTACAGTGCCCAGCTAGGATCAGCTAATGGATAAAGGCTATGAATTAATTCTAGAGCACTCTCTGCTTGTTTTAAAATTGCTTATTTTGCATTACACTGAAAATAATTTGGTCTAACCCAGCTATTTGTTTCTTGTGACAAAGCTAGCATGCAAGAAATATATGAACACTTTGATTTGAACTGAGCTGTTCAAAGTGTGGCAAGTTCCTGCTGTACAAGTTTGGTTTAAAATTTAAGTTAAGCAGTAAAATTAATTTGGTTATTGAAATATAATATAGATTATTTTTACAAAACACTGAATCTCTGCTCATGGCTCTATGTAGTTAGCAGTATTAAATGGATCAGTCAATAAGACCTGTTCAAATATATAAAAGCAAATTACTGCAGATGCTGGAAATCAGAAACAAAAACACAAAATAGGTTATGAAGAGGCCTTATTGGATTTCGTAACATTGACTGACTGTTCCTCTTTCCCTAGATAGTGCCAGGCTCTCCAGCATGTGTGTATTTGATCATGTTTTTATGAGCTGTATTAATAGCTATTTTATAAACAAACATGCTATCATCTGGCTAGTTTTTAATGATGTGTATTTTCTGATCAATCATGTCAATTCCTGAGCATTTCCCATGTCCTTTTGATATGCTGAATTCCACAAATTAGATCGGATTTGGCCCATGATGCCTGACATTTGTAGGTTTAATCTAAGATGACTGCTATTTTGTGGGTTCACTGCAGCAGATTTTTTCTTTTTGTAAATCCTGGATTCATATTTTTGGCCATGATGATTATCCTATGGACATCCTCCTGACCTGTAACCAAGAACAGCTGTTCTAGCTGTTTAGTTTCTGATGGAGTTATCCTTCAGAAGAATTTGTAAATATCCTAATTAAAGGGATGATGCTGGTTTAGGACTGAACATGTTAACACTGGCTTGAATTGTCTGCTAAACTCTAGTACTTGTCTCATGTCTGTGTTTTAGGATTGCAGATTGGAAGCACTATAGCAAGGCTCAACTGTACATATGAGATTTTTTTAGTTGTCTTAATTTTTACAAAGTATCCAAGGTGCAACATTGTAGAAAATATTTTTCTGAAAAGTGGAATAAATGGACATGTAACTCTGTTTCCCTGTTCGATGTGCATTAGTCTTTTGTAAGCTGTGAAAGAAGCCCTCAGTGGGTTTGTCAGTTTCAGACTAATGTTGATTTGCCATACCTTGGGTACAATATCAAAAATGCATCTGCGTAATATTTTATTTTTCTGTACCAAACATCCCCTACCAAAATAATTGCAGGTGCTTCCTCTAAATCCATTGTTTTTTTTTAAACAGTAAAAGGTTTGTGGCTTTCATGCACAAAATGCATTGCAATTTCTACAAAATCTATTGACTGGAGTGACTGTCTTCAAAGGTCTGTTGGAATTAACAAGTGGTGCCCAAGTTGAAATTCATTTGTTGCTTTCAAACTGAAGGTGTGCTGGTAAAACTTGCCTCAGTGTGGGATGGAGCAGTTAAAGCATGCCGAATTCACAGTGGCGTTTGTAATGATCCAGCTCAATTATGCATAATGGCCAAATGAAAACTGATCCGATCGCTGTACATGTGTCCACTGGAGAACAGTGTCAGAACATATCTCAAGGCAAGCAATCTACAGATGTGAGTGGGTGCTTGACGTGAGGTTGAGTGGAGTCTTTGAAGCAATGTGACAGGGGTATTGATTTTGGGTGAGTCAGTGGGAGCAAGAATTACTCTAATTAAATCAGACTTGAAATTAAAATTTGTTGCTGTGGTTCTGTTCGCTGAGCTGGAAGTTTTTGTTGCAAATGTTTCGTCCCCTGTCTAGGTGACATCCTCAGTGCTTGGGGGCTTCCTGTGAAGCGCTTCTGTGGTGTTTCCTCTGGCATTTATAGTGGCCTGTCCCTGCCGCTTCCGGTTGTCAGTTTCAGCTGTCCGCTGTAGTGGCCGGTATATTGGGTCCAGGTCTATGTGTTTGTTGATGGAGTTTGTGGATTGGTGTGCCATGCTTCTAGGAATTCCCTGGCTGTTCTTTGTTTCGCTTGCCCTATAATGGTAGTGTTGTCCCAGTCAAATTCATGTTGCTTGTCGTCTGCGTGTGTGGCTACTAGGGATAGACCTGGACCCAATATACCGGCCACTACAGCGGACAGCTGAAACTGACAACCGGAAGCGGCAGGGACAGGCCACTATAAATGCCGGAGGAAACACCACAGAAGCGCTTCACAGGAGGCTCCCAAGCACTGAGGATGTCACCTAGACAGGGGACGAAATGTTTGCAACAAAAACTTCCAGCTCGGCGAACAGATCCACCGCAACGGGCACCCGAGCTACAAATCTTCTCTCAAACTTTGAATTAAAATTTGTAGCTCAACTGTTGACTGCTACAAATTAACATGGTAAGTTGACTTTTTAAAATTTAACTGCCTCTATTTTGTTTGTTGTGAAACCTCCCCAGCCTACACAAGCTTTATTCTCTATCCTCAATCCTAGCCTATAATGCACCATCACTATTTGTTTTTGTTCCAATCTATTCTTGTTGCTAATTGATACCGCCCTCTGCATTATGCCATTTCAATTTGGGTATTCCTACTTCAGTGTGGTCAGTTTTAATGCCAAATCTGAAGGCCATAATATTCTTCATATAATAGGATTCATAATGACAGCTTAACTGGATGATGTTATGAATAGGATATTGCTAATAACTCCAAAAAATGGGAGCTTTCCATTCTCACTGTTTGATTTTTATATTGAGCCAGTTTCAGATTGCCCTAGCAAGCCACTTAGTTTTAGTTGAAGAGATATGATTGTGCTAGGCAAATGAGCATTGAGTTTGCAATTAGCTCCTAAATATTGGGAAGTTGCATTTTTTACTGGGTGATTTAATGGTTTGAAATTGTGAATGGAAATAATAAGGACAATCTAAAACTAGTTTTGGGAATCTTAGTTCATTCTTAAAGAAACTGATTAACTTGCTTTTTTTAAAAAAGAATATTAAGGCCATGATTGAATCTGCTGTGACAACTGTTGGCTCGTATATTTCAGATTTTTAGCCACTGTTTTTTAAAAAATATATCTCTGACTACTGTCATTTGCTGCCTCTGGTGCTCAACCCTTCTGTCAATTGAAGTGGTTTCTCTGCTGTTGAGACCCCTCAGAACTTATCAATTCTTAGTCATCTTTGCTGACAATTGCCCCAGCTGCTTTAGTCTGTCCCTTTTATAATTAAAAGCTCCTCATACATGGAAGATTTTGTATCTTTATTTATTTCTTCCCTGTCCCTTTTTGTTATATGTTCATCTCTCTTTCAGTCTGGAGTGCATCATCAACAATAATACTTCCAAGTGAGGCTTAGCCATTTACAAGATATTTTATTCACAAGAACTATCATGCTATTGTATTCCAGGCCCCTCTTTATAAAAGTCGAGTGCGTTGCTGGAAAAGCACAACAGGTAAAGCAGCATTCAAGGGGCAGGAGAATTGATGTTTTGGGCGTAGCCTTTCATTTGATCTCCAGCATCTGCAGTCCCCTATTTGTAAAACCCGTGTTCGTGTTCATTATCTAGACCTGTGCTGTGACTTGTCTATGATTTGTATCTTTTATTTTGCATTGCCTACCCTTGCCTATCCTAACAAATTATATAATTCCACATCATTTAATTTACTGCATATTCCCTTTCAAGTTTTATCAATGTTTCAATGATAAATGTACCTTCTAACATAAGCCGATCATTGGTTATTTGCTAGATCCAAGAAGTTAATAGTTCTGATCCTGATCCATGGGGAGTTTCCCCTTGATTGCAGAGACTGTTTGCTGGCCTTTAAATTAGTGCTAATGCTTTGCTTAATGAGTCCATAGACCAATTGTTTTAATTTTGTGCCAGATTATCATTTTGAAAGACCCTTGTTTTGACTGCTGAGGTTAAGTTGATGGATCTGATTCTGGACTTAACCATTTAAATGGTGTAAACACTAAACGTTTCAAATGTAATTGGTTACAGTTCTATAAATCCATAAGACACAGGAGAGAACTTTGGCCATTCAGCTCATCGATTCTGGTCTGATAAGTTTCACATCCTCATTCTCCTACCTTTTCCTTGTAACCCTTGATCTCCTCAACAATCAAAAACCTATCTATCTCAGTCTTAAATACACTCAATGACCTGGCTTCCACAGCCTTTTATAGAGTCAGAGATCTACAGCATGGAAACAGACCCTTCTGTCCAACCCGTCCATGCCGACCAGATATCCCAACCCAATGTAGTCGCACCTGCCAGCACCCGGCCCATATCCCTCCAAATCCTTCTGATACATATAAATGTTGCAATTGTACCAGTCTCCACTACTTTCTCTGGCAGCTCATTCCATACCCATACCACACTCTGTGAAAAAGTTGCCCCTTAGGTCTCATATCTTTTCCCCTCTCACCCAAATCCTAGTTCTGGACTGCCTGACCCCAGGGAAAAGACTTTGCCTAATTACCTTATCCATGCCCTTCATAATTTTGTAAACCTCTATAAAGGTCACCCCTCAGCCTCCGCTCCTCCAGGGAAAACAGCCTCAGCCTGTCCCTATAGCTCAAATTCTCCAACCCTGGCAACATCCATGTAAGTCTTTTCTGAATCCTTTCAAGTTTCGCAACATCTTTCCAATAGGAAGGAGACCAGAATTGCACGCAATATTCCAATAGTGGCCTAACCAATGTCCTGTACAGCTGCAACGTGACCTCCCAACGCCTGTACTCCATCCTCTGACCAATAAAGAAAGCATACCAAATTCACTATTTTGTGGTAGTGAATTCAGTATGACTTCAGCTGAAGAGGTTTCTCCTCTCCATTCTTTAAACGTGCTCTGTATTCTAAGGCTGCACCCTCAGGTTGTGCCAATGGAAACCTCTTCCAAACAAATACTGTGTCCAGGTTATTCAGTATTCTGTAAGTTTTCAATCGATTCACTCACTAATCTTTCCAAACTCCACTAAGTATAGATCCAGAGTCCTCAAATGTTCCTTGTATGTTAAGCTTTTCATTCCTGGACTATTTTCGTGAGCCTTCTCTGGACACACTCCAGGGCCAGTACATCCTCCCTGACACTGGGGCCCAAAACTGCACACAACACTGCAAATGTGGCCTGACCAGAGCCTTAGTGCCTCAGAAGTACAACCCTGATTTTATATTCAAGTCTTGTCAATAAATGCAATCATTGCATTTGCTTTCCTAACTACTGACTCAACCTGCAAGTTTACGTTGAGAGAATCCTGAGGTAAAACTTCCAAGTCTCTTTGCACTTCAGACGTTTGAATTTTCTCCCCACTTAGAAATTATCTCATGCCTTTGTCCTACCAAAGTGCATGATCTCACAGTTTCTCATGTTGTATTCCATCTTCCACTGTGCAGAACCTTGTCAAAGGCCTTCTATAGGTTAAATTGAGAATGAGGAACTTGAATAGAATCAGATATTTTAAGGAGTAAGTGATGAATCTGCTGGAACTGATGGTGCTTTATCATATAGCGAAGGTATTTTTAGAGTTGGTGTATTGTTTTGAAAGGTACCAGTCATTAATGCATTGGTGCAAAGAAGGTGGAAGGGAAACAAACAAACTAGACTAGTTAGCTTAGCATCAGATGTGGGCAAATATGTCAATATCAATATGGATGAAGTAACAAATGTGGGCAAATATATCAATATGGATGAAGTAACAAATCACTTGTAGAAGCATATTTGGTGCATATTTTACAAAGAATTGAATTTGTGGTATTGGGTGCAATTATAAATTAAGGCTAGATTAATGGAAGCAACAGTTGGAATAAATAGTGCTCTAGCTGAATACTGAAAGGACTTTGTCTACTACAAGCTGTACTAAAGATTACTGGTAGAGTAATACTTCCAAGTTGGTGGAAAACTGGGAAAATGAGAATGTAAAGGGATATGCCATATGAATGGGTAAGAAAGTGATAGATGGAATGCATTGTGGAAAGCTGTGAAGTTGCCAACTTTTTAGGAAAAGAATTTAGTGTTAAATGAGGAAAAACAACTTACAAGATAGGGTCTGAGGTAGGAAAATAGTTTTGGGCCATTGTAAGCATAGTCTTCTGAAAGCTGCCTTCTTAACGTGATAACTCCTCATTCTTCCTCTTTGGGTAATTTGTTCTGCTCTTTGCCACAGCTCAGTTTAACAGCTGTGCTTCTGGCTAAGTTGTGTGCTCCTTCAACCATGTGGGAACTGATGATTTGTGTAGAATCCTTGATGCCCAAAGAAGATATGCAAACTATAACTCTGGCATGTTGAAGCTATTTTTGAGCTGAAATAACATTAAGTACTGCAAAGAGGTGTGATAAAGATCTGTATTTTTCAGCTAGGATGAAATATTTTGGAAATTACTATTGCCATTTTGAGAAGTGATCTTTAGCAGACTTACAAAATGGCAGTTATGTATTGATGTCATACTACCCATGCACTGCAGATGGCACCCTCTATATGAAACAGTCATGAGTCAAAGGTTTACTTTATGTTGAGTTGCAGAACCTAATATTGGGGAAGTGAAGTTTAGTTATTTTTGTGGTAACTTATTATTAAATCCAGATCAAAATTGACATATTGCTAAATGAGATTTAATTTTTTTTTCCTTGGGCTGAAATGTATGAAATTTAAGACTTGAAAATGAACTAATAGGGAAAATTGAGTAAAACATTATCAACACTATATAGACTCATTTTGAAAAATGATCTATAGAAAGGTTTAATATCAGCTGTTCTGCAGCACTCCACCACAGGAGACCGAGGTGGTAGAAAAGAGGGGAAAAAACTATTGCCTGGGCTAAGATGCAGAAATGGCAAATTGTGCCTAATTAATCTGGGTTTACATAATTGTGTGGATCTCTAGGTGTAGTTTGAAAACACAATTAGACATACTATTAACACTTCTCAAATATGCGCATGCATGGAATATTTATCAATTCAACACATAATACAGTTGACCAACAATCTAGTGGTTTTCATGCTGACATGCCATATGAAAATATTTCTCTTATTGGGAAATTCCAATATTTTTGGACACATTCTTCAAGACTTGATTGTTTCTACTTTGGATAATTGCATTTTTTTTGTTCTTAACCTCGGGACACAGGCTAATTATTGCACATTAACTTATGCTGCTCCTACTAAGATGTCTATTCAAAGATTTTGTCAAGAGGTAAATATTATAGGCTGCATATTTTGCTTTGTGCTTAAAACTAGTTAATTTAAGTTCAAATATATTGGTTCTCACATTCAAATCCTAAAACTCTTAGCTTTAATTTGACTAATCTTGCAAGATTGTCCGTTTAATTCATTCAGGTATGTGTTCTGCCAACATCATGCATTAACTCTGTTTTCAAATACTTACCTTTCACCACTAATATGAAAATGTACACATCGGTTTGAAAAATTATTTCCTGACGTGCCTCATATTTAGACTAATCTTGTGATCTTAAGATAAATGGTTATTTTTTTTCTATTGCTTTTAACGTTTTTAGAAATTTCTATTGAATGAACGAACAGGTGGCTCCTTCCAAGGTCCAAGTCTCAATTCTTTATTCAACTCCAGCCAGAAATTGGAGATTATACTTGGGCCACCTCACTACTGAATTTTAATATCTTTATACTTTCCTGCTGATCAGAACTGGATGCAGTATTCAAATTCAAGTTTAATTACTACATTTGTAGCTTGAATTCTGATGTTTTGGCTATGTAGCTTAACATTATGTAAACTTTTCAAATTACTGTTGTCTATTGGCTGCATATGTTTAGCATCAAATCTACTACAATTCAACCTTAAGATTCTTTTTCAACTTGATCCCAAGCTATGTGAATATCATTCATAGAGCTAATATAAAAATCTGTTTAAAGTCTGTGGTGTAGGTATATAATGGTGTTATTCAAGAGGGAATTTCAGCTTTATGACGTTTGAGTCAGGATGTTGCATGACTTGGGATATTGCTGTTCCCTTGTCTGTTGCACTGTTTAGGTTGGGAAAAAGTTGTCATTGGTGCAGCTGAAAGATGACAACTCAGCAGTGCATTCTGCAGATAGGTACTCTTGCCAGGTTTCAGTGATAGGGGAATGGATGTTCATGGCATTGAGAAGTTACTTCAATGGGCTGTAGATGTTGACTTATTTTTGTTAGACTTGTACTCATCGAGGAAAGTGAAAAATATCTTGACATGCTTGAAAATGGGCAACCTTTTGGTAAGCAGTCACCAGAAAATACCCAGTCTGCAATCTGTTGTGGCTATTGCATATGTGGTTGTGACATTTCTAGTCACTGGTGATGCTAGAGATTTGCTGGTAATGTTATCAGTTATTCTGCATGAATTACAAAAAGTTAGTATGCAGCTACAGCATATAATGAAGAAAGTGAATAACATATCTTTTATAAGAGGAATTTAACATAAACTGTTTTTCGTCATTTGTATAAATGATTTGGATGTGAGTATAGGAGGTATGGTTCGTAATCTTGCAGATGACACCAAATTAAGTGGTGTAGTGCAGAGTGAAGATTTAAGTACAATTGGGCCTTGATCAGATGGGCCACGGAGTAGCAGATGGAGTTTAATTTAGATAAATGTGTGATATTGTACTTCAGTAAGGCAAGCCAAAGGAGGACTTGTACACTTAATGGTAGGGCCCTGGGGAGTGTTGCTGAGCAAGACCTTGTGTGCAGGTGCATTGTTCCTTGAAAGTGAAGTCATAGGTAGACCGGGTGAAGAAGACATTTGGCATGCTTGCCTTTATTGGCCAGAAGATTGAGGATAGGGATGGGACGTCATGCTGTGTCTGTGCAGGACAACTGTGAGGCCATTTTTGGAATACTGTGAAAAATCTGGTCGCCCTTCTATAGGAAGGAGGTTGTTAAACTTAAATATGCAGTCAAGATTTACAAGGATGTTGCTGGGACTGCAGGGTTTGAGTTTCTGTGCTGTGACTGATGCTATTAATAAAGTAAAAATGTTATTATGATTGACTTATTGGTGAGACCAGATCTGAAAAACTAGTTTTAGTCTCTTTACTTGAGGATGGGTGTAAATATTTCATGTTAATGTGATTTGATTGGAAGAAGTCATAAATTTACAACTGAGACACAAGATCTATTTGTCACTCTGGGCCCCTGAGACTGAGGAAAAACCTGATGAGATGGTAGGAGACACCAATTTAAACTAAGTGAAAATGGTACCAAAAGGAGATTGTAGGGGGAGGAGGAGGAAAAGGGGATTTTCATCCAGCATGTATTTCGGATTCAGGATGCACTGTCTGAGAATGAAGTGGCGAATGGGTTAGGTTGAGGTTTTGATAAGAAACTTGGGATAGTTTTTCTGAAACTGAGTGACCACCAGGGGGCACTGATGTATAGTGCAAGAACTGCAAAGATTTGCAGATTACAACTTTGAAATATGTTGTAAACAGAGCTTTGCCTATGATTCTTTGTTTCCTAAGCTGTTTTGCTCTTGCATAAAGATATTAAACAATAAATAATCAAATTTTTCAATTTCAATTCCAAATCTGTTCTGCATTGGCTGTGTGATAACTATGCTGTACCAATTACCGACAGTGCCTCTAGGCTGGGAAGGAACAAAATCTGGTCACGTTGATTCTGTTCCAACTCATTGACCTGTGATTCCTGAAAAGTACTTATTCAATAATTGAAAACAGAATGCAGGAAGTTTATGGATGACACCATGCTGGATGGGAGGATGACCTTGTGAGGATGATGCAGAGATATTTCTGGATTTGGACAAGTTGCATGAGTGGGTAAATGCTTGGCAGATGAAGTCTCATGTGAATAAATGTGAGGTTATACACATTGGTAGCAAAAATCAGAAGATTGATAAATATTTGAATGGAGATAAATTGGGAAACGGAGAGGAGCAATGAGAACTTATCCTTTGTACACCTACCACTTTTTAAAGGAAGCAAGCAGTGGTGAGGAAGGCAAATGGTGTTGAGAAATTGGAAGTAAAGCGCAGGGAATGTCATGCTGCAATTGTAAAGGGCCTTGGTGAGAGAACACCTGGAGTATTGTGATGTTTTGGCTTCCTTAGATGAAGAAGATTGCTCTGCTTGTGGAGGATTACCATACTGATAACTGGGATTGCAGGACCAGTTAGTTCTGTATTCACTGGAATTTAGAAGAATAATGGGGTGGGAGGAGTGGCTCTCATAGAAATTTATAAACTTCCAAGAGAGCCAAATAGGATACATATTTGTGGTTTTTGAGAACATTTGGACCTCAGGTTGTAAGTTTGCTCACTGAGCTGGTCAACATTTCTCTCGGACATTTCTTCATCATGCTAGGTGAAATCATTGAGCCACCATTGAAGTGCTGATGTTCTGTCCTGCTTTCTATTTATATGTTGGTCTGTTGTGGTGGGTTATATCACTTCTGGTTCTTCTGAGAGGTTGGTAAATGGGGTCCAAATCAATGTGTTCATGGAGTTCTGGTTTGAATACCAGGCCTCGAGGAATTCTGCCTGTTCCAGGACAGCTATATTGTCCCAGTCGAACTGATGTCCCTCTTCATCTGTGTGTAAGGATGGTCATGGTCATGTCATTTGGTGACTATCACCCTCCACAATAGACTAAGACACGCAAATAGAAAGTAGGATAGAACACCAGCGCTTCAATAGAGGCGCACTGATGTTACCTGGCATGGCGACGAAGAGAACAAATCTATCGGCTCCAAGAGCAAACTTACAAACGAGATAAACATAGGAAGGATGTCCCCTGTCAGGTGCTTAGGACTGAGAAATAAAAATGTTCTTCACAGAGACTGGTGAGCCTGAGGAAAAGTGGTTGAGGCCAATGCATGTAAGTTCACATCTTTGGACACTTCTACAAAGGCTATAATGTGGCTCATCTGGTCTCAGTGCAGAAGAAGCTGCAAATGATCATTTCAGTACAGTAGATTACTTTGAAAGAATAGAGTAAAATTCTGTTTCACCTGGCCTTGCATTGTGGAAAGGAAGGAGCTAAAGTACAAATGTTGCATGTGCTTGCATTGCAAGTCATGCAAATAGCGAAGAGGCAAATGTTTTATAGTGACAACATGCTATTTGTGGTAGAAATGGTAAAGAATGATTTGTTAAATTTGGAAGCAGGAATGTAGAGTGTAAGTGCAACAGGAATGCCATTATCCTGGATGAAGGGGTGAATAGAATAATGTAAAATGGGATGGCGAGCATTGATGGGGGAGTTCTTAGTTGAGAATAAAAAGGCTGCGAGGTTGAAAGTTCTACTGTGGATGGTTATATTGTCAGAAGATACAACCAAGGTGGAGAAACTGGAGGAATGAAATTAAATCTTTAAAGTATGGTGTAAGGATGTGTTTATGGAAGTAAATGTGTTTGTCATGAATTTTAGTTGATAGCCTATTCCCAAGAAGGGGATAATTGAGTGAAGGGAAAAGTCTGAAATGGACAGTTGCAGGTGAGAAATGGGTTGAAGTTAGAAATAAAGTTGAGCAGTGTTTTCAGTTCAGTGTGAGAGTAGCCACTGACTTATCAGTGCATCAGAAATAAAGTGAGGGAATAAGTATAGGACTGGAACAAAGTGGGCAGGCAGGAAAGTCTTGAGCAGCATTACCTTGTGTTCTGAGATTCTGGCACCATAATGAAGAGGCACCTAAACAGGTACTAACTTCCTGCAAACCACCTTTCTCCAGTTAGTCTGCCTCCCTTGGCCAGACACATTACCTCCCCTCCCTTAACAGACTTCCAGCTTTGTCCATGGTGACCTTTTATAGAGATTTATGAAATCATGAGGGGCATGGACAGGGTAAATAGACAAGGTCTTTTCTTAAGGTAGGGGAGTTCAAAACTAGGGGGCATCGGTCTAGGGTGAGGGAGAAATGTTTAAAAGGGACCGAAGGGACAACATTTTCATGAAAAAAATGGTGTGTGTATATGGAATGAGTTGCCAGAGGAAATGCTGGAGTCTGGGACAACTCCAACATTTGAATGGTGTCTGGATGGGTATGTGAGTAGGAAGGCTTTAGAGGGGTTGGGATATCTGGTTGGCATGGACCGGTTGCACCAAAGTGTCTGTTTTCGTGCTGTACATCTCTATGACTCTCTTTTTCTAAATCCTTGACTGCTCATTACACTTCAGCCTCCCTTCCTCTGCACTATGCTGCCACTTGATCTCAATTATTGCGTATCCCCACAAGGAGGTTGGAGCAGTAACTATTTCAAAACCCAGCAACAATAGTACATTATCTGCTGTAACCCTGTATGTGCAGTCAGGAGTCTGAAAGCATGTATTGTTCACTCATAGAGAATGTAATTGAGATGGAATTAATTGCGGTTGAATTAATAACGAACATGTACGAAATGGTAGTGTGGTTGATGTGATAGGCATCACAGGGACGTGGTTGCAGGGTGTTCAAGTGCTATGTAATGAGCCAGACTTTACAAAAGATTTTAAAGTAAAGGAACACATATGAGGCAGCAATCATAAGATGGTTGAGTTGAGTCTGCAGTTTGAAAGTGAGAAGGCAAGATTTGATGTAATGGTGTTACAGTTAAATCAAGGTAATTACAGGGGCATGAGAGAGGAACTGACTAAAATTGACTGAAAGCCTAGCGGGGAAGACAGGAATAACAGCAGGCGTTTCTGGGTGTAATTGAGGACACACTGCAGAGGTACATCCCAAAGAAAAAAAGACTACCCGGGGAGGGGTTAGACCGCCATGGCTGACAAAGGAAGTCAGGAAATGTATCATTAGAAAAAGAGCCTTTAAAGTGGTCAAGAGCACGGAAATCAGAAGAATGGGAAGACTACAAAAACAAACAGGATAATGAAGAGAAATAAGGAAGGAGAAGATCAAATATGAAGGTAGGCTAGCCAAAGTTTTTCAATACATAAGAAACAAATGAGAGGCAAAGTCAACATTGGGCTGCTCCAAATTGATGCTGGAAGGCTAGTGTGGGAGATCAGGAAATAGCTGAAGAACTTAGTACTTTGTAAGTCGTCTTGGTGGAAGACATGAATAATATCCCAACAATTAAGGAGAGTCTGGGGCAGAGTTGAGTATTGTAGCCACGTTATAAAAGAGTGTGCTAGGAAAGCTAAAAGGTATAAAAATTGATGAGCATGGAAATGAGACATTTCTTCCACCCAGAGAGTGGTGGGCCTATGGAATTCATTGCCATGGAGGCCAGATGTTAAATGTCTTCAAGGCAGAGATTAATAATAAATTCTTGATCTCATAAGGAAGGCTATGGGGAGTGTGCAGGTAAGTGGAGTTGAAATGCCTGTCAGCCATGATTAAATGGTGGACTGGAAGGGCTGAATGGCTTTACTTCTACTCCTATGTCTTACAAAGAGATTTTCCAATGCCTGCCAACAGGAAATCATTAGGCTGTTTAAAGTTCAGAGTCCACTGTGTTGGTGTATATTAGTGAAGATTAGGTAACTTGTAGGTGACTGAGTTGGGGTGAGGGGATGCATTTTGAGATTGGCAACCTGTAATGAGTGGTTACAGGGAACAGTGCAGAAGCCACAATTATTTACAATATACACCAATCACCTGGATGATAAAAATGAATGGTTAAATGAGAAGGCAAAAACTTCCCAGATGGAATACAATGTGGGGAAATGTGAAGTTATGCACTTTTTTACAGGGATAATAGAAGGTGAATGTTATTTGAATGGACAAAGATTGCAGAAAGCTACAGAACAAGGACTTGGGAGTCCTCACCCATGAATCACAAAAAGCCAGCATCGGGCTTCAATGGATAATAGGGAATGCAAATTGAATTGTTGGTCTTTATTTTAAAGAAATGAAGCAGATAGGACAGTTTGGCTGAAACTACACTAGGCATTAGCCAGCCTACAGCTGGAATACTGTAAAGTTGTGGGCCTATTACCTACCACCATTAGGGCAGTCCAGAGAAGATTTCATAAGGCTGATATCAGGTATGCAAGGATTTACAATGATTGGTCAAGTCGATTGGGCCTGTACCCATTAGGTTGTAGAAGAGTGAAAGGTGACAATATTGAAACATACAAAATACTTAGAAGTCTTGACAGAATAGATAAAGATAAGTTGTTTCCCTTGTGGGTGTCCAGGACCAGATGAAATAGTATCATTAGTCTTGTACATTTGAGACAATGATGAGGATCTTCTTTTGAGTCATTGAGATGTACAGCATGGAAACAGACCCTTCGGTCCAACTTGTACATGCTGACCTGATATCCTAAATTAGTCTGTCCCATTCGCCTGCATTTGGCCCTTTTCACAACCCGACCACCCCCAACTCTCAGATGGCCTTGATGTGCCAAGTTGAGGCACATGAATTGCTGATGTAATTAAATACCTGATCCAGAATCCAGCAATTGAAACTAAAATAAAGGAAATGCCTTTACAGTAGGCCAACAATCTCCCATTGTTGCTCTTGGTCTTGTTTTCAGAAATTCCATAAACAAACCTTACCATAATGATGGTGATAGGAGAGTGAGGAGGTGGGGAAACAACAAGAATTTTTCTCTCTCGAGCATGAGGATGTGAAAACAATCAGATATTCCCACTCTTAATCCATTCTGAGATCAGCCAGTTCAGAAAAATTATAAAGAATCTGGAATCTTGCTGTTAGTACCATAATGTGTATGCAGTATGTATGGAAGTTTACACTGAAAAGATGCTGAAACTAAAATAAGTTAGTGAAGTGGGTATTGAGTAATGAAGTATTTGTGGTGGGAGAAAATATCTTTCACAGCTACATGTTGCTGAAATGTGCAAACTGTAGCTTCAAACAGCAAGTTTGTACTTTGGACATTAAACTCTGATGATAAATATACTAAAGAACTTCAACATTAACAACCTTTTGTCAAACAGATGGTTTACAAATAACCATATAAATATAACATGGAAGCACAAGAACTTAGAGCGCTACTTAAAATAGCAAAGTTATTTGTCCTCCACCTAAAGGCTAACTAGCCTGTCAATAAAAATGGTTCAAAGGTAGTTATAGAATATTGTCTCTGTAGAAATCTTCCTCATAGACAACCTTGCAACAGTCATGTAATCATCCTCCCTCTCAATAAATATTGTTTCAAACCTTCAATTCATTTTGACCTTTGTTCACAAAATCAATATTCATATCTCATTGAAACTTTCCACCCACAAAACATTTTTCCTAATTTTGAATATTTACATTTTTCATATTCTAGGCAAATAATTAGAAAGATAGTTCATAATATTACTTCGCTTGTAGTTTTCAGCTCAAAAATGTCTTTATCAGCTGAAGCTATTCCTTTCCATACTGAGCAATTTCTTTATCATCGTTCAGTTGAGCTGCATTGGTTTCCTCTTTATGGAAGCAATCCAGGTTTCAAAGTTTACTTGCCCCTTAGAAGAAAGTGAGGACTGCAGATGCTGGAGATCAAAGCTGAAAAATGTGTTGCTGGAAAAGCGCAGCAGGTCAGGCACCATCCAAGGAGCAGAAGAATTGACGTTTCGGGCATAAGCCTTCCTGATAAAATGTCAAAATAAAGTCTGTATTTTAACACAGCAAATGATGAGTAGAAATATGGAAAACATGAGCAGAAGTAAACCCTTTGGGCCTGCTTAACTAGTCAATATGATCACGGCTGATCATCAACTTAGTACCATATTTCCCATACCATTTGATCCCTTTAGCACTACATATACGTATAATATTTATAGTATATGTAGAGCTATATATAACTCCTTGAAATCATTCAATGCTTTGGCCTTAACTTTTTTCCATGGAAGAAAATTCCATATATTCACCACTCTTGGTGAAGAAATTCTTGTCATCTCAGACCTGAATAGCCTATCTTTAAACTGTGACCCTGGTTATGGACACCCTGGTCATTTGGACCATCCTTCCTGCATTTACCCTGTCAAGTTTGTTTAGATTTTTCTTTACAAATTTCCATGAGTTCCCATTCCCCTCACTTTTATAAACTCCTGTGAATATAGTCCCAACTGATCCAGTCTCTCTTTAAACCTCAGTCCTGCCATCCCAAGAATCATTCTGGCAAATCTTTATTGTACTCCTTTGTAGGCAGAACACCTTTTTTCAGATAAGGAGACTAAAATGACACATAGTGCCCCAGATATGATTTCACCAAGGCCTGTATAATTGCAGCAAATCATCCCTGCTCCTGTACTCAGATTCTCTCACTATGAAGACCAACATCCAATTGCCTTCTTCACTACCTGCTGTAGCTATATGACTACTTTCAGCGATTGTTGTACAAACAGTCTTTCACTATTCAGATAATGATCTGCCTTCCTGTCATTGCTACCATTGTGGATAACCGCACATTTATCCCCATTGTACCTTGCACTGCATGCACTTGCCCACTCAATCAACTTACCCAATCACACCAAAACATCTCTGCAATTAGCTGTGGTCCTGGTACTGATTGCCAGGCAGTCCCACTAGTCACCTGCCATCTGGAAAAATAATGTTTATTCCTACTCTTTGTTTTCCATCTGCCAGCCAGTTCATTTCAGCACACTACCTCCACTGTCCTCTTGTTTGATTTTACATACTTAAGTACTCTATAGCTGATTTTAACTGATCTCATTGAAAAGCAAGGAAATATAGTTCATGCACAAAATGGGAAAATGATCTATTATTGGATCTTTCCCACTCAGTGTGATTATTATATAGAACAGACTTGAAATGGAACTCTTTGACGATAAAATTCAGCAGACAAACCCATTTTCAGAACAACTCTGGAAAAGACATAGCATTCTCCATGACCTATCACTATTGTGGATGTAAAGGAGGACAGTGAGAAAGCAAAGAACAATGGGCAGAAGATGACAGCCAATTAAGTTCTTCAATCCACAAAGTCTGTATGCAGTAAGATGAGAGATATGTGGCATCATGATATTTCACCCTCGTAAATCCCGAACTATGTCGTCAATTAATTCTCTTTCAAAACCTGAGGCAGTCTATAATCAAAAGAATTTAATAAACAAATATGGCAATTTTCATCACATGATAAATTAATATGGTAAAGTTTTCAAACATGTATTTTACAGAAAATAAGAATTACAGAATCGAGGTGGATATTAGTTGAATATATATAAAATACTACATGGTCTTTTACTATCGTGGGTAAAAGAAAATTAGCTTAGCCAGCCCTGTACAAACCGATTTGGTATACTCTGTTAGTTTTAAACTCGATGGCCTGGAATTTGTGACAGTAATTACAGTGAGGCTTGCAGTCACAGGGTACAGTATTAAGAAGTGAACCAGAAAGGAGCTATCAGAATTCACACACAATTAAAACGGGAAATCAGAAAATTGCAGCCTGATATCACAGCTCCTTCAGAGGTTCCAGTAAACTAGCTTCCCAACAAAAGATTCAACATTTCAACACATTGCTATATTTAAAATGTCTGAGCTTGACCAAGTATAATGTAAGTTTTGATAATGAATTAATTTTTAATTATCTCCAAACAATCTCTCAGCTTCAGGCACTGAAAATTTGCTTTTACAAAAATGGGATATCTTTCTTTCAGATTTTAGCTCCCTTTGGTGGTTAAAAGTAAATTAAAATGCATTTACAATTCTTTCCCACTGTCTCTTTTATTGATCTCATTTCATTCCTTTCACTGTATTTCACTTCCCATGTGTGATTTAATAGTTAAATAAGTTTTCTAATTTACTCTTTCTGCATGAAGACTCTGCAGGAACAAGTGGGGGCAATGGGGGAGGGGCGCGGTGCAGCAGTGGTGTGAGAGTCAGATTTTAACATTTTGATCAGGAGCTGTACGGTGAAAGTGAAATCTGGAAGTCTGCTTTCCCCTGCATTGTGTAGAATTTTACTTTGGCTTCCAGCAGCACGGCCCGAGGTCAGTTTTACTGCCGATCCTGGGGATGAGAGGGATTCAATCCAAGGAGGGTACAGGTCTGATCACAGTGTGTGTGATGGGAGATCAGTAGCCTAAGGAATCGGATGCTCATGGGAATGTTCCACCTGGGGTGAGGAGCCCCTATTTGGGAGTTAGTGTCCAGTCTGGTAGGAATAGACTCTAATACCAGGCCAGGGGAATTGGAGATTCAGAATCTGAAGAATTGGTCCTGATTTGGAGATGTTGGTGTTGGACCGGCATTTACAAAGTTAAAAATCACACAACACCAGGTTATAGTTCAACAGCTTTAACTGATGAAGGAGCAGTGCTCCAAAAGCTAGTGCTTCCAAATAAACCGGTTGGACTATAACCTGGTGTTGTGTGATTTTTAACTTTGAAGAATTGGTGATTGGGTAGTGGAGGTTTGAAGGCTTGGGAATGGACAAGTACTTGGACACTGCAGCGAATTATATTATAGGTCTTAAAGACAGCTCAGAATCCTTTAGAGCTGGTTGGAGGATGCAGGGTCTTCTAGACTATGACAAGGCAGAAACTCAATTCAGCAGGTAACATTTACCTCTTGGATCCAGTGGATCTCAACTTACTAGATTGGCCATTTAGATTTAATTGGAGCGACTCTATAATATTATTAACATCTCTCTTGGGGCAGTTGGCTGCACTTCCCTGCTGTCTCACTTCTGTTGAATCTGAAGGTGAATGGATTGGATTTGGAATTCAGATTTTCAATGTTGCAACTTCCCACCTGACCTAAACTTTCTTATTTTGGAATTAAAAATCCACCTGCACTAAGGATTCATCAGTTAGGATTCTTTGATCAGGTTGAGTTTGTTTGCACTGTTCATGCAGATTCCAAATCCCTTAGAGGGAACTGCATAGAAATAGGGAACCGCACAGAACAGCTACCATTGGTTGCCAAGAAAATGCTCGTGAAGGGTCTGAGGATAGCTGTGATTACAATGAAGAGTGAATGGCATGCATTTGTCACTGACTACAAAATCCAGGCCAATAGGGGAGAATGAAAAAGGAACTGTCATATTCCTGCCAAAGTTTCTGTCCCTTTTCACTCCTTACATTTCCACCTCTTCCCTTTAACACCCTGCTGCAGGTTCATCGAAATTCAGCCACATTACCAGATATCCTGTCCTCGTGCATCGATGAGCCAGCTGTAAGAAACATGCTTGATGTTGACAGCTATTCAAGAAATGAGGCTCAGACATAAAAATAGCTCCAACTGCATGCCAACTATATCAGATAGAAGAATTTATGCACTACCCACCAATTACTGCTACACACTACATATCAACCCATGGTGTTCTATGATTGTCTATTGTGTCATCCATTCTTCATTAGCCAAGCAATTTGTTTTTAGAAAGGTATCTACTTAACAATTAATAAAATATGCAGCTTATGTTGTGTGAAATATAAGGACTCAATTCAAGGAATGAAATATTGCAAGCAAGGTGCAAACAACATTGTGCTACTCACTTTTCTGCCTCGATATTTGAAATGAAATCAATACATACAAGAAAGAATGATTTACAATGGCCAGTCTTGTTGTTCCTGACAGTTAATGACAAATGTAGTAAAGGTTAGTTGAAAGGTAATAGCTGCTTAAAACTAATGTCACATTGTTCTAAAAGCCAGCAAGCTGCAGAGTCCCAAAATGTAAGCCACAAATTCTAAGTGAGTTAACTTTGCAAAAACATTGTAAAAAAAGGATGTCTGGGTTAAGTGTGGTACATTGTAAAGAAAAGACCTAAACATCCAATGTTGTCAATTAATTCTTCCACCATTTGTTTATCTAAATCATTTCAAACTGAGATTTTTCACTGCTTCTCTGTCTACTTGAAGGTGTCAGAAAAGGAGGAATTTGATCATTTAGATGAAAGCAAAATACCAGAGATGCTGGAAATTTGAAACAAACACAGAAAGTGCTGCTGAAACTCAACAGATCTGTAGCATTTGTGGAGAGAGAAATAGAATTAATATTTCATGTCTAATACAAATCTTTGGTCAGAAAGCAAGGCCCTACTAATTGGTGTCCAGCAAACCCAGTTGAAGGTTCACTGTCTGGAAACTGGGTGATGACTGAGTCGGATTTGGCTACAATCCCCTGGGTTTAAATAGTGAGCTGTGAATCTCACTAAAGAGTGGCATTTGCCTTATCTCCTTGAATTTACATCTCATTAGCTAATCTCACCTCGTTTCTATGCATCCCCCAATTGTCCTCTTCTTTCCCACGAAACTAGATGGTGCCAATTGCTGACATGAAAGTCAGAGCAGGTACCTGATGGCAGCAGCACACTGCTTGCTTCTCTATGTTTTCGTCCAACTCTAGCTTCACAACAGTATCCCAGCTTGCTCCTGAATCACTGTGCTCTTTGTGCAAGAGGCTATCACCAAACCACCACATTATCATAAAAACTAAAAGAACTGCAGATGCTGTAAATCAGAAACAAAACAGAAGTTGTTGGAAAAGCTCAGCAGGTCTGGCAGCATCTGTGCAGAGAAATCAGAGTTAACATTTTGGGTCCAGTGACACTTCCTCAGAACATTATCATGGCTTTCAGATCAATTCAAAATCCACTTCAACCCTACGGGAGTTCCCATTAGCGTGCAGACATTTATGATATGCCTACTCTTGCCAGGTCATTTTGCTGACAGGGTCACACATATATCTTGTATCTATACAGGATGCATCTTACAGCTCTTAGCTTATTACTTAGTGCCCATTCATTTGTACTTACTCAAAGGCTGCCAGCCTCAGTGGCCCAGTGGAAGTGCTGGTGTTGAACTGGGGTGAACAAGATTATAGTCCAAAGGTTTATTTGAAATCACAAGCTTTCAGGTGAAGTGCTCCTTTGTCAGGTGAAGTGAAGAGTGCACCAATTAGGGGGACCAAAAGATCACACAAATGGTGTGAGTGGAGTGTCAACCAGCCGAATAATAGGTCTCAGCTGGTGATTAAGAGTGTCAGATAGTGCAGATGGCCTCAGTGGCAAGCATTGGCTTTCTTGCACAGAGGGAGCAGTTGGCAACTTGATACAGTTGGGAACACTGAACAGGTCAGAACTATAGTCATGTCACTGCACCACATTGTGCTACAACAATGTCACACCAATAGCATGTGCTAGCAGCTTACACAGCAAACCCACTGCACATGTTTCAAACAAATAGGATTCTAGGTAATCCAAGATGGAGGACGGGGAAAAATTGTGGCTGAAAGAGCTCCTGCTTTTTTGAGATATTTTAGGTGTTGGAGTTGATTTCCTCGAATTCCAGCAACAGCAATTACTGTTTTATAATATGCTGTTGCATTGTTTTAGAACTTTGGGGGAAAAAGATCAAAACAATGGCACATTTAAAAGGAGGATGTCAGACAAAGGCAGCGACCACATGGTCAGAGAAAGAAACCTATTCTGCTGTCTGACACAACAGTGAATCTGCACAGTTACAGCCTTTGCTGTTTGTGTTCAAATACCTCTGGATATTGAAGTGCATCTAGGAAAAGTTAACAACAGCAAAGTTCACAGCTGACCTTGGAGGAACCTGTGTGGGAGAGCTCACAACCACAGGACCAAATAAGTGCATAGTTTTTCAGTGTAACCTTGCTGTAAATCTACAATAGTGAGTAGAGTCGGTTACTTTTTTTTGAGATCTGTCTCTTGATTACATTTTAAAAATATAAACCATAAGTACTAAATTAGCCTGGAGCAGTATTTTTCAAGCAATAAGACTGTGGGTTTGAAAATTGTGAAGGAGCAATGATTGCTCTTCCTGTTGGATGTGGGAGTTTAAGGAGAGTTTCCATGTTACTGATGATTATGTCTGGAGGAAGTGTCTTTGGTTGAGAATCCCATCAGATCACTTGGATAGGTTGGAGCAGCAGTTAGAGGCAATAAGGAATTTACAGGAGATGGGGTGTGACAGATGGCAATTTAGGAAGGGAAAAAAGCCATAGATACAGTCAGGTAGAAGAGGGAGGCAGGTAGTGCAGGAGTCTCCTTTGGTTATCTGTATCTCAAACAAGTATGCTGTTTTGGAAAATGTAGGGGTGGGCTCTCAGGAGAACGTAGCATGAACAGCCAGGTTTCTAGTACTGAGACTGGCTCTAATGTAGTGAGGGGGAAGTCAGGTTCCAAGCAATTGATTATGATAGGAGATTCTCCAGTCAGAGGCACAGACAGGCATTTCTGTAGTCAGCAGTGAGAGATCAGAACAGTATGTTGCCTACCTGGTGCTAGGATGAAGGATATCTCAGAGGCAATGCAGAATGTTCTCAAATGAGAGAGGGATCAGCAGGAGGTTATTGTACATATTGGAACTACTGACATAGGAGGGAAAAGAATGATATTCTTAAGGGAGAATACAGCAAATTAGGCAGGAATTTAACAAGGAGGTCCTCGAGGGTGGTAGTATCTGGATTACTTTCAGAGCTATGAGCTAATGAGAGAAGGAATAGGAGGAAAGAACAAATGAATGCGTGGCTGAGGAAATGGTGCAGGGAGAAGGGTTCACATTTTTGGATCATTGGTATGTCTTCTGGTAGCAGTGGCCTGTTTAAGAAGGACGGATTGTACCTGAATTGGAAGGGGACTAATATACTGGCAGGGAGATTTGCTAGAGCTGCTCAGGAGGATTTAAACTAGTAAGATGGGGGGCTGGGATTCAGGGAGATAGTGTGAAAAGAGATCAACCTGAGACTCATACAGTTGAGAAGAGTCAAATAGTCAGGGCAAGCAGGGACAAAGCAGAGAACAAGGTAGGACTGATAAACTGCATTTATTTCAATGCAAGAGGCTTAACAGGGAAGGCAGATGAACTCAGGGCATGGTTAGGAACATGGGACTGGGATATCATAGTAATTTCAGAAACATGGCTCAGGGATTGATGGGACTGGCAGCTTAATGTTCCAGGATACAAATTCTTTAGGAAGGATAGAAAAGGGGGCATCACAGGGTGGTTATAGTAGGGGATTTTAACTTTCCAAACATAAACTGGGACTGCCATAGTGTTAAGTGTTTAGATGGAGAGGAATTTGTTAAGTGTGTACAAGAAAATTTTCTGATTCAGTATTTGGATGTACCTACTAGAGAAGGTGCAAAACTTGACCTACACTTGAGAAATAAGGCAGAGACGGTAACTGAGATGTCAGTGGGGGGGCACTTTGGGGACAGCAGCCATAATTCTATTAAGTTTTAAAATAGTGATGGAAAGGATAGACTGGACCTAAAGTTGAAGTTCTAAATTGGAGGAAGGCGAATTTTGATGGTATTTGACAAGAACTTTCATAAGTTGATTGGGGGTGGATGTTCACAGGTAAAGGGACAGCTGGAAAAAGGGAAGCCATCAAAAAATGGGACAACAAGAGTCCAGAGACAGTATATTCCTGTTAGGGTGAAAGACAAGGCTGCTAGGTATAGGGAATGCTGGATGATGAGAGAAATTGAGGTTTTGATTAAGAAAAAGAAGGAAGCATATGTCAGGTATAGACAGGAGCGATCGAGTGAATCCTTAGAAAAGTATAAAGGCAGTAGGAGTATACTTAAAAGGGAAATCAGGAGGGCAAAAAGGGGACATGAGTTAGCTTTGGCAAATAGAGTTAAGGAGAATCCATAGGGTTTTTATAAATACATTAAAGACAAAAGGGTAACTATGGAGAGAATAGGACCCCTCAAAGATCAGCAAGGCAGCCTTTGTGTGGAGCCGCAGGAGATGGGGGAGATACTAAACAGGTATTTTGCCTCAGTGTTTACTGTGAAGAAGGACATGGAAGATAGAGAATGTGGGGAAATAGATGGTGACATCTTGAAAAATGTCCATATTACAGAGGAGGAAGTGCTGGATGTCTTGAAACCTGATCAGGTATATCCAAGAACGCTGTGGCAAGCTAGGGAAGTGATTGCTGGGCCTCTTGCTGAGATATTAGTATCATCGATAGTCACAGGTGAGGTGCCAGAGGACTAGAGGTTGGCTAATGTAGTGCCACTCTTTAAGAAGGGTGGTAAGGACAAGCCAGGGAACTGTAGACTGTTAAGCCTGACGTAGGTGGTGTGCAAGTTGTTGGAGGGAGCCCTGAGGGACAGGATTTACATGTATTTCGATAAACAAGGATTGATTATGGATAGTCAACATGGCTTTATGTGTGAGAAATCATGTCTCACTAAATTGATTGAGGATTTTTAAAGAAGTTTTAAAGAGGATTGATGAGGGCAGAGCGGTAGATGTGATCTATATGGACTTCAGAAAGGCATTCAACAAGGTTCCCTATGGGAGACTGGGTTAGCAAGGTTAGATCTCATGGAATACAGGGACAACTAGCCATTTGTTACAGAACTGGCTCAAAGGTAGAAGACAGAGGGTGGTGGTGGTGGAGGGTTGTTTTTCAGAATGGAGGCTTGTGACCAGTGGCGTGCCACAAGGATCAATCCTGGGTCCACTACTTTTCATCATTTATATAAATGATTTGAATGCGATCATAAGAGGTATAGTTAGTAAGTTTGGTGATGTCACCAAAATCTGAGATGTAGTGGACAGCGAAGAAGGTTACCTTGGATTACAACGGGATCTTGATCAGATAGGCCAATGAGCTGAGGAATGGCAGATGGAGTTTAATTTAGATGAGATGCTACATTTTGGAAAAGCAAATCTTAGCAGGACATACAAGGACCTAGGGAGTGTTGCTGAACAAAGAGACCTTGGAGTGCAGGTTCATAGCTCCTTGAAAGTAGAGTCGCAGGCAGATAGGATAGTGAAGGTAGTGTTTGGTATGCTTTCGTTTATTGGTCAGAATATTGTGTAAAGAATTGGGAGGTCATGTTGTGGCTGTACAGAACACTGGGTAGGCCACTGTTGGAATATTGTGTGCAATTTTGGTCTCCTTCCTATTGGAAAGATGAGTGTGAAACTTGAAAGGGTTCAGAAAAACTTTACAAGGATGTTGCCAGGGTTGGAGGATTTGAGTTATAGGGAGAGATTGAATAGGCTGGGGCTGTTTTCCCTGGAGCATCGGAGGCTGAGGGTTATCTTATAGAGGTTTATAAAATCATAAGGGGGTATGGATAGGATAAAGAGACAAAGTCTTTTCTATAGGGTGGGAAAGTCTAGAACTAGACTGCATAGGTTTAGGGGAACAATATAAAAGAGACCTAAGGGACAAGTTTTTCACGCAGAGGGTGGTACATGTTTGGTATGAGCTGCCAGAGAAAGTGGTTAGAGGCTAGTAAAATTGCAACATTTAAAAGTCATTTGGATGGGTATATGAATAGGAAGGGTTTGGAAGGATATGGGCCAGGTGCTGACAAGTGGAACTAGATTAGGTTGGGTTATCTGATCGGCATGGATGAGTTTGATCGAAGGGTCTATTTCCGTGCTGTACATCTCAGTGGTTAGCACGGCTGCCTCACAGCACCAGGGACCTGGGTTCAATTCCAGCCTTGGGCAACTGTCTGTGTGGAGTTTGCACATTCTCCCATGTCTGCGTAGGTTTCCTTCGAGTGCTCCGATTTCCTCCCAAAGTCCAAAAGCATGTGCATGTTAGGTGAACTGGCCATGCTAAGTTGCCCATAGTGTTCAGGGAAATGTAGGTAAGTGCATTAGTCAGGGGTAAATATAGGGAAGGGGAATGTGTCTGGGTGGATTACTCTTCAGAGGGTTGGTGTGGACTTGTTGGGCTGAAGGGCCTGTTTCCATACTGTTAAGATTCTATGATTCTATGACTTCGATCATATCATCCCTCAACCTTCTAAATTGCAGAGAAATGGAGGATAGTAGGAAGAGAGAAGTTATTAGAAAGGATTCTGAGGGTTAGAATATATCTGTAATTGGCGAGACAGAGATTATTGAAGATAGCATAGATTAGTTAAAGAAAAGTTATGTTTGACAAATTTGATTGAATTTTTTGAGGTAACTAGGAGCATGAGTGAGGGTAACATATTTCATTTGGTCTACCTGGACTTTAGCATAGCGTTTGATAAACCCCTCATGGTAGACCTGTCAAGAAAGTAATAGCCCATGGGATGCAAGACAAAATGACGCATTGATCCAAAATTAGCTGAGAGGCAGGAAGCAGAGTGTGATGGTAGAAGAATGTGTCCGTGGCTGAATTTCCGTTTCCAGTGGAGTTCTGCAAGGCTTAATGCTGGCCCCCTTGCTGTTGATGGTGTACATTAACGAGTTGGACCTAATTGTAGAGGAACGATCAAGAAGTTTGCAGATGAATCAGAAGTTGGTAGGGTAGCAAAGTGAGGAAGACAGTTGTAAACTGTGGCATGATATTGAGATACTGCTCATGTGACTAAAGCAGGGGCAAGTGGACTATCTAAAGGATGAAGGGCTGAAGAAGGGCTTATGCCCGAAACGTCAATTCTCCTGTTCCCTGGATGCTGCCTGACCTGCTGCGCTTTTCCAGCAACACATTTTCATATCTAAAGGATGCATGTGATTACAGAGACCTGAATGCATATGTACACACAAGTCATAAATACTACAAAACACATTACTACCAGACCAGAGTGTGTATCAACTGTCTGCTTTTAAAGTTAGAGAAAAAATATCATAGCCACAGAATTTTCACAAACCCCACTACTAATGTAATTTCCTTGTCCTTTCTCTCAAGGGAAGTATTTTGCTTGAATCTGCCTGATGTTCACCTAACCATTTTTATCAATGTTGAGATTTCATACCACCCAATTATGCAGCTATGCCCAACTTTTTAAGTGTAAATGACTCAGGTTTAATGGAAACATTTTTCCAATGTTCCACATAGCATTTGAGTGCCAACCGTCATTTAGTCATATTAATCTGTTACAGCAGCACTGTTGTTCCCATCCCCATAAAGAAAGTCAAACATCAATATCCCACAATAAGTTTACTTATTGAAATACGATTATCTATTAACACCAACTGGATGATGTCAAGGTATTGTTGATAGATTTTTGTAAGTCACCAAAAATGTGGATGACAGATTGCAGCATTGACCAACATGTTATAGATGACTAACAGAACAAACCCCTTTGTATACCAACCGAAATTATTAGTAATATTACCCAGATACATTTCAAGAGGAGAAATTAGGTCATTATATCAATAATTTTACTGACAAAACTTTACTACAAACAGAGAACAACAAAATATAGTAAATTCTTGTTCCAGCTGTGCACAATGCCACTACACACTTTCCTGTGTCTCTACAGTCAAAGGACTGTCTCCTATCTGCTCATGTGCCTTAAGATACATTCTCTCTAAGTCCCTCGCCAATTTCCTCAGCCTTTCTGGCTTCATCTCCTGTTCTAAGATCCTCCTTAAAACCCACATCTTTCACTAAGATTTCTATAATGCCTGATTATATCACCTCTGGCTTAGCTCCCCACCCCCCTCACCTTCCATTACATAGATACGTAGAATCATTGCAGCATGGAAAAGACCATTCATGGATATGTGAAGGGTAGGTCTTGCCTTACAAGTCTTATTGAATTCTTTGAGGAGGTGACCAAGCATGTGGATGAGGGTAGAGCAGTGGATGTAGTATTCATGGATTTTAGTAAGGCATTTGATAAGGTTCCCCATGGTAGGCTTATGCGGAAAGTCAGGAGGCATGGGATAGTGGGAAATTTGGCCAGTTGGATAGAAAACTGGCTAACCGGTCGAAGTCAGAGAGTGGTGGTAGATGGTAAATATTCAGCCTGGAGCCCAGTTACAAGTGGAGTTCTGCAGGGATCAGTTCTGGGTCCTCTGCTGTTTGTAAGTTTTATTAATGACTTGGAAGAGGGAGTCGAAGGGTGAGTCAGTAAATTTGCAGATGATATGAAGATTGGTGGAGTTGTGGATAGTGAGGAGGGCTGTTGTCAGCTGCAAAGGGACTTAGATATGATGCAGAGCTGGGCTGAGGAGTGGCAGATGGAGTTCAACCCTGCCAAGTGTGAGATTGTCCATTTTGGAAGGACAAATAAGAATGCGAAATACAGGGTTCACGGTAGGGTTCTTAGTGAGGTGGAGGAACAGAGGGATCTTGGGGTCTATGTTCATAGATCTTTGAAAGTTGCCACTCAGGTGGATAGAGCTTGTAAGAAGGCCTATGGTGTATTAGCGTTCATTAGCAGAGGGATTGAATTCAAGAGTCGTGAAGTGATGTTGCAGCTGTACAGGACTTTGGTTAGGCCACATTTGGAGTATTGTGTGCAGTTCTGGTTGCCTCACTTTAGGAAAGATGTGGAAGCTTTGGAGAGGGTGCAGAGAAGATTTACCAGGATGTTGCCTGGAATGGAGAATAGGTCGTACGAGGATAGGTTGAGCGTGCTAGGCCTTTTCTCATTGGAACGGAGAAGGATGAGGGGTGACTTGATAGAGGTGTAGAAGATGATCAGGAGAATAGACAACCAGAAACTTTTTCCCCGGGTACAACAGAGTGTTACAAGGGGACATAAATTTAAGGTGAAGGGTGGAAGGTATAGGGGAGATGTCAGGGGTGGGTTCTTTACCCAAGAATGGTGGGGACATGGAATGCGCTGCCTGTGGGAGTGGCAGAGTCAGAATCATTGGCGAACTTTAAGTGGCAATTGGATAGGTACATGGATGGGTGCTTAAGCTAGGACAAATGTTCGGCACAACATCGTGGGCCGAAGGGCCTGTTCTGTGCTGTATTGTTCTATGTTCTATATTCAGCCTTTTGAGTCCATGCCAGCTCTCTTAGCTAGTCCCAGACTTCCAAACATTTCTCCTGGTGCAGCAATCTTTTTTTCCCCTTTAAGTTTGGAAAATCATAATTAATTTTACCTCACTACACTTCCAGGCAGTACATTCTGGATCATAACCATTCACTTTCCAAAGATCCTTTCCCTAATGTTATTTTTGACTGTCTTAGCCAATCATTATAAATCTGCACCCTCTTGTTCTTGATTTTTCTGTCAATGGGCAAATTTTCTCTCAAGACTGCATCCTTTATGTTTTTTAACATCTCTACCAAATATCCACTGAACCATTTTTTACACATTCTCTCTCCTTAACATCCATCCAAAACCTCAGAATGGAATGATACCTTCATTGAGGCTGTGCCTATGTTTTATAAAGGTTCATCCTATCTTCCTTGCCTTTTTACTGTCTGGGCTGGATTTTGTGTTCCCAACTTCCATAAGTGGGAAGAGGTTCATGTTAAGTTCAGGATATAACCCAACCTGCACGTCCTCTGATATTAGGACTGCCATTAAAAGATTGAAGGTTAATTTGCATTTAATGACCTCCAGTATCTGGACTGGATCAGCTGGGTTTTGGAAGCCTTTGCAAGAGCAAGTTAAGAGTGTTCGGGAAAGCCTATTGAAGTATGAAGAACATTTTGACAGGTAAGTTATATGTAAGCATTTAGTAATTAAGTATTGAGTTTTGACTGCAGAGATTAGGATTCTGTCCGAAAAAGGTAAATTGAACATTGGCCAGCACTGAATAAGTTTTCAGATGCTTTGGAGTATTATTCTCATTGGAGGAAGTGTTATTGTATATTGTGATAATTCTGAAGGAAAGATTACACTGATTACATTAGCTCCACTGCTGCCTAAGATATCCCTTAAGTGTAAATATCCAATAATAATCACCAATACAGTTAAATTGCTCCTCATTTATTGTTGTCTAGGGCACAAGAAAACAAAATATCACCAGATTTCTTCAATAATACAAAAATGTATTTATTATGAACAAACTTATTCTTGAACAAGTGACAAAGTGAGTTATTAACCATTCCTGTGCAAACCTAAATTATATCCCCTTGAAAACCAAGCACATACAAATTCATACACAGGCAGAATGAGAGGGATATATAGCTCTGTAGAGTTATTAAAGGTCAGAAGAAAATAGGCAATATAAATACTTACAAATCTTTAGCGTCCAAACCTCTCATGGTTATTTCAGGCTCCATCAATGACATAATACTTCTATCAGCCACAGGGTGATGCAAGATCCACACTTTGGGTAGCTGGTTACTTAGACTCAGGTCTTTTGTTGAGTTAACTGTTCAACTTTCAGAGTCTTTGAACATTGTCTTTCACTCATAGAAAGAGAGTGTGAAAGATAGAGCACTGCCTACTTGCAAATCTCCCCAAACTTTGCTAAGATAATATGTAGGGATGTGGTGCTAGAAAAGCACAGTAGGTCAGGCAGCATCTGAGGAGTAGGAGATTTCAGACATAAGCCAAAACGACTCTGATCTCCAGCATCCTCACTTTTTCCTAAGATAATATGTAGCATTTTATGGAATGCCTTCAGGACATCTATGTCCACATCACATTAACTGCGCTACCTGCATCTGTTATCTCATTAAAAGTTACTAGTTCTAAAAGGTTTCCCACAATTGAGATTAAACTGATTAGCCTGTGAATGCTGGGTTATCTTTGCAACTCTTTTGAACAAGGGGAAATTGTTGTTTTCCAGTCCTCTGGAGCCACTTCAGTAATTAAGGAAGATTGAAAGATTGTGACCAGTACCTTGGCAATTTCCTCCCTTACTTCTCTCTGTATTGTCAGAGGCATTCCACTCTGTTGACTTACCAACTAATTACAACCAGTCCTGCTAATGCCTTTGTTTACCAGTCTTTTTTTTCAGCATGTCTAGTATCTCAGCAACTATATCTTTCCCTATGACTTAGATGCTGTCTTCTTCCTTGGTAAAGACAGATGTAAAGTGCTAGTTAGTATTTCAGTCATGTCTTCTGCTTCCGTTGCAAATCTTCTGTCCAGTTACTATTCAGCTTCACTGTTCCTCTTACTAACTTTTTACTATTCGTATACGTATCGAAGATTTTTGGCTTCTTTCTTTTGTTAGCTGCCAATCTTTTCTCAAATTCTTTCTCTAGACCTCTTATTTCCTTTTAACTTCCTTTCTAAACTTTATATATTCAAGTTGATCCTCATTTGTATTAATAACCTCCCATCCATCCTAATCCCTTTCTTTCGCTTGTTCTACTCTCATCTCTTTCATCATTCCAGGAGCTCTGCTTTCAATTTTCTTTCCTTTCCTGTCCTGGAAGTGTACTTCAACGATATCTAAATAATCCCCTCCTTAAATTTAATCCATTGTTCAATTAGTTCTGACCCACCAATCTTTGATTTTAATTTATGGGAAATATTCACCTCAACAAACTGAAATTGGACCTCATTCAATTATGCATTCTAATCTGAAATGCTCCTTCTTCTTTTATATCGTTACACTAAATTTATGATACAATTCCTAGAACATAAATGTTCCCTGTCTGACACTTGATCCAGTTGACATACCACATTCCTCAGAAAGAGTCACCAATGCCCCAGTCCTCATTTGACCAAAGGTACACTGATCAAGACAATTCTCCTGACTACACTCCTCTACTCTTTACACGTTCACTATCCTACTATATATTATGTTAATTGAAATTGTTCATTTTGACTGCTCAACAGTTCCACCATTTCTCTGTAACTTCCCTCCAAATATGTGCCTCTGGCATTTTATTCAAACCAAGTGGATTCTATCCTGAAATGCTCCAGGGCAGCATTGGAACATTATAAATGAGAGCAGGAGTAGGACGTTCAGTCCCTTAAGCTGCTCCAACATTCAATCTGATCTGATACTGGTCTCAACTCCACTTAGAATCATAGAGTTATACAGCATGGAAATAGACCCTTTGGTCCAACTCATCCATGCCGACCAGATACCCTAAATTAGTCTGGTTCCATTTGCCAGTTTTTGGCCCATATCTAAACTTTTCATTTTCACGTACCCATCAAGGTGCCTTTTAAATGTTATAAATATACCAACCTCCACCACTTCCTCTGGCAGCTTGTTCCATACATGCACCACCCTCTGCGTGAAAAAGTTGCCCCTTAGGTCCATTTTAAATATTATCCCCTCCCACCTTAAAGCTCTGCCCTCTAGCTTTGGACTCCCATACCTGGCAAAAAGACCTTGGCTACTCACCCTATCCATGGTCCTCATGATTTTATAAACCTCTGTAAGGTCACCCCCCAACCTCCAAAGATCCAGGGAAAATATCCGCAACCTATTCAACCTCTCCCTACGTCTCAAACCCTCCAATCCTGGCAACATTCTTGTAAATCTTTTCTGAACCCTCTCAGGTTTAATATAATCTTTGCTATAGCAGGGAGACCAGATCTGAATGCATATTCCAAAAGTGGCCTAACCAATGTGCTGTACAGCTGCAACATGACATCCCAACTCCTACAATCAATGCACTGATCAATAAAGGCAAGTGTACAAAGTGCTTTCTTCATTACCCTGTCTATTTGCAACTCCACTTCCAAGGAACCATGAACCTGCATCCCAAGGTTTCTAGGGTCGGCATTGTTTGCTTGTCCCCCAAACGTTACAGTTCCCTCAAAGATCAAATATCTGTTTTGAACATATTCATTGACTGAACTTCTACTTTCTCGGTGATAAGGAATTCCAAAGATTACCATCCTTTGGAGAGATGAAAATCCTCCTCATCTCCTCCTTAAATGGGAGACACCTTATTTTTGGACTCCCACATGACGAAACATTGCCTCAGCATCTATCTCGTCTCCAAATCTTAGAGGTTTCTATAAAAAATGGCAGAGTCCATTATAAAAGATTTATTAACAGAGAACTTAGAAAACAATGCCAGGACTGGACAGAATCAACATGGCTTTCTGAAAGGAAAATCATGCTTCACAAATGTATTGCTACTTTTCAAGAATATATCTAATAGAGTTGATAAGGGGGAATAAGTAGATGTGGTTTATTTGGACTTTCAGATGATGTTTGATAAGGTATCACATAAGTGATTGGCACGTAAAATTAAAGTGCATAGGTAATTGGGGGGGGGGGGGGGGGGGTAGTGTAGTGACATAGATAGAGAACTGGTTGCCAGAAAGGAAATAAAGAGTAGGAACAAACAGGTCATATTCCGAATGACAGCTAAAGACTAGTGGGATACCCCATGGATCAGTGCTAAGACCTCACCTATTCACAAGATATACTCATGATTTAGATGAGGGGATTAAATGTAATATCTCCAACTTGGCAATGATATAAAACTGGGTGGGAGGGTGAACTATGAGGAGTATGCAAAGATGCTTCAGTGTGATTTGGTCAAGTTTTGAGAGTGGGCAAATTCATGGCTGATAGCGTCATAGAGATGTACAGCATGGAAACAGACCCTTCAGTCCAACTTGTCTATACCAACCACATATCCTAAATTAATCGTCCCATTTGGCAACACTTGGCCCATATCCCTCTCAACCTTTCCTATGCACGTACCTATCCTGATGCCTTTTAAATGTAATTGTACCAGCCTCCACCACCTCTTCTGGCAGCTCATTCCATATGGAAGTATGATGTGGATAAATGTGAGGTTATCCATTTTGGTAGTGAAAGCAGGAAGATAGGTTATTATCTGAATGATGATAGATTGGAAAAGGGAGAAGACACATGGGTGTTCTTATAATAGTCACAAAGTAAGCATGTTTGTGCAGTGGGTGGTAAAGAAAGCAAAGCAAATGGTATGTTGGCCTCCATAGCGAGAAAGTTTGAGTACAGGAGGAGAGATGTCATGTTTCAAATGTATAGGGTCTTGCCAAACCACACCTGGAGTATTGTGTGCAGTTTTCCTCTCCTTACTCGAAGGATGAGGTTTTGGCTATGGAAGGAGTGCAACAAAAGTTTGTCAGGCGGATTCCTGGGATGTCTGGACTAACATATGAAGGTTGGATCAGTTAGGACTATATTCACTGGAGTCGGTAAAACATTGTGGGTGGTGGTGGTGTGGGGGAGGGGTGGAAGGTGTGCAGTGGAGGTGGTGGTCAATCTCATGGAAATCTATAAAATCCTAACAGGAATAGACAGGAAGAATATTCCCAATGACCAGGGAGCCCAGAACCAAGGGTCATGAAGGAAATAGATTTGGTTCTTAAGGCTAAGGGGATAAAAGGATAAGGGGTAAAAGTGGGAACTGGGTGCTGATTAGGGTGATCAACCGTGAACATATTGAATGGAGAATCAAGATTGAAGATTTGAAAGACCTACTCCTGTTCAGAATGTCTGTATGTTCCTAAGATCACCTTATGTTTTCTTAAACTCTAGTTAATATCAGCCCAATGAAGTGCCTTTCATACAAAAGCATACCTCCTTAACTAAGTAGGTCAAAACTGTACACAGTACACAAGGTATCTCAGCAATGTCCTGTACAGGGATAACAAGGCTTCCCTACATTTATACTCCATTCCCTTTGCACTAAAGTCCATTTTGCTTTCCTCATTGGATGTTGTGCCTGTGCTGATCATTTTTGGGATTCATGGATGAGGCCAACTAGATATCTCTTCACTATAACATTCTTCAGTCTCCTATTCTAGGGTAGAAATGGCTAAGATGAGGAGGCATAATTTTAAGGTGACGGAAGGAAGGTCTGGGGAGATATCAGAGGTAGGTTCTTTTCACAGACTGATAGGTGTGTGGAATACAATGCCAGCAGTGGTAGTAGAGTCAGATACATTAGGGACATTTAAACAACTCTTGGATAGGCACATGGAAGATTGTACTATGAAAGGTATGTAGGTTAGTCTGATCTTAGAGTAGGATGAAAGGTTGGCACAATATCAAGGGCTGAAGGGCCTGTGCTGTACTGTTCTAAGTTCTACCTTTCACCCACAATTGAGTAGACCATGGTGAGAAGGGGGCAATTATCTCATCCAATTATTTCCGCTTTTCACCACCTTTCATGACTTCCGGGGGGGTGGGGGCGGCGCTGCTAAAATACACCCATTGTATCCTGAATTTTCAAAACTATAAACATCCTCCTTCAAGAATTATACCAGTCATTTTCCTTTCCTTCCTGAATGCCTTTTGTACAAGAATATTTACTATTCAGTATGGAATATTTTGAGAAGTTATATGCTTGAAAGGCACTTCATGGCTTTCTTCCTAAATTCATCACTTTAGAGAGTACTAATTAGAGGCTGCAGAAGCCATGGAATGAAGCCTAGGAATTTCTACTTCATGTCTTGGTATGTTAGGCAGCCTTCAGTAAGGTCTAGAGGGAGCAGGAACTCAGCCTTAGGAACAACAGCTACTGCATCAGTAATTGAGGGGAGGTGATCTGACAGACAGCAAATCTTGGAGGTAAAAGCTTCCCCCCCCCCCCTCTCCCTCCCCCCACAAGGAAACTGCAGGGGTTGACAAACTAAGCACCCTTCAAGGCTAAAATGGCTGCCTGCTCCCTCCATCTCTATTAAAACAGGATGGATAGGTGGTACAGATTCACTGTGCAGCCTAGGAATCCTGCGCACTCTGTAGCTACAGCGTGAAGGCCTGCAGGCACTGCTTAACCCAGTTCAACAGTCTAAGTCCACAGGACCTCCATGATGGCAGAAGGAATAAAAAAAACAAGAGATAGCCGAATGGAGGGGTGCTAGTTACAGGTAGCATGTCTGAAGAACTACATTATCAAGGATTACTCATTACCTTGGGAAGATAAATCATGCAATAAGCAACTACCTAAAAAAAAACTTGCCGTCTCCCCTCACCCCGCCCCCCTTTCATTTCGGAATAGTGTTGAATTCAGAGTTGTGGTAACCAAACTCAATGTTTGCTTTCTGTTCTGTAGGTAAAGTGTAATCTGCCTTTTCATTAACAGTGTTAACATTCTGCACCAGCATAGGACATCCGTTTTATAACAGCAAACAGCAAGAATCAACAGACAGCTGGCTTTTAAAATCAAAAGACTTGCTGAAATTCTCCAAAGGCCATCAGCAAAGATCCTGGATAACTAATCTGTTTTTGCAAAGTGCCCTTTGCGCCCTTATTCCCTGATTCAGATACTGTGTTGGAAACTAAAATCTCTCAGTGCTGTTCAGAGGGAGTCATATTAACTTAGAAACAGCAGGGAAATTTATGCCATGCAACTGATTATTTCAGGGCCAGTGATATGCAGCCTGAATTAGTCAAATTTCATTTTCATTAAGTGGCTTTTCATTGCTGGTTTGATGTTTGAATTCTTGTTTCTTTTCGAGGGTAATGGAAATTAGTGCCTTCTATTGCACCTTATTTTTACACCTATTACTATAATGTCTCAAACAAGTGCATGTCCAATAACACGTTTGAAACTCTATAACATCCAAGACAAAGCAACACACTCCACTGGCAGCCCATCCACCACTACTGATTGGTAGATACACTGCAGCAACTCAGATTCCTTCAATATCAACTTACAAACTTCTGACCTCTACTACCTTGAACTGGACTGGAGTAGATGCATAAAAACATTTCCACTTTGGTCCCCCAAACCCTGCAAGCCACTCATCATACACTTGGACCTCCTCGGTTCTTCCTTCAGTGTTGATGGGTCACTATGCATGACCCTACACCAATATACTCTAATCGTTCAAAAAGTGGTAGCTCAGCACCACAGTCTCCAGAGCAATTAGGGATGGGAATTAAACACCCGCCTAATCCTGGTCAAGGTAGATGCAGGCTCTCAAATATGAAAGGCAGATAGGACAGAGGGGAATTGTGGAGAGTTGTTGAAGAGAGGGGTCAACCAGACTGATGGAGGGAGTGGGATGGGGCACCTATTTTGGCAAAAGGGCCAGTGATAGAGACACCCTCTCATTTATAGCTCTGGATATATCTAGGAATATTGAAAGTACCTGAGCTCTCAGCTGAAGTATGCTTTGGTGAGTATGACAGTCAGGCTACTGCTTGATGAATAACACTCTCCCAATAATGGCCCACAACCCCAATGAGGACTTTGAACAGCAGAGGGTGCCTTTGTCATTTCTGATGTGTACATTCTAAATTTTGTTGCAGTTATTTGAAAAGAGATGAGAGACAAAGTTGCATTTTAATCCATCAGTACTTCAAGAGTTAAGTCGCTAAACTATCACCTGACAACAAGAATGGCAAAGTCAGAACTATCATTCGTGTACTCATAATTCAATTCATAAGTCATGTACTTCTTGGTTCCAAGACAGTTGTTTAATTAGGTTAATATTAAAGAAGACTTAAAGTCATTTGACACATTCATATTTTATTAAAAAAGACTCCATTCAATGAAATGGTAATTATATTTTATTATATTTTATTTTTAATCAAATGAAACTCAACCTTTACATTAAGTAACTTTCATGAATCAAGCCACATCATATTACAATGTGTCCCACTTCTATTATTTACATGGTTACAATACATTAATATAATCAAGTCGTGGCCTCTTCACATCTTAATTTTAATTAATTATCAGAATTGAACACCTTCAACCGTTCAATATTTCTCCAAAGAACAAAATAGAAAACTTGTGAACAATTATATTAGATTTGAAAAATGTACTTATTTACAAAAAAAGCATATTACTAACATTTATAAATACCCAGACAATATTTACAAAGTCAAACTTTATTAAATCTAGTGTTTAAAGATTTATACCTGGACAGGTGAATTCAGTTTACTTTCAGTGTGTAAGTTCTTGATTCCAATCTCTTAACCACTAGAACATTTAACATAAATAGTCCTCCTGAGCAAAACACTGACTGTAATTCACACATATGGAAGCAATTTAAACATATGAACCATTCTTGAGATTTGCATTGCAAATTGACGGTCATACTTGGAAGTCAAGGGGAATTGTGCCATAGGAATTAATGTTGTTGATTGGCAATAAGAGGGGAGGTGTCCCATAACCATTCATTAATTACAGACAAAAGCAGAGAGGTTTTAATTTTTGCAATAATTGGATTTCACAGAAGATGAGATTATTCAATTTAAAAGTGATTAACATGACTTTAAAACAACATACCTATAAACACAATTTCCATATCACTAAATTTAAAGAGGAAGGCACTCATGGTAAGGAAGTTAAGTCATTTGATGGAATTCTGCATATGATGATTTAAAAGACAAATTTGTGAAATCAAAGGCATAGAGTTGCTAAATTAAAACTGGTGTTATAATAAAAAGCAAAAAGACAGCGATAGAAAAGGCAATATTGTCAATTTTTTCTGGGACTTTAAAGTGTTTGTATACTATAGTGTCAAATGTGTACTGCTGTACAGTGTCCTTTGCCATTTTAACAAAAGGAAAAATAGAATATTCATTGAAAGCTTCCAAAATGATGAAGTTGTGAATAAAACTAGTTAATCTCAATTAATTCTTGTTCATTTGAAGTCAAATTTCGATGAATTTTTAAAATTTAGTAATTCAAATTTACTAAAAAGAGGCAATTTAACATGGATTCAAACTAAATATTTAAAGTTTACTGTACCACTTAGCACCACCATGGTAAACAAACAGATGCAATTTAATATTTTCATTATTCATGCAAATATGGTTGTAATATTATATCATTTTTGCACTAAGTCCAAAATATCTGAATGAATTAGACAAAGTTCAGAGCAAAGGAATGGAAGGTTGTTTTCAGAACGAGAGGTTCAGAGTCATGAAAAGCCAGTTCAGTTCTTTCTTAAACAAAATGGAATGTGTTCAAGCCACACCTACTTGGGGATGGGACAAAACGTTATCTAGGAGCTAGGAATGCCAAGTCCCAGCTTCATTTGGGACCTGCTCCCACCCTACTCAGTAGTTGTTAATAAAATATTTTTTGAACAGCTTTTCTTGACTTATGTTAAAGTTTGTGGGAAGTTCATGCAGGGCCCTCTTATCACTCAGACTAACCAGGTAGCAAGCTATCATTCTTCCTGAACATCTAGCTACAATTTCATACATCTTCAAGAAAGAACAATAACCATCCAATGGAAGATTACCGGTCAGGTGACATTTGAGAGAGTGGGTTGGATTAGAAGATTGGGAATTTTGTCAGTCTTTTATCACCATATAGGGCATAGCCTGCCACTAAGGATGATGTTGTGAAGTGTGCAGTCAAGGTCTGGGTTCAGTCTGAAATACCAGCCCTACTGCTTAAAAAAAAAGTGTTTATAAAAAACAAATGGGTGAGGTGGGCAAATGGTGTTGAATCCGTAAAATTTCTAAGTTTTGTTCTTGCTTCAGAGCCAAAACCAGCCACAATTGCTTTTCCAACCACATGATACTGAAGCCTCTCATATACTAACAATGACCATCAAGTGACTATGATGGGAGTTAGAAACAAAGCTCAGTAGAGCTCCACTCTTAAAGGTAGAGTAATTTGGAGTTCTCACACCACATTTTGCCAGTCAGTCATTCTTTAGTTCAGGGTCATACTTCTAAAGTGTTTACATATTTTCACCGTGCAATTTTCAGATTCAGAACTTAACTACACCAGCTAGAAAACTTAGCAATTAGAAGGTAGGAATGAAAAAATAATGAAGTTCACTCAACTAGAAATCAAAAATGATAAAAGTTAGAAGTTGTTAGTGAAATGTTTTTGGAACAGCTTTTCTGGATTTACATTTTGAGTAAGTGGCTTAAAGTTTGTGGGAAGTTTATGCAGGTTCCCTCATTAATTATTATCACACAGATGAACCAGATAGCAAACTACCTTTCTTCCCAAACATCTAGCTACAAATTCATACATCTTCAAGGATGAACAACAATCTAGCTTCACAACAAAGAGACTTTCCCATCCAATGGAAGATTACTGGTCATGAAATATTCCAAGCAAAACCAAAAAAAGGTAAGACAAACATCTTTCATAGACAAGGAGATTTTTCTTAAACCCTTTGTACAGTACCATGCTCAAGATGTTGCTTACAGCTTATTACATTTGACAATTTAAATGTTACTATATTATAAAACAATTTAAATTCAAACTACAGTACGACCTGTTATTTCTTTAAAAACACATCTTCATATTGTTCAGCTAGTTAATATTGTATATTTATCCAGGTTTGTAATTGACTCAAATATAAAATGTTCCACCAAAAAGGTCATGCATAGTGCTGCAGTGTTTGGTAATACACAAGTCATCCATACTTTGTCCTCTATTATAGAAAAGGCACAGCCAGGGATGGACAGTAAAGTGCTGCTCCTAAATTTCAGGTGCAGATAATCATAACAATAGGTATTAACTAGCCAAAACAATATAATCCTCTTACTTGAGCCAATTAAAGTTTTAGCTTCGTTTTCTTTTCAAAACTCCTTACACTTCTTCCCAAATTCTCATTGTAATGTTGCAAAGGAGTAAAGAGCCAATCTCTTCAGCTGTTTGACTGCAAAGAATAGATATAACGAGATCATTTTTCAATTAATCAGCTGCTCTGTTTCAAGTAGTCTGATGGGTTAACAACAAGATGCAGCAGTTCTTGTATGGAGGACAATCATGCTACTGTTGTAGTTTCTAGATGGGCTTGGTCAGTCAGTATCAAGTACCCAGTTATTTTATGGGACTTGCTGCAGAGCATGAACCATATGCCACAGCCACCTTTTTGATTCAGATTGTGGATAGTCTAGGCAGCACACCTTAAAATGACCGCTAGAACTACTATGTAAAAATCTTGGAATATTTGAAGGATAACATGCATCCAAGAACAAAACTACTCATCCCAGTGCCACAAACAAAATACAGTCAGCTGCTGGTAGTAGGTTCATAGATTCAAGATTAAACGTATCTGGTTAGTGACGACTTTCAGCAGATCATGCTCCTGAAACAATTAGATTTTCCAAAGATCAAGATAATACTACATCTTTGAGGATGAACTACAGTCAATAGAGAAAGTCATTAGTTGTAGTGCACATGGATTTTCATTCAGTCCAAACAAGAGACTATTGAAAAAGAGCAAGGATAAGAGAGAGAGGGACGGAGTAATTCATTAAAAAAAAAAGCCATTTCAAAAAAAAACTCAAAAAATGAAAAGGGAAATGAGAATTCTAGAACTCCTCAGAACCTCAGAATAGGTGATAACAATGTAGTCTAAGGACCAGTTTGGTTCAGTGTGCACTACTGACTTGGATAAAGAGCTAAAAAGAATTCAATCTATGCTTGAACAGAATATTAAAAAGTAGGCATCTTAATAAGTGCAAAACTGCAAGGTGACATAGATAAGATGGTGGAATAGAAAAGAAAAGGTATGCCAAACAGAATTCAATCTGTAAATTATGTCAAAAATATCAGATTTGTGAAAGAATCAGAGGTCTGATGATTTCCAATAAAGCAGCATATGCAATGGAGTGGAAACTCACTTTTGCTTGTCCAAAATTCCACAGACAGGACAATTCTATAGGTCATTTAACTAGTCCAGATACAAACACACCAACATTATCCAATTCACCTTTTCAGGGTACAGAAGAGTCCACCATAAGACCATATAGTGGCAAGCGTTATTCTTTAATTCCTTCAGTTCCCATTGAAGCCACTCTGATAAAGTCGTAAAGTAATTCTGTCCCGGATTATGACAGGAGTAAAGGTTGAGATCATGAAAAGGCCTCACACAAGGTCCACTTTGTCATGAATTGCATAAAGACCCTTTAATAGCTGAAGAATTTCCAGAAGAGGCTCAAAACAAAAACTCCTCAATGACCTTTTACACACAAAGGTGCAAAGTCCAAACTGTAGTGCAATCATAACTTTACCAGACCTAGGATTATGCTTATTTTACAAGAGAAACTGCTTCCCTCCTGCTCCAGAATTTAAAGAAACAACATTTTAAAAAGATGTAATACTGACTATGATCTGCAAGATCGTGGCTGAACGATTATGCACCAGTTTTCTCCCCCAGAATATAGAAAGGTGTGGAAGCCATAGAAACCAAAATTGAATACAGCAGGGTAACTGATTTCTCAGAGCAATGCTTTAAACATTGTAACTTCAATTGTTATTTGCATTTTCAGTCCCCTTCTCAGTAAAGCAAACAAATGAAAACTGCAATCAGTTACATTGTAGGAGAAAACATGCTTACACTAAGATGCATTGCTGTTCCATCAAACCAAGTTCTCAAATTGTTTTCACTTACACTAGAGTGCTAACAACATTTATTAAAAATACATTTTAATGAAAATGTTTGATTAAATATTCTGGCAGCTATTCAAGTGAGACTATTGAAGAATAAACAGATAAATAAGTGTTTAGAGACTATTTTTCCATCATTTAGAAACAAAAATTAAATAGGAAAGCATGAAAATGGAGATGGTTAATGGAAAATAAATTAAAACGGTCCACTTTCTTCCAAAATAGGAAAGATTAATCTTTTGCATTCAACAGCCCATTAAAACTTATATGAACTTTGGGGTGAACCTATAGAAATTTTTATTTTTCTAGAACAACTAATTTTGCTGTGAACAGCTTTCCACATTTCTAGAAGTTCTGCTGGAAGCAGTTTGTGCACCACCATTATGCTTTTATAAAAGCAAGGCTCTTTATTCATTTTACTTTTTTTGTTTTTCACAATGCCAAAGGTCTTAAAGCCTTGATGATTAATGGGATTTATGCTGAGCACTTCGAGGCACATCCCCAGGAAAACATCATCAATGGGGTACAACTCTAAATTTTCAGAAACTTTGTACAATCTTCTTGCAAGTGATCCAGCCATCAGAAACCCACCACCCCCTGCATAAGGTGGATAATATGTTTTATTGTACAAAGCTTCTGGAATATAATATTTATTTTCCTTTTTGCGAATTGGTTTTGCCATATACAGAACATCGCCAACAAAAAGATTGGTGATTTTGGGTATACTAAGAAATTCAAGAATATTCTCAGTGCTTACAAACACATCATCATCACCTTTAAAAATATACTCCACGTTCTCACAATATGTAGAAAACCACTTGAGAAAGTTAATCTCTTTCAAGGTAAGATTAAAAAAAGTGTCCACGAAGTTCCACTGAAGTATATCCCCATAAATAATATCCTCATATTCCAGCAGTCTTTGATGGTGAAACTTTTCATTTTCATTGGATGAAGTCCCTAAAAGGAATAGGATTTTTACTTGCTTTCCATCCATCACTGTTTCATTGCCCCATGTTTTCCTAATGGCATCCCTGCGGTCATACTGAGTTATAATGGATTTAACAACTAACAAAAGGTAGATATCACCACTACACTTCTCAGGGTGGTTAAGAATCATTGGAAAGTATTTGCAGTGTCTATATTGTAAAAATTGCTTGAAGTTTGACTCCAAGCCTTTGAACCATTCAATATGAGTGAAGTTGTTGTTAGGAGTGCAGTTGACACTATTCACATCCCACTGTTTGGTCTTTTTCTGTGCTTCTGTTACCATCAACGTTTCAGTGGCAGCAATCTCTGATTTTTGAAGACTCCAGAAGTTTCCCTTGGGAGTGAAATAGTTGAGAAAAGTAGAAGCCAATTGGTCCTCTGTAAATCTGGATCTTTGGGAGATATTCTGTAATTCCTGGCTAGTTCTGCTGCTTCTTTGCAGCAGAGTCAAGGTTATCACAGTCACAAAACAGCTGATACAGCAGGCCTTTAACAGTCTCATCTTCCTAAAGCACATGCTCTTCAAAATGTTTTCTGAGATCAATGAAATAGGAACAATAGTTAATTATATGATTAGAGTTAAATAAACTACGATCAATATAAAAGAACCCCTTACCTTTGTTAAGCTATAGTGAATAGTACTCATGGAGATTGGATGGACAAAGAAGGTTTTCTTTGCTTTATATTCATCTACATAATCTCCACCAAAAGGTGAAAAGGAGCAATTTCATATACAGCAACCAGCAGCATTTTACACTGACAGTAAATGAAATGGACGCTAGTCAGCAATCTTAGAGGCGGTGTCATTCAACAAAGATTTCACAGGCACTTTTACTGTCCCCTTTTTATTTCTGGAGGGCTGCTGTTATAAGCTTAACAAAAAAAAAAGAGTAGGTTGAATAATTACAAGCCAATTAGTCTAGCCTCAGGAAGCCAAATCAGGGGGAAAAAAAGTGCCAAGTAGTTGAAATAATCATTTAGAAAAGACAAAAAAAAATGACTGGCAGCATGAAGATTGACTTTTGGAGGGTCAGTGAAGGCTGCATTTTTGATGTAGTCTACATAGATTTTAGCAAGGCTTCTGACAAGTCACTCCTGGTCAGAAATAAAACATCATGGGATCCAAGGGAAGGCAGTAAGTTGGACCGAAATTGGGTCAGTGGCAGAAGTTAAGCATAAATGATGGATAGATGTTTGTGTGTCTGGCATCTCCAAGATTCATTGGACACAATAAAAATGAAGTGAACTACCAATTGTTAGTCAATCTTAAATGATGAAAAGTTTGTAGATAAAATTACATTATTATTGAAGAAGAAAGCTAGGAAAGATAGTGTTAACAAGCTGTTCAGGTGAGCAGAACAGGTCAAATGGAATTCAGTGTGGAGAAGAGGGAAGGGAGACATTTGGGGGATGGCAAAGAGAATATGCAACATGGTAGAAAAACCAAGTAGTGTAAAGAGGAGCAGAGGGAGCATGACAGCATATCCACAGGTCCCTGAAGCTAACAGGACAGACAGATATGGTTAAGTACCAGTCATCCACAGAATACCAGACGTGAATCTCGTTTTTACATTAGAAAAGCTCATTGAGAGATGGGTATTGCTGGCCGAGCCAGAATTTATTGCCCATCTCGAGTTGTCCTAGAGAGCTTCCTTGAACTGCTATAACCTATGAGCTGTAGGTTGACTCTCAATGCCCTAAGAGAAGGAATAGCATGATTTTGAGCCAGCAGTGAAGAACAGCAATATATTTCGAAGTCAGGATGGTGAGTGGCTTGGAGATGCAATCGCAGGTGGTGTATTTTCTGCTCTTGTCCTTCCAGATGGAAATGGTCATGGGTTTGAAGGCATTGTCTAAGAAGCATTACTGAATTTCTGCAGTGCTTATAAATGTCACTGCTGCTACTAAAGCATCAGCGATGGAGAGTGTGGATGTGGTGCCTATTAAGACACTTTGGCATCATGCTTCTTGTAGGCTGATGGAATTGTACCCATCCAGACAGGTGGGGAGTGTTTCATTTGAGACTTGTAGATGATGGACAGGCTTTGGGGAGTCAGGTGGTGAGTTACAAACTGCAGGTTTCCTAGATTGACATGCTCTGTAGGGTGCTGCAGTATTTACATGGCAAGTCCAATTCAATTTATAGCAAATGGCAACTCGAGATGTTGATTCAGTGATGCTACCACCTTTGAATGGAAAGGTCAATGGTTAGGTTCTCTTATTGGAGCTGGTAACTTTTGTGCCACTTGTCAGCCCAAACTTGGATATTGTCCAGTTTTGCATTTGAACGTGGACTGCTTCAGTATCTGAGGAGTCACGAGTGGTGAACATTTTGCTGATGGTTGCACACACCCCAACTTCTAGGCTTATGATGGAGGGAAGCACATTGATGAAGCAGCTGAAGATGGTTGGGCTGAGGACACTTCTGAGGAATTTCTGCAGTGATGCCCTGGAGCTGAGATGGCAGACCTCCAACAACCATAATCATCTTTTGTGCTAAGCATAACTCAGTTTTCCTCCTGATACTCACTGACCCCAGTTTTGCCAGGAACTCCCCTCTGGAATTCAGCTCTTTTGTCCATGTTAAGAGAGGTAAGCAGTTCAGGCACGATAGAAGTGGGTACTGCAGATGCTGGAGATTACAGTCAAGATTAGAGTGGTGCTGGAAAAGCACAGGTCAGGCAGCATCCAAGGAGCAGGAAAATCAATGTTTTGGGCTAAAGTCCTTCATCAGGAATGAGGCTGGGAGCCTCAGGGGTGGGGCTGGGGAGAAGGTGGCTAAGAGTGCAATGGGTGGATGGAGGTGGGGGTAAAGGTGATAGGTCGGAGAAAAGTGTGGAGTAATATGTGGGAAGGAAGATGGGACACATCATGAGGGCAGTGCTGAGCTAGAAGGTTGGAACTGGGGTAAGGTGTGGGGAGGGGAAAGTAAGGAAACTGGTCAAGTCCACATTGATGCCATGGGGTTCCGAGGCAGAAGAGGAGGCATTCTTCCACCTTGCATTGGGTGGTGAGGGAGTGGCTGTGGGGGCATATCCTTGGCAGAGTGGGAGGGAGAGTTGAAGGGTTCGACCATGGAGCGGTGGGGTTGATTGGTGATGGTGTATCAGATGTTCTCTGAAGCACTTAGAAAGTTAGGACACCTACTCGCAGAGTGCTTCAGATTTGTGGAGTCTTCTGTGGCTATCCCCATTTCAAACAAGTATGCCATTTTGGAAAATGTAGGGGGTGATGGATTCTCAGGGGAACGTAGCACAAACATCCAAGTTTCTGGTATCGAGACTGGCTCTAATGCAACGAGGGGTAGGTCGGGTTCCAAAAGATCAATTGTGTTAGTGGACTCTCTAGTCCGAGGTACATACAGATGTTTCTGTGGCCAGCAGCGAAAAATCAGAATGATGTGTTGCTTCCCTGGTGCCAGGATCAAGGATGTCTCAGAGAGTGTGCAGAGGGAAGGGATTGCTGAGCCCCTTGCTGAGATATTTGTATCAATAGTCACAGGTCAGGTGCCAGAAGACTGGAAGTTGGCCCTATTTAAGGGTGGTAAGGACAAGCCAGGGAACTGCAGACCAGTGAGCCTGATGTTGGTGGTGGGTAAGTTGTTGGAGGGAATCCTGAGGGATAGGACGTACATGTATTTGGAAAGACAAGGACTGATTAGGGATAGTCAACATGTCTTTGGGCATGGGAAATCATGTCTCACAAGCTTTGTAGTAACAAAGAGGATTGCTGAGGGCAAAGCAGTAGACATGATCTAGATGGACCAGTAAGACATTCAACAAGGTTCCCCATGGGAGGCTGGTGAACAAGGTTAGATCTCATGGAATACAGGGAGAACGAGCCATTTTGATACAGAACTAGCACAAAATGTAGAAGACAGAGGGTGGTGGTGGAGGGCCTGTGACCAGTGGAGAGGAACAAGGATCGATGCTGGGTCCTCTACTTTTCATCATTTATATAAATGATTTGGATGTGAGCATAAGAGGTAGAGTTAGTAAGTTTGCAGGTTACACCAAAATTGGAGGCGTAGTGAATAGTGAAGATTACCTCAGATTACAACAGGATCTTGATCAGATGGGCCAATGGGCTGAGAAGTGGCAAATGGAGTTTAATTCACTTAAATAAGGAGGTGCGGCATTTTGGGAAAGCAAATCTTAGCAGCACTTATACACTTAATGGTAAGGTCTTAGGGAGTGTTGCTGAACAAAGAGACCTTGGAGTGCAGGTTCATAGCTCCTTGAAAGTGGAATTGCAGGTAGTTAGGATAGTGAAGGTGGCGCTTGGTATGCTTTCCTTTATTGGTCAGAGTATTGAGTACAGGAGTTGGGAGATCATGTTGCAGCTGTACAGAACATTGGTTAGGCCACTGCTGGAATATTGCGTGCAATTCTGGTCTCTTTCCGATCAGAAAGATAGTGAAACTTGAAAGGGTTCAGAAAAGATTTACCAGGATGTTGCTAGGTTTGGAGGATTTGTGCTTTTGGGAGGGGTTGAATAGGCTAGGGCTGTTTTCCCTGGAGCATCAGAGGCTGAGGGGTGACCTTATAGAGGTTTATAGAATCATGAGGGGCATTGATAGGGTAAATAGACAAAGTCTTTTCCCTGGGGTCTGGGAGTCCAAAACTAGAGGGCATAGGTTTAGGGTGAAAGGAGAAAGGTATAAATGAGATCGGAGAGGAAACTTTTACACAGTTGGTGGTACATGTATGGAATGAGCTGCCGGAGGAAGTGGAGGAGGCTGGTACAATTGCAACATTTAAAAGCCATCTGGATAGGTACATGAATAGGAAGGAAGGGTTAGGAGGGATATGGGCCGCGTGCTGGCAGGTGGGACTAGATTGGGTTGGGATATCTGGTCGGCATGGACCAAAGGTTCTGTTTCCGTGCTGTACATCTCGGTGACTCTATGTTTGAACCAATGCTGTGGTGCTCCTGGCAGAACCCAATCTATGCATCACTGTGCTGTTCAGGTGCTGTTTGATAGTAACATTGATGATTGGTCTACACTCAATGGGGCAGTAATTGACTGGGTTGGATTTGTCCTGTTTTGCAACCAGGACATACCTGAACAATTCTCCACATTGTTGAATAGATGCCAGTGTTGTAACAGTACCGAAACAGCTTGGCTTGGGAAGTTCTGGAGCACAAGCCTTCAGTACTATCGCCAGAATGTTGTCACTAGGGCACATTTTTAGATATGCTTGGTGCCACTCCTGGCATGTCCTCCTGCCCTCTCCAATGAACTTCAAATGTTCCTCTGGTAATGGTATCAGGGCAGGGGTGCTCGGCCAGGAGGGTGTTGACTACATTGCAGTATGGTTCTACTGCTGCTTGTGGCCTCATGGATACTCAGCCTCAAGTTGCCAGATCTAATCAAAATCTATCCCATTTACCACAGTGATAGTATCGCACAACATGGCAGATATCCTTAATTGGAAGATCAAAACATCCATAAATTCTGTGCAGGGTGATAGACTGATGCACTTGCAGCCAGCAGATTGATGACGATGAGATTCAGCAGATTTTGCCCTTTTACCTGCCACAGACACAATCAAGCAGTTGTGTCATTTAGGACCTGGCTAGCTTCGTCAGTCATGGTGCTGTTATACCATTCCTAGTGAAAGGCATTGAAGTCCCTCACCCAGAGTACATTCTGTGCCCTAGAGATCCTCAGTGCTTCCTCTAAATGGTATTCAACATGGAGGATCATTGATTAATCAGCCTGGAGGGGTTTAGGGACAATATGTTAATTAGCAGGTAGTTCCCTTGCCTACATTTGATCTGATGCATTAAACTTCATGGTATCTAGAGTCAATTTTGAGGACAAGGACAATTCCCTCCCAATGGTATGCCACTGTTCTGTCACCTCTTAGTGGGATAAGTGATAGCATTATTTGGGACATAGACAGAAACACAATGGCAGGCTGTTGCTTGACTCGTCTGAGACAGTTTGCCAAATTAGCCCCCAAATGTTAATAAGGCAGACAGTGCAGGATTGACAACTCTGCATTTGCTGTTGCTGTTTCTAGTGCCTATTTTGATGCCAAGAGGTCTATCTAGTTCCATTCCTTTTTTTTTGAACATTTGCATTGATTGATATAACAGATTGAAATGGCTAAGCCATTTCAGAGGGTAGTTAAAAGCCAACCACATCAGATCAGATTCAGACAGTGGTTTCCTTCCCTAAAGGTAAAGTCACTTCCAAGCCTTACCAGACCATAGGGTTGCTCTCTCATTAGGAGACGACAACTGGTGGTGGTTTAACTAAGGAGAGTCCTTCACAGTAACCTCACCTGTGTGGAATTGAACCCCGACACATGGCATCAATCTGCATTACAAACAGCTGAGCTAAAAACAGATCCCGTTCCCTAAAGAACAGGGACCAGCTAGATTGTTAAGATGAATGAATATGGTTTCATTATCATCATTAGACTTAATTCTAGATTACGGAATTAAAAATGTCACCATTTGCCCTGATCCCAAAATTCATTGTCTACTGACAATACAAGTAAGCCATCACCACCTCCTAATGGCCACTGATATCAAGAGCAGGAAGTGTGGGGTAGAACATAAAAAACTAGCTTGCTACAACTAGAGTACTGCGCGAATTCCTCACCATATAACAAGAATGTAACAACACCAGACAGTGCAAACATTAGACTATTTCTTACAGCTGCTGAATCTGTCTGGGGAGAGATTTTCTATAACACCACAATTCTTACATCAACTTTTCACCAGTGTTCTTCATTCCAAAGGGCATCACTTTAAGCTGAGGTAGCCCATTTGGGGTTACAAATGCAGAAATTTCTTTCACTGACTCGGATTAAAAAAAAGGTACCGGTCAGTAACCACACATTAAGTCCAACATAGTGATGTAACTGGCTCATCCTACTTTCTTGATACAGTCCTTCAATCTAGGAATTGGATTTGAGTCCGACCTTGTAACAGTGTTGACCTTCCGATAATCCACGCAGAAGCGTTGAGTCCTGTTGGGTTTGAGAACTAAGACGATCGGCAAACCCCGGTCACTCTGGCTTGGGGCTTATGCCCGAAACGTCGATTCTCCTGTTCCCTGGATGCTACCTGACCTGCTGCGCTGTTCCAGCAACACATTTCCAGCGCTGATCTCCAGCATCTGCAGACCTCACTTTCTCCTCGAAGATATCCTCATCAAGTATAGCCTCCACCTCCATCTGGACCTGTCTGGCTTTGAAAGGATTAGGCTGATAGGGGTGTGGTTTTATCAGAGTAGTATTCCCTACATCTACTTCATGTGCAATAGCATTAGTCCTCTCCATCAGATTCTTACATATGTCCTTATACTGCAGTAACAAATCTTCCAACTGCATTCTTTGATCCTGAGACAGATAGCTTACTAACCTATCCCACTCCTCATGCACTTCATTTTTTAATCCATTGAGGCACATCAAAATCTATATCATCTAGATTTGAACCCTCACTCTGCGGGGCAGTAACTAACACCTATTTCTCCAGTTCTTTCTTTCTAGTAAATTAGGAGCCTTCCACATCCAAACTTTCAACTGCACTTCCACACGTCATTTACTGTATACATTGCTCCTGATTCGGTCTCCCTATTGGGGAGACAGGACAACTACTTGCAGAGAACATCTCCGGCACATTTGCACCAACTAACCCTACCAGCATGGCCGAACACTTCAACTCCCTCTCCCACTCAGCCAAGGACTTGCAGGTCCTGGGCCGCCTCCATCGTCACATCCTTGTCTGGTTCTCAGTTACATCCGAGCGTTCGAGTAATTCCCTTACAATTTCAGCTTTACTTTTGAACTTGGTTAAACCCAGATCTAACTTATTTGTTAATTCTAAAGTATGGCATCTTTCTTTCCTTCTAAACTTCTTGGTGAATTTGAGAATCATTAAATCCCAGAACCTCTTTAGCAATTTTAAGAGCCATTTCTCTCACTTGTAATTTAAATCAACTTCAAATCACTGAAATTAAACAAATTTCTGGACTTACATTTTATTTAACAATCTAGGACATTAACCTGCAAGTGTTTAAAATCTGCTGGGATTTTTGTACCTCCAAATCTATTTAAGTCTATATAAACCATTCAAATCTCAAATCAAAGACTTAAACTGTTCAAATCCAATGATGAGCCCCAAACTATTATGATGTGGGTAATCTCCTTGCTTAAATTTAAACCAGTAACACAGATTTAAGCCATGCAGTAATCTGTGAAAATTCAAGAGGCCAATAACTGTTTAAGATATAAAGTTGTTAATTTTTACTTTAAAGTCTAAGAATAATTAACTAACAACTATTTACAACTCCTTTCTATAACCTATCTTATCTTTTACTTTCCCTTCGATAATACTAGTCTGATAAAAAACACTCAAGATTTACCAAAAGTTGAAATTTCAAAACCACGAAAAGTGAATGTTCTTCATCCTCTGTAGATTTGCTCTTCAGGTCGGTGTTGATGTTTCTCTCTGTGCAAACTCTTTCTGTAGACCGGTACCCCTCAGACAGTTCTGACCAGCAGCCTACATTTGTTGGTTGCTCCTTCCACATACCTCAACACTGTCCTATTTACCTCGCTCCCCACCACTGGTCCAGGAACTCCCCACATACATTCGGGGCACCATCTACACCCTCCACTTCCTCTAAGTAGTGTGTGTCCCTGGCCCCCAATGCCTCATCTTCACTATGGACACTCAGTCCCTATATACCTCTATCTGCTATGACCAGGGCATCCAAACCCTCCATTTCTTCCTTTCCCACCAGTATCCTTCCACTGATACTAATTTGTTTGGCTGAACTGGTCATTGCCACCATTCCTCACCTTTTCTTCTGTTACATCGATGACTGCATCAGCGCCACCTCGTGCACCCACAAGGAGGTTGAACAGTTTATCAACACATTCCATCTCAACCTTAAGTTCACCTGGACCATCTCAGATACTTCCCTTTCTGAACCCCTCCATCTCCAACAGGCACTGACATCATCTACAAACCCACAGACTCCCACAACTATGTTGACAACACCTCCTCCTACTCTGCCTGCTGTAAATATGCCATCCCTTATTCCCAATTCCTCTGCCCCATCTGCTCCCATGCGGGCCAGTTCCACCACAGAACACATCAGATGGCCTCCTTTTTTAAAAGAGCACAAATTCCCCTCCCACATGATTGATTATGCCCTCCAACCCATCTCATCTACTTCCCACACCTCCGCCCTCAAAGCTCACCCCTTCAACTGCAACAAGGACAGAATCCCCCCAATCCTCACCTTTCAACCCACCAACATCTGTATACATCACGTCATCCTCCACCACCTACAAATGGATCCCAGAGATATATTTCCCTCCCCACCCCATCCACCTTCTGTAAAGACTGTTCCCTCCGTGACTACCTAGTCAGGTCCACACCACCCACCAACCCACCCTCCCCTCTCGGCATCTTCCCCTGGCACTGCAGAAATTGCAAAACTTGTGCCCACACTCCCCCCCACCTCTGTCCAAGGCCACAAAGGAGCCTTCCACATCCAACCACAATTCCACACGTCATATACTGTATATGTTGCTCCAGATGCAGTCTCTCCTACATTGGAGAGACAGGACACCTACTTGCAGACCACTTCAGAGAACATCTCCGGAACACCTGCACCAACCAACACTACCGCCCAATGGCCGAACACTTCAATTCCCCCTCCCATTCAGCCGGGGACATGCAGGTCCTGGGCCGCCTCCATTGCCATACACTAACCACTCAATGCCTGGAGGGAGAATGCCTCATCTTCCGCCACGGGACCCTCCGACCCGATAGTATCAACATGGATTTCACCAGTTTCCTCATTTCCCCTCCCCCCACCCTATCCCAGATTCAATCTTCCAACTCGGCACTAACTTCATGACCTATCCTTCTTCCTTCCCACCTATCTGTCCCACTCTCCCCTGACCTATCACCATTACCCCACCTCCCTCCACCTATTGCACTCTCAGCTACCTTCCCCACGGCCCCCCCCCCCCCTATTTAATCTCTACACCCCTAGGCTCCCAGTCTCATTCCTGATGAAGGGCTTTTGCCCAAAAGGTCAATTCTCCTGCACCTCGGGTGCTGCCCTGACCTGCTATGCTATGCTTTTCAAACTCCACACTCCCTATTCTGACTGCCAACATCTGCAGTCCTCACTTTCTTTACATCTGTTGGTCTTTTGGTAGTTCTCCTCCTAACTGTTCAATTTTCTCAATCTTATGCACCCTAAGCATCAGATTATGTCATTGGCTTTTAATATTGTCAATATACTAAATAGTAACATGATTGGAGGTTGGTTCTTTTTTTGGGGTATAATTTAAACTGATTGGCCTAATTCAAATTTGTTTTTGTCTCCAGACAACTTCTCTGGACTACATGTTACATTGTATTTTGTTCAGAACACTTAGTGCTGTCAGGTTGTTCTGCTAGCCTTTAACTCTAAAAAAAGGTACAGTACACCAACATCTTCAAAACACCAGGATTCCCATTTCTCAGCCCATTTCTGCAACTGATTTACTTCTTGCTGTATCCTTTGACAACCTTGTATGCTATCCATAACTCCACCAATCTTTGTATCATCTGCAGACTTACTAACCCAAACATCTACATTTCATCCAAGACTGGGATCTCTTGTGGAACACCACTCGTCACAGACCTCTAGCCTGAAAAACAACTTTGCAACTGGCAGGTCTTGTCTTACTAACTTGATTGAAATTTTTGGAGGAGCTGACAAAGGTGATCGATGGGGGTAGAGCAGTGGATGTTGTCGACTTGGATTTTAATAAGGCTTTTGACAAGGTTTCTCAATGTAGGCTCATTCAGAAAATTAAGATGCGTGAGATCCGTGATGACTTAGCTGCATGGATTCAGAATTAGCTTGTCCATAGAAGGCAAAAAGGTCTTACACAATCAAAACAGTACTTAGTATTTTCTGTAATGTTGACATGTAAATCAATGAGTCATATAATCGCGATCATTCTTTTCACACACTTTGAAAGTTCTTAAATACATTTCAGCAATGTGTTCAACAAGGTTCCGCAGGTTTGGATACAGAACTGGCTCAAAGGTAGAAGGCAGAGGGTGATTGTGGAGGGCTGTTTTTCAGACTGGAGGCCTATGACCAGTGGAATGCCACTAGGATCGGTGCTGGGTCCTTTTTTTGTCATTTACATAAATGATTTGATTAGATTAGCTTACTTACAGTGTGGAAACAGGTCCTTCAGCCCAACAAGTCCACACTGACCCCCCGAAGAGCAACCCACCCATTCCCCTACGTTTACCCCTTCACCTAATACTACGGGCAATTCACCTAACCTGCACATTTTTGGACTGTGGGAGGAAACTGGACATCGGAGGAAACCCATGCAGACATGGGGAGAATGTACAAATTCCACACAGACAGTTGCCTGAGGCGGGAATTGAACTCGGGTCTCTAGCACTGTGAGGCAGCAGTGCGAGCCACTATGCTACTGTGCCGAGCATAAGAGGTATAGTTAGTAACTTTGCAGATGACACCAAAATTGGAAGTGTAGTGGACAGCGAAGAGGGTTACCTCAGATTACAACAGGATCTTGACCAGATGGGCCAATGGGCTGAGAAGTGGCAGATGGAGTATAATTCAGATAAATGCAAGGTGCTGCATTTTGGGAAAGCAAATCTTAGCAGGACTTATACACTTAATGGTAAGATCCTTGGGAGTGTTGCTGAATAGAAAGACCTTGGAGTGCAGGTTCATAGCTCCTTGAAAGTAGAGTCACAGGCAGATAGGATAGTGAAGGCGGCGTTTGCTATGCTTTCCTTTATTGGTCAGAGTATTGAGTACAGGAGTTGGGAGGTCATGTTACGGTCGTCCAGGACATAGGTTAGGCCACTGTTGGAATATTGCATGCAATTCTGGTCTCCTTCCTATCGGAAAGATGTTTTGAAACTTGAAAGGGTTCAGAAAAGATTTACAAGGATGTTGCCAGGGTTGGAGGATTTGTGCTATAGGGAGAGGCTGAACAGGCTGGGGCTATTTTCCCTGGAGCATCGGAGGCTGAGGGGTGACCTTATAGAGGTTTACAAAATTATGAGGGGCATGGATAGGATAAACAAACAAATTCTTTTCCCTGAAGTTGGGGAGTCCAGAACTAGAGGGCATAGGTTTAGGGTGAGAGAGGAAAGATATAAAAGAGATCAACAGGGCAACTTTTTCACACAGAGGGCGTTACAGGTATGGAAATGAACTGCCAGAGGAAGTGGTGGAGGCTGGTACAATTGCAACATTTTAAGAGGCATCTAGATGTGTATATGAATAGGAAGGGTTTGGAGGGATATGAGCCAGGTGCTGGTTGGTGGGACTAGATTGGGTTGGAATATCTGGTTGGCATGGACAGGTTGGACCAAAGGGTCTGTTTCCATGCTGTACATCTCTAGGACTCTAGACTGGTTAGCAAGTCAGAATACATGGAATACAGGGAGCACTAGTTATTTGAATACAAAATTGGCATGAATGTAGGAGACAGAGGGTACTGTTGGTGGAGGGTTGCTTTTCAGACTGGAGGACTGTGACCAGCAGTGTGGCATAAAGATCAGTGCAGGGTCCACTGCTTTTCGTCATTTATATAAGTGATTTGGGTATGAACATTGGTCCCAGAGGACTGGGAAGTAGCTAAAGTTGTTCCTGTATTCAAGATGAGAAAGAGAGATAATCCAGGAAACTATAGATTGGCGAGTCTCACAGTAGCTGGGAAGCTACTGGAGAGAATTCTTTGGAATAGGATTTACGTGCATTTGGACAGTCAGCATGGCTTTGAACAGAGCAGGTCATGTCTTACTAACTTGATTTAAATTTTTGAGGAGCTGACAAAGGTGGCCAATGGGGATAGATTAGTGGATGTTGTCTACATGGATTTTAGTAAGGCTTTTGACAAGGTTTCTCATTATAGGGTCGTCCAGAAAATTAAGATGCGTGGGATCCATGATGACTTGGCTGCATGGATTCAGAATTGGTTTGCCCACAGAAAGCAAAAAGGTAGTGATGCAAAGTTGTTTTTCAGGCTGGAGGTCTGTGACTAGTGGTGTTCCATAGAGATGAAAAAATGTAGATGTTTGGGTTAGTAAGTCTGCAGACAATTCAAAGATTGGTGGAGTTGTGGATAGTGTACAAGGCTGTCAAAGGATACAGCAAAAAGTAAATCAGTTGCAGATATGGGCTGAGAAATGGCAGATGGAGGTTAATCTGTAGATGAACTGCTGCATTTTGGGAGATCAAATATTCAGGAAAAAGGTATTAGTTAATTGCAGGACACTGAAGAACATTGATGTGCACAGGTACCTTGGCAAAGGAGGAGTATTGCATGCTTGCCTTCATTGGGTCAGGATATTAAGTAAGAGAGTCAGGATGTCATGTTGCTCCTTTATAAGGCTTTGGTTAGGCCACACAGTATTGCATTCATTTCTGGTCGCTGCATTACAGGAAGGCTTTGGATAGGATACAGAAGAGGTTTACCTGGATGCTGCCTGGATTAAAGGGTATGAACTAGAAGGAGAGGCTAGAAAAACTAACATTGTTTTCTTTGGAGCAGCAGAGGCTGACTGGAAACTTGACAGAAGTCTACAGTATATAATTATGAGATGCATTGATAAGGTTGACGGTCAGATGCTTTTTGCCCCAAGAGTTGAAATGTCTAAAACTAGGGGCATGCATTTAAGGTGAGAGGGGGATGTTCAAAGAAGATGTGAGGGGCAAGTTTTTTCAAAATACAGAATAGTAGGAGCATGGAATGCACTGCTAGGGTTGGTGGAGGAGGCAGATAGGGGTGTTTAAGAGACTTTTAGATAAGCACATGAATATGCAAGGAATGAAGGGATATGGACCAAGGGCAGAAAGAAGGGATTAGTTTAATTTGGCATCATGTTCGGCAGAACATAATGGGCCAAAGGGCCTGTTCTTGTGCTGTACAGTTCTATGTTCTAGAGAAGGAATGCTTAGTACCTTTTGCAAATGACACCAAAATTGAAGGTGGAGTGGACAGCCAAAAAGGTTATCTCAGAATACAACAGAATCTTGATCAGATGGACCAGTGAGCCAAGGAGTGACAGATGGAGTGTAACCTAGACAAATTGAGGTGCCGCATTTCGGTAAGGTAAATGAGGGCAGGTCTTATACATTCAGATGGTAGCATCCTGAGGAGTGTTGCCAAATAAAGAGAACTTAGAATGCAAGTTCATAGTTCTTTCAAAGTGGAGCCGTGGGTAGACGGGTAGTGAAGAAAGCAGTTAGTATACTTGCCTTTATTGGTTAGTGCAGAGTATAGGAGTTGGGATGTCATGTTGCAGCTATACTAGACATTATTTAGGCCACTTTTGGAATACTTCTGGTCTCTCTGCTATAGGAAGGATATTGTGAAACTTTAAAGGATTTAGAAAAGACTAAGAAGGACGTTGCCAGGACTGGACACTTTGAGCTATAAGGAGAGGCTAAATAGGCTGGGCCTGTTTTCCCTGGAGCATGGAGGCTGAGAAATGACTTTATAGAGGTATTTAAAAGCATGAGGGGCATGGACAGGGTAAATAGACAAGATATTTTCCCAGGGTAGCAAAGTCCAAAACTAGAGGGCATAGGTTCAAGGTGGGTGGGGTGGGATTGGATTTGAATAGGATCTAGCAGACAACCTTTTCACACAGACAAAGGTGCACATATGGAATAAACGGTTAGTGGAAGTGGAGGAGACTGGTACAATTACAACATTTAAAAGGCATCTGGAAGGGTATATGAATAGAAAGGATTTAGAGGGATATGAGCCAAATGGGACTAGGTAAATTTAGGATATCTGGTTAGCATGGACAAGTTGGACCAAACTGTTTCCATGCTGTACAATTCTATGACTATGACAATCATGAAACAAACCTTAAAACTCCAGCTCCAAATCACAGACAGTCAGTACCAAAAAGGACCGGAAACCTGCTCTTGCTTACATCCACATGTGGAAGGCCACCTTTCAGAAGGAGGGAAAAAAGAATGAAGATGTAAACTTGCCAATGCTGCTAAGCCATTCCAACCAATCATGACCATTAATTAAAAACAAATTAAAAAAGGCAACTTTATAAATCTTTGAGACAGAAAAGTGGAGTTTGTTCTTGCCTTTCTCTAGTAGTACAATTAGATAATGGGGTAGAAGTTATTTCAATGCATCATTGTAGGCTTTCCTCCCAGAGTGTCTGAAGTACTAACTGCAAGATTCACTTTCAATTTCTAATCAATCCAAGGACTGCTTACCCTTGTCAGGTACCAGTCTCTTAATAAAAAGATCTGATTGCTAGCTGCGTGACATCAAGAAAACAAAAGGAGAGATGCCATGAGAATTATTTTTAAATTTTGGCACCATCTGAAAGATTCAGGGAAGACTTGTCAGAATGTCTGACAACTATCACATTAACATTACTATATATAGAGATCTTGGGAGACAAATCCATAGGTCCCTGAAAGTTTGCCCTCAATGGTTGAGGCACGGAGTATAAAAATTTAGCAAGTCACATTGCAGCTGTAAGAGCCTTTAGTTAAGTTACATTTGGAGCACTTTGTGCAATTCAGACTATGCAGAAGGTGCAAAAGTGGTTTACCAGGCTGTTGCTTGTATTAACTATCAAAAAGGAGGTTGGATAAACTTGGGACTGTTTTCACATGAACTCAGCAGAGGCTGAGTAGCAACCCAATAGAAGTGGGGATTCTGCCCGAAATATTGATTTTCCTGCTCCTCAGATACTGTCTGACCTGCTGTGATTTTCCAGCACCATCCTAATCTAGACTGATTTCCAGCATCTCACTTTTGCCTAAAAAAAAAGCCAACATATGCAGACAGCCTGCAGAATAGCTCCCTGAAAGGTCCCTTTATCTATCAACTGACCTGTGAAACAGAAACCCTAAGAAAAGACAGAGGAAGATGCAAAGAGGAGATTTGACAGCTGGCTGGTTTTGAAATTTGAATTTTCTGGTAAATCGTAATCAGGGGTTTTATTGGACCAGCATTGTGGAAGGGAAAGTTAAAGATAGTTTAGAGAAAGAAGTTGCAAATAGTTGTTAGTTAATAGTCTACATGAGATTTAAAGAATAAAGTTCTTAAATTTTTTTTGTACTTTAAATAGTGACTATTGGGATAGTTCTTGCCTCTCGAATTTGAATGGATTACAGCATGGGTTCAGTTAAACGTCTTTTCTGTGTCACTGGTTTAAATTAGTGAGGGGTTGGGTGTTCACCCAAAGTCATAACACATGGTAATCTGAAGGGCCTACTTCCATGTTGTACTGTTCTGTGTTCTAACATAGATATGTGAACCATGGGCAGGACACTACCAATCACAGCCATTAGCGAGTAAGATTGCTTATTCAAGAGTTTAGGGGCAGAAAATTGGGAGTGCAAAGCAAAAACGACATGTTGTAACAAAACTTATAAAATGATTGAGCCACAATCGTTGACATTAACCCAATTATGAATATCTTTACTGCTAAGATCCAGTAAACTTTAATACAAGGTTCAAGGTTGTAGGGAAACAAAAAAAATGCCATTAAATGAAATTGATTGCAAAACCTACCAGCTTCTCAGAGATTATATCCAACCTTTAGCCAAAAAAAAAATAACACATTCAATATGTGAATTGTATCTTTGAATGGCAAGATTCTGTAATGTGTTCTTCTCAATAACCAAAGGAAACAAATCTTGAAGTATTAATTTCAACCTTCAAAAAGCTATGGCTTTTGAAATGGTTCTCTCATCTTTGTAGGAAAATCTAATTTAGCCTAAGCCCCAAAATTAATTAAAATGTTCAAAGATGGGAAGTTGTGTTTTGCAATCTTATGGTGAAGTTTAAATGATACCTTCATTGCATTAAAAGATAGATAACACATAGCTAACCTCTTTATTTATTCCATTTTAGGCAATTGGAGAGTTCTATCTTACAAAGCTTATATCCTACTTAATAAAAAAAGGGAGGAAGGTTGGTGCAGTTGCTTTATTTAGTACTCTGATAAATGACCGCTTAATCTACACACAAGTGATTAAAAATGAACTTAAGGAATTGGATATCACAATTACCTTTTGTATATAAAATGTTACGTAACAATAACTGCTTCAAGCACAATTGATTATTTCAAGTGTATAGTGGTGCAATTTTTTCATTACTCTGGCCACAGGTACTGTACTAGAGACAAACTATGCAATATTATGTGAAGATTTATGTTGGTCTTGCAAAAGCATTGCTTAAAAAAAAAAGGATCAAGCTGAGCTCAGTTAAGAGTCAACACTAAACTAAAACCAGTTGAAAACAAAATCCACTTCGACCGAAAAAAACTCAAGTCTATAGAATTGAATGTTAACTCAATACCAAATGGTACATGATTTATTTGCCTAGAAATAAAAATCGCCTAAAGTGCCATCTCTTGATAATAAGTCAATTGCAAAAGCGGTTGTAAAAAGTTGAACATCAGGTCACATGGAGGTCAATTATAATTAGAAAGTTCTGTAACTGAACTAATGAATGAGTTATTGTCAGAATAACTAAATATTTCTCAACAGCAAACAGTATGACATTGTTACAATATCACACCTGCATGCTTCTTCTAGGATGAGCCCTATTGTTCCTCTGAACTCTAAGGTGGCATTCTGAAATTCAGTAGGGCAATAAGAACGTTCAAATGTGCCCTTAAGGTGTCTCAAAACATGTCAAATAACACCCAAGGATTATTAGTTTTCTGGCTCCAATCAGGAATTAAATAGTGACGATTGCATAATTGGGTCACCAATATCTGATGTCACCCAATGAATGTATTATCAAGTTGCCTCATTCAACTTTCAACATCAAGGAAAGTTTTGCCTGCATCACAGACATGAACACTGGAGAATCTCAGTTGTACTAAAGTCACACTGTAGTTGTGTTAAATGTATGTTTTCAATGGTACAACTTTCAGGAAGACTACAAATACTTCAATGCAGTTTTCTGAAGAGAGTGATACATCTGAAAAACCATACTCCCTTCCCTGGTAACTCCAGGCTAGAAACAACTCTGGCTAAGAAGGTGGACAGGGGAAATTCTGGGAAGTTTGTTATAATGGGAACAATCCTGAAACAACTGACTTTTTAAAAAAAAACTATAGGAACCACCTAACACTCTGATTAACACCTTTCTAAAGCCAAGAATAAGGATTCTTTACGAGTGCTTTGTAAACATTTTTGCCTCCAGTCCAATGGGCCAAAGACCCCTTGGACTAGTGACTGATCTCACCCCATCCAATTATGCCCACCCCTGAAAAACACTTCAGAATTAGTTGAAAGTGAATATTTTGCTTTACTGCTGAAGTGGTAATAATTGTACTTTTGTTAAGTACTTAAACCAGAAACCAAGATACATTTTTTGGACAAGATTATAATACCATGTTTCAAATAATTGTAAAATATGTCTGTGAAACCAATTTATATTTACATTAAGTGAAAACCTGCAGCAACACGATTAGAGGGTTTTTTTGCACTTATGCCGACTTGTCTCACACACAGGAGATGGTCTGCTTGCATGATCTCATGAATGGTGGGGCTGAGGGTTAGTTGTCTCATGGCCTCATGACGTAGATTGAGAAATAGCTTTAGTGCAAACAGGTAAACACTCAACTTGTCACCAAAATGTTGGCAATTGCCAATTCTGAGAGAGACTTCTTGTCATTTTGAAGCAGAGGCAATATCAAAATGGCTACAATAAACCTCAGGCTGAACACCAGATTGTATTTCTACATCTTCACCTTGGAAACAGAAGCATTCTATTTGCCATAGTTACTAGTATGTAATAGATATGGATGGTGGTCCTCAAGTATGGAAAATATAAATAAGGAGAATTTCAGAAGAACTTCAAAAGCATGTAGTCCAACTGGCCTGTTTCCACACTGTAGGGAAACCATTAAAAAAAAATGGTCTTAGTGGGTTTACTTTTTCAAGTTGCAACTACTCAAAACTACAATGTGGGCAATACTAGCAAGTGGCCAATGGTTCCAAAGAGTATCACAGCCATTCCATTGTTTTTCCATCCAGAGTACATTGCAATTTTCAGTACTTGGACCTCAGTTCTCCTCTACAACTTGCTTGATCTCTACCCTTAGTATTCCTCCTTTTCAAGTGGTTATCTAATACCCTGAAATAGCGTATGAATTGTGTTTATAGGCTTTTCCATATTCGAAATGTTTCTTATTCCTTTGTGGTCATCTCACATTGGTTTGATCAAACATTCTGCCTATATTTACCTAACCATGAAATTCTTCTAAATTGTGAAGAGTTGTTAGGCTAGCCCTCAAATCTTCAGTCCTAATGAAAAAAAAATGTTTAAAATCAGGTCTCTCTCAGCAAGAAAGTGGAACTTAATCCTGCAGTTGTCCCACTGTCTCAGAAGCAAAGTTTGCATCTCCATGTCCAAAGCAAACTAGCTTGGTCATACTTCAAATAAAGTACACCATTTTTTTTTTACTACTCAACCAAATTTGATATTTAAACAGAAAACATTCTAGCTATCTAAACTGAAAATAATCTGTGAATAGTTCTGAAGACAAGAGATACACAAAATAGGTTAAAGATATGCTTACACATATTTTCTATATTTCCTGGAACAGGATGCTCGATTGAAGCACGGTAATTTAGAAAATAAGATAAGTAGGCCATTTAGCTCTCCAGGCCTGCTCTGCCATTCAATAGGATTATAGTTGATCATCCAATTCAATGTCCTGTTCCTGGTTTCTCCCAGTACTGTTTCAACCCTTTAGTTCTAGAAAAGATATTAACTGCTTCTTGAAAACATTCAATGTTTTGGTCTCAACTACTTTTTGTGGTAAAGAAACCCAACCTCAGTGAAGAAATTTCTCTTCAGCTTCGTCCTAACTAGCCTGTATCCTTACACCATGACAACAGGGTCTGGACTCCCTAGTTGGTCAACAGGAACATCCTCCCTGTGTTTATCCTGTCTGGTCCTGTTAGAATGTTTAGGTTTCTGTGAAATAGCCCCTGCCATTGTTCTAAACTGCAGCGAATATAGTCCCAATCAATCCAGCCATCTCAGGAGTGAGTGTAGTCAACCTTTATTACACTCCTTCATACCCAGAATATCCATCCCCAGACAAGGAGAAAAAAAAATGCACACAATACTCCAGGTATATCCCTCAAACACCCTGCTGAATTGCAGCAAGATATCCCTGCTCCTGTGCATTGAAGAGTTGAAGGAAGGGTCTGTTTCCATGCTGTATGATTCTATGATGGCAAATATGCTGTATCTGCATGCTTACTTTCAGTGACTGGTGTACAAAGACACTCAGATCTTGGACCTCCACCTTTCCCCATTCAGATAATAACCTACTTTTCTGGCTTTGCTATCAAAAGTGGATGAATTCATTTATCTACATTTTACTTCCTCTGCTAAGCATTTGCCCAATCACTCCTCTTGACCAAATCACACTGAAGCATCTCTGCATCTTCCTCGCTATTCACCCTGCCACCCAGCTTTGTGTTGTCTGCAAATTTGAAGATTTATAATTTAGTTCTCATTAAATTATGAATAGCTGGGAACCAAATAATCTGTGGTACTCCACTAGTCACTGCCTACTATTTATAAAATGACCCTTTTATTCCTGTTTGTTGCCTGTCTACCAACAAGTTGTCTATCCACAATCAGTACACTACTCCCAATCCTACACTCATTAAGCTAGAGGTTTATAGCTTCAGGAGCAGCACTCAGCATCAAGTGTGACAGACCAGGAGTTTATCCTGCTTCTACACCTGCCAGGTTTAACCAACCAACTTCTTTGGCAGAGAATCATAGAATCCCTATGGTGTGGAAACTGGCCATTTGGCCTATTGCGTCCACACCAACTCTCCAAAGTATCCCATCTAGACTCTCACCCCCAAACCTATCCCTGTAAACCTGAATTTCCCATAGCTAATGCACACAACCTACACATCCCTGAACACTTGTCAATTTAACATGACCAACCCACCTAACCTACACATCTTTAGACTGCAGACACAAGGAGAAGTCTGTGTGGAGTTTGCAGTTGCCAGATGCTGGAATTGAAACCAATTTCCTGTCATTGTGAGGCAGCAGTGCTAACCACTGAGTTACTGTGCCACCCACTATGAATGCTACGAGTTATAAATACAATTCTGTGGTCATCAAGTCCTGAAATGAGACACAAAGCCTGAACTTTTGGCTCAAAGCATGGTTGTTGCACGCAATAACACAAGACCACACCTTGCTTATATTTTCCTTAATACACATAGTAGCTCAGAGCCTGCTGCATTTAAATTAAATGTAAAACTTCATGCAAGACTGCAATTAGTCTTATTGAACCTCAATAACTTTTAGATGCATAGAATATAATGTTGTCTCCAGAAGTAGGAATCAGTTAAAGAGCAGATGGATATTATCTTTGAAAGTCAAAAATGAATCGTCCTTTTGGTTGTTAGTGTGCTGCAATTACTTAGACCACTTAAGTCAACAGTAAATTCTTTTCACCAGCCAGAATATTCTTCTCCAGTCTTGGGCTGAAACAAAGGTGCTAAATCGTTATTTTCAAGTAATTGTGTGTATGCAGCTCTGTGTTGTAATCAAACACGTTCCCCAGTTACCAGGGAAGATTACTTTGTAACATCAAAATCTTCTCTTCAAATCAATTGGCATCCTTCCATTTGCAAATGATGTTGGAAATATAGCTTCAGTTTTGGGGAGGTCAGATGAGATTCTACACAGCACTTCTTTTGATGGCTGAACAAATAGTTTCACAAAAGGGAAAATCCATCACAAATTTAATTGCCTAAACTGGTGTTGGAGGAAGATTCCTACTGATGTCTTGTTTGCAGGACTAATACTGGCTTCAAAGCTTCTGAAACCACATCATTATTGCAGTGAAACCCTTCCCCCAACTGGAGTTACATTTGCACCAATTATCAGCTTGAGTTTCTCCACTTGTCATGATGATGTCAAGAGCTTTCATGTCTCTTCAAAATCCTTGAATTAGAATTTTGGAGGGCTTAGTTTCTTTTCAGAGGTGACCTTCTCATCTTTGATACATTGGGTTCTTAGGTCCTTTATACACGCCCAGAGTCGCAGCCGCACCGCACGCTGCCCTCGAAGCGGCTGCGGGGGGGGGGGGGGGGGGGGGGGAATGAGACTGTCACACACCTCCTTCTGGAATGTGCCTATGCAGAAGACGTCTGGAGAGGAATGCAGTGGTGTTTGTCGAGGTTCGTCCCGAGCAGCACCATGATGCGGGACTCCGTGCTCTACGGCCTGTTCCCCAGGACGCACACCGAGACGAACATCAACTGTGCCTGGAGGATCATCAACTCGGTGAAGGACGCTCTCTGGGTGGTCCGAAACCTGTTGATCTTCCAGCTGAAGGAGTTGACCCCGACTGAGTGTTGCAGACTGGCACATTCCAAGGTCCAGGACTACGTGTTGAGGGACGCGCTGAAGCTTGGGGCAGCTGCCGCCAAGGCGCGGTGGGGAAAGACCACTGTGTAAAGTCTGCCTGCCTACCTAATGAAGAACAGGGGGCCCATGCAGTCATTTGGGCTCTGCTGACGCCTCAGCTAAAAATGTAATCGTACAGACCTGTAAATAGAAATGATTACTCTGTTTTCGGTATGCAAACAAATGGAATGTTTACATATGTATGGCATGTCCAGTTGTACAGATCAAAGTATTTTATGAATAAAGTATATTTTTGAAATTAAAAAAACATTGGGCTCTTACAGCACACTGGTAATGTTCATACTCTGGGTCACGAATCCTAGAGGTTCAAGTCCCACAGATGGTTTTCTTAACACGATTGAACAGGTTGATTAAAATAACTATCCTTGGGAATGTGCCCATCTTCTATCCAGCCCATATGCCCTTGACATTCTACTTGAGAGCTACACGAGGCTGGAGGGTGCCTTGTGGACATGCATCACTGAGAAGGCGCTATGGGGGTCTTGGTGATGCAGAGGCTTACACACTCAGCTCATGCAGAAACAGTGAATTGTACAATTGTTCACATTAACTTCAGTGGATTGTCAAAACCACAGGTTAAAACCCATGAACATCTTCAGCCATCAATTCCAAAATAGATTCTAAAAAGTACAGAGACAATAACTGTAGGTGCAAAGGAAAACAAATTGTGTTGGACTGATGAAATGTAATATCTAACAGTGTCAAAGAAACTCTAAGCAGATCGATTAGAGATAGCTTGTGATCACAAACAAGGGCTGATGAATCTCTGCTCAACAAGAAACCATCCCTTATAGCTTATGTCCCAAACTGTAGCCAAATTGTGTTTTCCTTCTGAGGTTAATGTCAGTTCCAACTCTACTCCAGTGGACTACTGGGTCTGAACTCTCCTGGGCTGGAGTGTTTTTTTTAAAAAAAAGAATCCCTACAGTGTGGAAATAGGCCCTTCAGCCCAACATGTCTACACCAACCCTCCGAAGGGTGTCCCATCCAAACCCATTCCCCATCATTCTACATTAACCCCTGACTAATGCACCTAACCTACACATCCCTGAACACTATGGGTAATTTAGCATGGCCAATTCACCTCACCTGCACAGCTTTGGATTGTGGGAGGAAAGCAGAGCATCGGAGGAAACCCACGCAGACACGGGGAGAACGTGCAAGCTCCACATAGACAGTCACCTGGAATTGAACCCAGGTCTCTGGCACTGTTAGGCAGCTGTGCTAACCACTGAGCCACCATGCCGGCCCTTGCATCAGAGAGCTATCTCTAGTCAACCCTGTGCTGCAGGTAAAGATTTTCCCTCACACCAAGCATTGCAAGCCAATTTTATTTTTTTTTAGAAAATATCCTTAGATTTGTAGGATGAAGTTATCAAAAAAAAAACCGTACGTCCAATGTCAGTACTACTGGTAACTTTCACTACAAACAGCCATAATATTCAACTAACCACTGTGCATGAACAATTTTTAAAACTTTTTTTTAAGATTAGACTCTTTTTAAGCCGAGTGCACGTGTTGCATTTTAGCCTAGATTAGCATTTAGTAACGAAAATGTCCGATGCTAATTCAAAGAATCCTGATTAAATTGGCTCCTTTTAAAATGTAAGTTCATTTTGGTGTTGTAGAAAGGTATTCTTGGAAAGGGAACCTTCTTAAATTAACCTTCCTTCAAACAACTGAGGGAATGAACAATAAAGGAACAGTCATTTCATCCCTTCTCACGCAAGAGCCTTTCAGGTATCTCATTTAGAACTGTCATGAATTGGGATATCTCACTTCAGGCATAGATGTATCAGGATGTTGCAACTATATGTGATAAATATCATCACCTTATGTCAAACCACTGATGCAGCTCTCTGCACAGAGTCAATTAAACACAGATGAAAGTTTTCATGCAAAAATCAAATCCTCCATCTTTAAACAGTTCCTCATACTGTTCCTACATCCCTTTATTGCTTTTAACTTCAATCACCATTCCAACAACTGTTGTTGGCAATTTCAGCTTTTGTATCAACCCTTAATCTTGGGAGAAAACTCCCCACCTGCTATACACTGAATAGATTTAAACTGCAATTTACATTCCTTGCTCTTGATTCAGTCAGGAAATAATTTACATTTATCTTCAATTTAAAAAATTTCTACCCTATTATCCTGCAATTAGTAGGCCTAATAAAAGCAGCTTGAACTTTTCCAAGTCTATGTCACATTGATGTTCCCTCATAACAGCAACCACCACCTAATGAATGCTCATTAGGCCCCTCTAAAGCCTTAACATTCTTCCTATTGTGCAGAACCTCATGCTACATGTTTACTCTGAGGTAGGGCTTCCTAAAGTGGGGTCTTTTGGGGTTTCCAGCTCACAGGCAGCAATGGCCAGAGTGATCATGGACAGGGTTATAAAGAAAGGGTAGTTGGATCGAACTGGCCCCTGCTCTCTGTTCTCAATGACAGCTCACACCTATGTAAACCTTGAAGTAGTTGGACTCGGGGATAATAGGGTGTTGGAAGCATTGCGGTCAGGCTTTATAATGAGAGCTCAAAGCCCTTTGGCTTTAGTATTCCAAGACTAAAATGTCCATTAGCTCTATTTTATACTGCCCTAAACTCAATATTATCTTAATGCCCCGTGAACCTGCAACTCCAAAAATTCCCATTTTACTGGAGAGCGCAAAATGACCTAACGACTCGTCACATTTTCCAAAATGAAACTAGTTACCTTTTCCTTGGTGCTTGTGAAATCATAAAACTGTACCACCTCATTATGTTTTTGTTACCCCCCTTCCCAAAATTCATGTCAAATTAGGATTCTAAGATTCAGCACAACATTATTCAGGCTGGGTGGGGTATAAACAAAGGCTCCAAGTAGAGGTTGAGACACGGACAGGAGCAGGGGGAGAAAGTGATGCCAATATGAACTAGGTGAATGAGGGAATGAGGACTGGTGTGAAATAAGGAAGGAGGGTGTGTAAGGTCAGTGTGGCCTTGGAATGTTCTTAGGAATTGAAGGGAGCTTTCAGACAAGAGGGCTTACTTGGCAGTGAGTACGTTTTATGGTTTAGTTAACATATCAATGTTAGGAAGCTTATTCCCCAACGTAACTGCTTCTCAAATGTAAGGAACAACATTCAATAACATTTAGAACATTTGACTTCAAGATAGGAGTTGAAATACATGTATGAAATCATTGAACTTTATTATCAAACACTTAGTTTGAAGTCTGTGCGAAGTCGAAGGATGATGGTACAGTATCTAAAATGACAAATAAGTACCGTCGTTTACAATTTATATTTGCTGTTCTTTACCGGTGACCTTTTAAATAACATAGGCTGAAAGTGGCAACTGAACGCAAGGAGATTATTTTAGGGTCATAAGCAAAACGCGTTGTATTTTCGATAAATTCAATCCACTATCGATAAATTCCGATTAAAAACAAAGAACCTTTTCCCCCGATTGTCAGATCTCACATTATCCATATTCGCCGCACTGGGCTTGGAAAATGAAAATAAAATACTGCTTTAAAACGTTGTATTTACTTCTGACCCCAATTTACATTCCTAGTTAGAACTTGAAGAATCAGTTTCTCTCTCTCCCCACTTCACTCACATTAAAATTCCTACTGTCTCCCGGTGCCTGCCAGAAACACACAATGTAGCAATTCATAACTGAACTCGACTCCTTTAAATATCAGAGTGGAAAATTTTACTTACCTTCTTAAGAAACGGGATCCAGAATTTAAATTTGGAGAAAACATCAAATTCAAAACGGTAAGCACTTAACAGTTTGGGGGATATGCTCAAACTGTGAATTAGAGCCTTCGGAGTGTGTTATGATATCCAGCTATGAAAGCACAACTCGCCCTTTGCACTGTCTCCAAATTATTAACTGTTTAGGATTACCTTATCTAAAGGCAGCCAGCGGAAGTAATTTTCTGTGTACGTCAGAAGGCACTCCTCACTTCGAATAGTCCCTTCAGACCATCTGGTGGCTTGAAATTTCGGAATCTAATTTTTAGATGTTAATAATTAATTACTGCACTCAATTAAATATTGAGGAAGCTATGATTAGTCGTTGGATGGATGTTCTGCAGTCTACATCATTGACTCATATGAACCAGGGTCAGTGCCCAAGCTGAAGCGTATGCTTTCAATCAAGGCATTCATGCACATACTGCAGGTAATCCTCCCCCACCCACAACCGAGAAAGGTACAGAATATCACTAGTATTCCAATGTGTGGCAAGACTTTCTATGAACAGGGCTAAGCTTAGTGCCGTAAATTACCGCTATAGCAGATCCTACTGCTATTTCAGCTCACCCATGGAGATGTGCGTTTTCTGAGAGACTCGAGGACGATAGTCAGCTGAATTTCAATCGTGTTGATTTAGCTCAGTTAGAATTATTCTCTGAGAAGGTCGTTTAAACTTCATACTAACAAAAAAGCAGTAATGAGGGTATTGTGTGCAAACAAAAGTGTGTTTTGATTTTGGATAGATGTGACTCTGACTACTGTCAGTTCAGCTGACTGTGAAGAATTGTTATGTCAAATAAAGAGTGAATGCTTTGAACAACAATCTCTCATTAAATGTCCATCAGTGAGTTATAGATTTCAGGTGTGCCACAGTAAGGACTCTCTTTGCCTGAGGCAGAATGTTTTCCTATGGAAAGCAAAAGTCCTTGGATGGAAAAGTTGCCAAAAACAATTTTTACTTTTTGGTAGTTTTAGACTTGACAATTATTTGGAACAGTTGTGGCATGGCACAATTTATAAAAGAGCAAAGTTCTGAGAAACAGAAAAAAATCTCAAAAAACTAAAGTCTTAGATCACTCCTCTCATTTTTTGTAATGATGAAGGTCATTCATTTTGTAATTATGAAGATCAACAAAGAGCTAGGGGTTCACAAGATAATTCCAGATAATTAGTCTCAGCAAGATAGTCCACAGCAGGTAGAGATAACAGCAGATCCAAAGCAGTTCACTTTTCATTAAATATTGTTTATCTGAGTTACCACTGAAGATGAGAAAATACCATGCAGTCCCTCTAACATATTAAATCTAAATTGCAACTGTATTTGATCCATGTTTCTTAATGCCATTACCTAATAAAAACTTTGTCTTAGTGTTGAATACGTCAACTGTATTCACAGCCTTGTTGTGAAAAAGTGTTTTCTGATTTTACTTCTAAATGGATTAGTTTTAATGTTAAAATCTCACTTCTATTTTCTGGATTCCTACATTAAAAGGAAATAGTTTATCCTATCAGTTATTCTTATAATTTTAAAGATTTTGGTTAGGTAATCCCTCACCCTCCTGAACTCAAGGGAGTAGAAATTAAACTTATGAAATTGACTTCCATAAGTTTATTTAAGGAGATGGTTTAGAAAGGATTGAGAAAGCCATGAGGATTTCCTTGTGCAGATTGAAATTCCGGCTGGCAATGCTTTTCAAGCACACTAAAAAGAGTTCCAGATGCAAAGAACATGGCAGAGGTATTAAAATATTTTTGCATCTGTCTTTGCGAAGAAAACATGAAACCCTGACCATAGCGACAGTGGAGGAAATTCAGTTACTATAAAGGTTTAAAATTGATGATGAGGAGGAAATGAATAAGCTATCAGAAATTAAACACATCAGGACCAGGCAAGATGCATGCAAAGATACCAAAAGAAGTGGGAGGTGAAGTTGCAGGGTCACCAGCTATAATTATTCAGTCTTCCCTGACTCAGAATGGTACTAGAGGGCTGACAGAGCTGCAAATGTTATGCCCATGTTCAGAAAAGGATACAAGTAAAATTATATAAAGCACTTTAAAAGTAAAGGATCAATAAAGCAAAAACAGACCAGTCAGTTTAGCTCCAATGGTGGGGAAACATTTAAAAAATGATTGAGAAAGAATTAGAGGTCACATGGACAACTGCATACTAATTAAGGAGACCAGCAAGGATTTGTTAAACTGGTTTGGTGTAAACAATTTTCCTTTGAGCTTTTTTGAAGGAAGAAAGGAAGAAGAATTAGCCAATAAATTCCTCTGTTATTCAAGAGAAAGAAAGGAAAATCTTTACGATCAACCATTTGGAATTTTTAATTATAAATGCATATGATACTATATACCACTAAAATCACTACATCAGGGATGTCACTATTCTATCCGCAGTTTGCCGATTGAAAGTTACTAACTGGTCATGATTGAAGATGCAGTATTCAAATTCAGTTATGGTAAACAGATTACTCAAAATTAAAATTGTTGCAAATTTGGCTCTCTGGTTGACAACTATCATCATATTATTTTCCAAAAAAAGCAAAAAAAAACTACTTGTGCCATGAATCATAATTATGAATTTATTATCTCCTAAAAACAAATCTTGTAAGGGAAATATGTAATAACACTTGCAATAAGAAAAAGTGGAAAATTCTCCCTAATACTAGAAGTGATATAGAAAAAAAATCACACAGCAGAGTAACATTATTCTACATCATTCAACGCTAGCATTTTGCAAATTACATTTCAGGTGTCCCCAAAGTATTCTATCATGTCTTTGATCGTGTATATCCATGCTTATTGCTATAATCTTACATAACAGTATGCAAAAGGTGTTCTAATCCCAACTATTATTAGCTACTTTATCAATGACCACCCTGCCACGTAAGGTGGAGATGGTCAAGGATGATTCAGTACCATTCATGACTCCTCAGAAAATGAAGCAGTCTGTGTCCATATGTAGCAACACCTGGATTACATTCAGGTTTGGGCTATCAAATGATGAGTAACATGTGCGCAACACTAGTGAGAACAAAAGAGAATGTAATCATCTGTATTTGCCATTTAATTTACTGTCACTGAACACACACTATAAACATCCAGGGGTTACCATTAACCAGAAACTGAAACTGGGCCAGCCATATAAATACTGTGGCCACAAGACCATGTCTGAACCCAGAAGAATGGTGTGTGAATGGAATGAGCTGCCAGAGGAAGTGGTGGAGGCTGAAACAATTACAGCATTTAAAAGGCATCTGGATGGGTATATGAATAGGGAGGGTTTAGAGGGATATGGACCAAATGGTGGCAAATGGGATGAGATTTATACAGGTTGGCATGGACAATTTGGACTGAAAGGTCTATTTCTGTGCTGTACATCTCTGTGACTCAAGTCAGGGGGTGTAATGGAATACTCTCAACTTGCCTGTATGAGAGCAGCTCCAACAACAATCAAGAAGCTCAACGCTACCAAGGATAAAGCAACATTCTTGATTGACATGCAATCCACCACTGGTCACTCCCTCCACCACCATACCGCAGTGGCAGCAGAGGGTAGCATATACAAGATGCACTGCAGCAACTCGTCAATTGTTCTTGGACAGAACATTTTGAATCTGAGAGCTCTATCACCTAGAAGGTCATCTCAGCAGGATTACATCACCATCAGCTGCTAATTGCCCTTGAAACCAACACTTGTAACTGAATTGATATTCTTATTGTCCAAGTGTTAAAATCCTGGAACTCCATTTCTAACAAAACTGTGGGTATATCTTCACTGCACTCACTGGAACAGTTGAAGAAAGGCATTCACCAACACCCATCTCAAAGAGAGATGGTCAACAAACACTGGGTGAGCCACATCCCTTGAAAGAATAACTTTTGAAGAAGTCTTTCTGGTCTCAAATAGTAACCATCTCTTTATAATAATGTGTTGCTTGACGCTTTGAATTACTAATTCCTTACATCTTTTAAAAGCAAATTTTATCTTTTTAAATTCTCTTCCTCTGTGTTGTTGCTAACATGCAGCATCCTTTCCATGAAGGCAGAATGTCACCATCAATCATTCCAAGTGGCTTTATGTAAAGAGAGAGAAAAATTCTTCCTACCTGAGGAAACTCAATAAATCAGTGGATATTCTTGAAACGGTTAGAAGTTATCCTCTAGTTAGAATACACATGGTACGCTTGCCTTCATCGGACAGGGTATTGAGTATAAGAGCTGGCAAGTCATGTTAAAATTCTACAAGACTTTGGTTTGGCTGCATTTAGAATACTGGTCGCCACATTATCAAAAGGATGTGAACGCTTTGGAGAGGGTGTAGAGAAGGTTTATGAGGATGTTGCCTGGTATGGAAGGTGCTAGCTATGAAGAGAAATTGAGTAGGTTAGGATTTTTTTCATTAGGAAAAAGGAGATTGAGGGGACCTGATTGAGGTCTGTAAATAAGCTTTTTCCCAGGATGAGGGATTCAATAACGAGAGGAGAAAAGTTTAAGGGGGATACATGCGAAAAGTACTTTACACAGAGGGTGGTAGGTGCCTGGAACATGTTGCCAGCAGAGATAGTAGAGGCAGGCACAGTAGATTCATTTAAGATGCGTCTGGACAAATGCATGAGTAGGTGGGGAGCAGAGGGATACAGATCCTTAAGAATTGGGCAATAGGTTTAGAGTGTGGATTTGGATCAGCACAGGCTTGGAGGGCTGAAGGGCCTGTTCCTGGGCTGTAAATTTTCTTTGTTCTTTAAATACATAGATAAGGAGTGCATGCTAATTCACCTGTCTGGACTCCTATTCTGGACGTTTATTGATTTAACAGAACTAAATTTGTCAACAGAAAACTGTAATATATAAGCAAATTTAAAGAAAACTAATTCATTGCACTTTGATTTGAGAGCAGGTTGTTTTGGTGGAAGTGGCTCTAATATTTTTATGACACTTCTGAATACAACACATTAAAAGTAAAAGTAAGTTACAAAAGTACACATTATTCATAACGGTTCTGATATTTCATGAAGTTGAAAATGATTTATTTTTCATTTCAAATGTTTTTCTTACATTTATTTTCCTGTTTCCTCCTTCCCTTTACTGTTTCCTTTCCCTTTCCACTTTCTGTATTCCAGCACTCGACGTCTAGTTATTTATGTAACTCTTTCAGCTCCTGTTTTTGTAAAATTGTAAGAATCGGAAAATAGTACTACTGGCAAATAAGCTGTTTAGTCTTTGCTGCAAACCAACTTTACCATTATGTTGGAAAAATATTTTTTATAACCAAAAGGTAATTATAAATGTATACATCAAGAATTGCATCAAGCATTAAGATACAGATTTTTATGAAGTCAGGACTCCATGGATCTTTAAAAATGTAAATAGTCCAGCCCCACTTCTGATTGTTTAGGTAGTTAGGGGAAAGAGGATGGAGACCTGAATGCAACACCGCTTTTTGAACTTAGTGCTGAGTTCAAACAGACCTCACTTTGACTGGTCCAACTGTAATGTGGGAGCGGTGAATTGAGGGTCAATGTACACTTTCTAGAGTTTAAGTCTTTATAACCTATGAGAGTTGATAAGGGTTTTTTCTTCCAGAAGCTTGTTCAGTGATGTCATTACACAACTCTGGAGCAAGTGGGTTTCAACCCGGGTCTTCTAGTCCAGAGGTTGGAACATGGCCATTGTGCAAGAATAGCCAGAAGGCAACATTGCTCTTTTTGTCTGCTTTGAGCTGGAGTCTTTGATAACTATTCCAACCACAGAAACAGCAGCCTGGCTGCTTTATTTTTTAATCATCCAGAAGTGTTCTGAAACACAACTTCACAGTTTTGTTTTCCTTTCACCAAATCACTGGTGGGATTCTTTTTCACCTATTAACCACTACCACGAGTAAATCCTTGTTTTCCAATTAACTTCTGTGCAAACCCTATTAAGGGCAATACAAACCATCAAAAGTAAGGGAGAGGTAGGAGAGAAAAGGAGCTTTTACACGTCATTTGTGAACTATCACGATAAGAGTGAAGAGTTATCTATTAAGTCACAAAAAATTAATTCAGGCAGAACTGTCCCTAATTTTGGAACAGACAATAAACCCTGCGATCAAAAGAGAAAGTGGTGATCTGAAACTCTTTACTCAAATTCACACAGTTAAGCTCGGAACAGGGCAGAAGAAAGTGAGGGTAGAGGCAGAAGCAATGATTTGAGAGGGAGGGTGGCAGCCTGGCTTTTAACAGTTTTTTTCCATCACCAATAGCCTGGTTGTATTTTTTACTAACCTACTTTCTACATTATTACACATCTCCAGACTTCCTGGCTCAAAGGTAGGGATGCCACCACTGTGTCACACAAGTTCTGGGATAATCTCAGATCAAAGCCAGCCTGATTGTTTACACTTGAAAGATAAAGAGATTATGGCTGTCAGTTTTAAAAGAAACTCTGCTGCTTTGATTCATGCACATAGATTAAAAGTGATGTGTGGTCATGCAATTCCACTAGAACTCTTTGTTGCATTGTCTGAAGGGCTAGCATTATCAATCAAGACAGAAATTGCTGGAAAACCTCAGCAGCTCTGGCAGCATCTGTGGAAAGAAAGCAGAATTAAGGTTTTGGGTCCAGTGACTCTTCCTCAGAACCCTGCGTCTGTAGTTGTTTCAGTTTTTATCTTGCATTATGAATGATTAGCTGAGTTTCAAAAGCTACAGTTAAATAAATTCAGTTTGACTAACATCATAAATAGTCTATTAACGGATTCGCTGTCTTTGATGGGTAATCTGAATAAAAGTTTTGATTTTATAACAGAATACCAACCATTTGAGGAAATCTTAAATCATTACATTGATTTTAGAAATGAGGTTTTTTTTGGTATTGAGTGTTTAGGATTGAGAGCTTTTTAAGATCGTTAGAAATTTATCATTTTTCATTCCACATGGATCCTGAAGTTTACTACTGGATATTGGGTGAGTGGCAATGCAAGTATGGAAGGGTTGAGGGGCAGCTGCCTAATAAACTGAGATGTTCCATCTGCAGCCTGAAAGATCGCTTCTCGGCCTTTTGGCTAAGATCAAGTGTCTGTTCTTATCAGGACGGGGGTCGAGTTGTGAGTCATCGGAGCTAGTGGAGATCATCGCTGGATCGTGATTGGACGTTGGAGGATCGTTTGGTTGTGCTGACCTGCTGTTGGTGGATCTTCATGCTGGCTTCGGCCTAACGCCAATTCAGGGACCAGCCAACCTCCGAGCTATGGCCTCAACAGCTGCGCGCAGCCCTGGGCAGGGGGTTCGAAACACCGTCCGGGTGTCTGTCAAGCAGGTGGAGGGCCGTACACCGATGGATCGCATCCTGTTTATTAAGAAGGTATTGCTAGGATGCTGTGGGTTCGCTGTAGCAGACGTGTACTGCCTGCAGGATTTCCCTGGGGCAGGCTACTTTGATGTGACCTTCAGGAGTGTGAAGCAGTGCGAACAGCTCCTGAAGGTCTTCAAGGAGAAGGAAGGGGAGCCGCTGTTCTCCATCTTGTCGGCAACCCCATTGTGTGTGCTTCCTGCACAGAGGAGTCGGGTTGTTACAATCCATATGTACAACCCCTATGTTCCAGCGGCTGATGTCCTGACCTTCCTGGGAAGGTACGTCCAAGTTGAGGGAGAAGCCACCGACGTGATCGACCCCTTTGGGATCTGGACCAGTAAGCGGCAGGTCAGAGTGACTCTGAGGGTCGATGGCAATGGGAACATTCTTCACCCACCCTCGAGCTTCGCAATTGGAGGGAACAGAGGCTACCTGACATATGCAGGGCAGCCAAAAGTGTGCCGAGCCTGCGGGAAGTCGGGACATGTGCTGGCGGATTGCAAAGTGACCATCTGCAGGAACTGCAAACAGGAGGGTCACCTGACTAAGGACTGTCAGGAAGAAAGGAGCTGCAACCTGTGCGGAGAGGCGGGCCACATGTACAAGACCTTCCCAAGATGGGGGGGGCCCCACTTACGCACAGATGGCTGGAGGTGGCAAGGCGAGCCGTGGACCCCCAAAGACCAGTAACGTCCACCTAGACAGCAGGGAAACAGAGTCTGGTGGCACCCAGAAAGAAGAACAGGCTGGAGTGGAGGAGGGGGCAGCCAGTGGAGAGACACAGCAGCTAATCCTAGCTCTCGCTGGGCAGATGGAAGCAATGGAGGAGGAGGAGGTAATCGAGCAGGCAGAGGAGTGGATACCGGTTATAAACAGGAAGAGAAAATCCGGCCACGCCCACAAAGCCTCCCAGCAAAGGGGGAAAAGACAGCTGCACGAGGGAGGGACGGCCAGCACTTCGGATGGGGAAGACGGGCACAAAGAACATCATCACCACCAGAAGAAGAGACAGAGCGCCGTAGATAAAGAGGAGGGCATTTCCTCCCAGCCAGGAAACAACGGACCCCCTGAAGTCCACCCTCCACCCAGTGAGAACCAGGGGGTACCCACTGTCCCACAACTACAGGTAACTGAGAGCTGCGATCCTCTGACAGTCCCATTGTCAGACACAGAACTGGACGGTGCGGACCCTTGCCTTGGCTCAATGACACCAGAGCAGGTAAATGACCCCAGTGAGGAGCTGGATAGCTACCTCAGCCCAGAGAAGGTCCAGCAGTTCGTGCACACCATGGGGATGCAGATAGCTACCCCAGAGACAGGACAGTCAAATGGACAAGGGTAACCCCATAAACTGGGGGTTAAAGAAGTTTTCCTTTGCTCTCATATAACAGGGCACCCACTCAGTAGGTGGGTTCCGCTGAAGCCACAGCTAAACAATAAGAGACTGGATGGTTAATGAAGGGAACTGTATTTAGGATAACTGTAAATTTGAGCAATTCAATCTGTTCTTTACGACATGGAATGTATATATGTATGAACGATATGACAAATTGTACAAGTACCAAAGATTTATTTATATGAATAAAGTATATTTTGAAATAAAAAAAAAATCTGCAGCCTGAAAGAAGAAGATGGCTTGGTAATGTCATCTCAGGCTGACATCATGAGGATCAGCAAATCCTTCTATGCCAGTCTGTATGACTCAAAGCCAACCAACAGCACGGCCTCCAAGTCGTTCCTGTCCTCTATCACGGAGGTCCTAGACGACGGAACACGAGAGAGGCTGGACCAGCCGCTATCTCTGGACGAGCTGACCAAGGCCCTAGAGTCCTTCGAAAAGAATAAAACTCCCGGAAGCAACGGCTTACCGGTCAAGCTCTATTCAGCTCTTTGGGACTTGATTGGTCGGGACCTGCTGGTGGTGTATGACAGTATGCTTCGGGCAGGTACCATGAGTGAATCCATGAGGAAAGGCATCATCACCCTCATCTACAAGCAGAAGGGGGAGAGGGAAGAAATTAGAAATTGGAGACCGATCTCACTGTTAAACACAGACTACAAAATCTTGTCAAAGGTCATCGCCAACCGGGTCAGGTCTGCTCTGGGATCGGTGATTCACCCTGACCAAACCTGTGCTATACCGGGCAGGAAGATCGCTGAGAGTCTCGCACTCCTCAGGGATACGATTGCCTACGTGCAGGACAGGGGGGTGGACACCTGCCTCACCAGCCTGGACCAGGAGAAAGCCTTTGACAGGATATCGCATACGTACATGAGGGATGTCCTCTCCAAAATGGGCTTCGGGGAGGGAATCGCTAATTGGATCAGACTGCTCTACACCAACATTGTCAGTGCAGTCTCAATCAATGGGTGGGAATCAGATAGCTTCCCAGTCAGATCTGGAGTCAGGCAGGGCTGCCCTCTCTCTCCTGCCTTGTTTGTGTGTTGCATAGAGCCATTTGCCGAGTCCACCAGGAAGGATGCGAGCCTGAGAGGGGTGACTATTCCTGGCAGCGGGAGTCTGCAGGTTAAGGCCTCCCTGTACATGGATGACGTCGCCGTTTTCTGCTCGGATCCGCTGTCCGTGCACAGACTCGTGTGCATCTGTGACCAGTTCGAACGGGCCTCGGGGGCCAAGGTAAACCGGGGCAAGAGCGAGGCCATGCTCTTCGGGAACTGGGCCGACCAATCCTCTATCCCCTTCACCGTCAGGACTGACCACCTGAAGGTGCTGGGTATTTGGTTTGGGGGGGCTGGGGCGTGCGCCAAGACCTGGGAGGAGCGGATCAGGAAGGTGAGACAGAAACTGGGCAGATGGGAGCAACGGTCACTCTCTATCGCGGGTAAAAACCTGGTCATCAGGTGTGAGGTGCTCTCAGTATTGTTATACGTGGCACAGGTCTGGCCTATCCCCAGAACCTGTGCTGCCGCAGTCACCCGGGCCATCTTCCACTTCGTGTGGAGATCAAAGATGGACCGGGTCCGAAGAGATGTAATGTACAAAGACCGGTGCAATGGGGGAAAAAACACACCCAATGCAACCCTCACCCTGATGGCCACCTTTGTGTGTGGCTGCATCAAGCTGTGCGTGGATCCCCGGTACGCAAACACCAAGTGTCACTACGTACTGAGGTTCTACCTGTCCCCGGTGTTGCGAAGGATGGGCCTGGCCTCGCTGCCGTGGAATGCTCCAAGTAGTTGGACCGTTCCGTACCACCTGTCCTTCGTGGAGAAATTTATCAAGAAAAACACCTTTGACCACAAGTCCATCAGGAAGTGGTCAGCACGTAGTGTCCTTGAGACCCTTCGGGAAAAGGAGAGGGCAGATCCTGTTGAGCGGTTCCCTGAGCAGACTGTCAAAGCCATTTGGCAGAATGCCTCATCGCCAGAACTTTCCAACAAGCACCAAGACATGGCTTGGCTGGTGGTGAGAAGGGCTCTGCTTGTGAGATCATTTATGCACGCCCGGACTCTCTGCCGCACCGCACGCTGCCCTCGAAGCGGCTGCGGGGAGGACGAGACTGTCACACACCTCCTTCTGGAATGTGCCTATGCAGAGGAAGTCTGGAGAGGAATGCAGTGGTGTCTGTCGAGGTTCGTCCCGAGCAGTGCCGTGACGCGGGACTCCGTGCTCTACGGCCTGTTCCCCGGGACGCACACTGAGACGAACATCAACTGTGCCTGGAGGATCATCAACGCGGTGAAGGACGCTCTCTGGGTGGTCCGAAACCTGTTGATCTTCCAGCTGAAGGAGTTGACCCCGACTGAGTGTTGCAGACTGGCACATTCCAAGGTCCAGGACGACGTGTTGAGGGACGCGCTGAAGCTTGGGGCAGCTGCCGCCAAGGCGCGGTGGGGAAAGACCACCGTCTAACATCTGCCTGCCTAAGAAGAACAGGGGGCCCACGCAGTCATTTGGGCTCCGCTGGCGCCTCAGCTCAATGTAATCGCACCAACCTGTGAATACGAATGATTACCCTGTTTCGATACGCAAAGAAATGGAATGTTTACAGAATGATGACATGTCCAATTGTATAGATTAAATATATATGAATAAAGTATATTTTTGAAATTAAAAAAAAATCTGCAAAATTAGTGAAGGAATGTGTATTATTTGACAAGTTAAGTACAAGCTCCATGGAAATGCACTAGCAATTGTCAGTGAGTGAAGCAATATAAATCAATTAGCATGCACAATTGTCTTACATTATCACAGGAGTTGCATCTGAACACGATAAATCATTACTTTTAATAACATCCATTACATTTTAAATAGAAAAACATAGATTTCAGAAGCTATATTGACTCTTATTGTTTTATCAATTTCACATAAATGTTAACCAAGAGTTGTTACCAGTAGAATCTATTAAGCTTATGTATAAAATGGAGATGTATATTATTGGAGTTACTCTGTTAGAAATGATCAGTTGTACAAAGGGATGACCACAAACCAAGTCAGCAAGCTCTCTCATTTTTTAAACTATCAATTACATTAGTAGGAAAGCCACACGGTGACAGAGTATTTAGGTACAGCTGCAGGAAGTCTTTGTCTTTCATTTCAAACACAACATCTTTATCAGAATAGATCATATGCAAGTGGTTTCCTTTTATTGTCTCAGACTCAAACTAAGAATCTTGCTGACCCAGTGAACAAAGGCAAGGATTAATATTTGCAGGACAGAAAAGCAGCTGTTACAAATGTCATTTGTGAACTATCATGATGAGAATGAAGAGTTATGTATTAAGTCACAAAAATTTAATTTGGGCAGAACTGCCTCTAATTTTGGAACAGATATAAACTCTGCGATCAAAAGAGGAAGTGGTGATCTGAAACTCTTTATTCCAATTCACTCAGTTAAGTTGGGAACAGGGCAAAGGAAAGTGAGGGTAGAGGCACGAAGCAATAATTTGAAATACTCACTAGACAACTCACATAGCACAAATCAACCTATTCAGCTGCCTTAGCCAAGAAAGGAAACACATAATTGAGCTACCAGTTGGCTCAGAGGAGTGTAATTTTTAACTGGCCATTTATATACAGAATGACCCGAGGTGTTTAATGCTAAGGCGGGTAAAGTTTTTCTGTTGACCACAGTCTTAGACAGGTGGACAGAATCAGCCAATCATGACCATGATCGGTTTACCCATTGATGACATTTAGATGTGAACCTGTGAAGGTAGAATCCTGGAAGATTGTACAATGTTCCAGGTCATTTTCATGCCGTGTCCCTATGATAACACAGTGCAACCCCTTCAGCTTTTAAAAGGCTGTGATTACTATTTAAAGTAGTTATTTACTCTAGCTACCAAGTTAGTACAGAGACAGGCATTCAATTGTTACCTTACACTTCAGGTCTGAAGAAAGCACCCTCTGTGTCCTCCACCTCGACAACAGCAAATGAAACATGAACGCTTAAAAAACAGAACTCTCCACACACAAGGCAAGCAACAAAATATGGACTAGGGGAATCTGGCATATCCTACTCTGCCAATGATTGCTATTGTTCTGGCAGCATCCGAAGCAACCAGTAAATAAAGGCAATGGGCAGGATCAGCACAAACAGAAAATGAGTACTTTTTATAAAACTCCTGTGTTTTCAAGCCAAAAACTAAAACATATTTTAAGAAAGCCAGGTCTGGAAGCTTTTCATCTTGGTAAAGTTCACCTTAATGGAAGCAAATCCTCCTCTCTCATAGTTGTTGGGGTACTAATTGAAATGAACTTTGATACTTCCACTCAAATTTTCATTTAGAAAAATAACATTCCATATTAAAAGAAATTTTAAGAAAATGTTATTTTAAGAAAAAGCACAATGATGGCTGATGTGACTTTCAGAATTTTCATATTGGTGCTTCTTCTGTCTGCAATTAATAAACATTATTTGAATATATGTAGGAATGGCAACATGTGAGAAAGTGTACAAATGCTTTTGTCAATAAACTGGTTGAAAATTTCAAAACTTTCTATGACCAGATTTTATTTCTCTTTTTTGACAAAATTACAGTTTCCATATCACGTCAAATATAATGCAAACACTGTTTACATAAATATATAAATGAAAAATAGTGACTATTTCAGACAAATGCACAACATATTACAGTGCTGCACTTTCAGAGCAATAATCTTTCATTCATTTCATGACCATAGGAATATGATGTAAAGCAAAAACAACCCTCAAAAAACATTACAAAACAAAAGTCAAAAACAGAATTTAACACCTTCCCAAAATTGGAGTACTACCTGTGAAAATATAATAAAGAATAAAAGGATAAATTACTCTTATTTACATTTCTGAAATCATTGTCAAAAAATTCACTTAGTTATATAACATAAAAAGTTCATGCTGAATATGGACAATATAATTCCTATACTGCAGTATATTTCACTTGATTTTATAATTCCAGTACTGTGGATCGTATGTGATGAGGAGGATCATTACAGGAAGTTGGTGAAGGATTCAGCAGGTGATTCCTGAGGAAAAATCTATTGTCATTTCCTGTATGACTGGCTGCCTACAAAAGGAACAAACAAGTTGAATTTAGATGCGAACAGCTGAACACTTGTGTTGAAATATGGCTTAATAAACACAATGTTTAGACAGCAAGTATGTGAATCTTTCAAAGCTGACACAAATGTGATTTAAAAAGATTAAGAAAAGTTGAGACAAGGAATTCATCTACACAGTGGACATTGTTGAGTGCTAAATAGTCTCCTAAATGTTTAATGCATGGGTAGGAATTGCATTGCAGATTACATAACAGTAAAGGCAAAGAAAAAAAAGGTGTGCAATAACCATAGGCATTAGCATTATTTCAGGACCTTTGAAAAGACTGGTTCGTTCTGAGATAGCCAACATCAGCTGCTGTTAAACAGCAAAATAACAACACACAAGGTAAGATGTATATCAGGATATGGCATGATCAGGTATATCAAGGTGACGTGTCAGTGGTATGTTTCCAATATGTACTTTTCTGAACATAGAGGTGGAAGAAACAAAGTAGGGCACTTCCTGACACAGATCCATTCCCAATTGCTGACCAGCCCCTTTCATAACCATTCAGTGAACCAAATCCCCTAATGTGCACCCAACCCCTATGACCATACACAGTAAGAAAATAACTTCACCACAATTGACCTTACATTTTTAGAAGGCAGAGAAAAGTGGTGGTGGGCTTTACTAAAATGATAGCATTCATAACAGAACAGAAGACAATCATTTGGCCTTTTGTATCTGCACCGATTCTCCAGAGCAGCAATTTACCAGCAGGCTATCCCCATGCCTTCTCCCCTCATCCCTGCATCTTTTTAAAATAATAATGTGCAACATCAAGCCTTGAGAAAGTCCTAACTGAACTTGATCGCTTCTGATTTGCCAAGTAATTGGCTGAGGACAGTGCAGATCCTACAATGAACTCCCCATGCCTCACTGCAGCGCCATCATGTGTCATGGACCATAAAAACATGCAAGACAGTTCTGAGGACCATCACCATAGACACCCAGGTTTTTGTCGAGTGTGGGGTGCTGGAAAAGCACAGCAGGTCAGGCAGCATCCAAGGAGCAGGAAATCAACATTTTGGGCAAAAGCCCATCATCTTTCCTGATGAAGGGCCTTTGCCTGAAATGTCCATTCTCCTGCTCCTCAGATGCTGCCTGACCAGCACCACACTCTCAACTCCAATCTCCAGCATCTGCAGTCCTCACTTTCACCCAGATTATTGTGCCAAACCTACAAGATTCAATTGCTGAGGATGGCTAATCAGCAGCCAGCAGTTACCCCATAACTGAAAGCAACTGTCAGTGCAAACAGCACATATCTGCTCCCCAGTTCCATCATAGCTACTTTTGCCAATTCCCAATCCTGTCTGGTGCTTGGTTTTGAAGCATATATTTGTACTTGGTGCAGGCATATTGGGGATTTCCATCTCAATCAGAGTCCAAACTTTATCATGGCAACTTGATTTGCAATTGTTAAAAAGGACTGGAAACTTCTTAGCTGGCTGTAATAAATTAACAATTCCTGATTTTTGAAATAAAACCATTATGGGATGAGTGTGTTGCGGGCAAGGCACCATCTGTTGTATATATTTGGTTGTCTTTGAATCCACCCAAATCTCCTGCAGTTCATGTGTTGAAGCTACACACATTAGGTAGCAAGTGCACAATTTTGACCCAGCAACAAACCAGCGGCAAACTAATTAAAGGAACTTTGAGGCTTGATGTTCCCAAGAGCTTGTACTTCAAAGGGTTAAATGTCATGAAAGTGATGCTGTCAAAGAAGCCTTGTAGAGTTGCTGCAGTACATATTGTTGATTGTTCATACTGCATTATTTCTATCTTCAGTCAAATTCCTTTACGTAGTACTTGATCTAAAGTAAATGAAATAAATGAACAAATGCACAATGGGCCACTGCAATGACTTTGGAGTCTTACAGAACATAGAACATTACAGCGCAGTACAGGCCCTTCGGCCCTCGATGTTGCGCCGCCCTGTCATACAAATCTTAAGCCCATCCCACCTACACTATTCCATGTACGTCCATATGCCTGTCCAATGACGACTTCAATGCACTTAAACTTGGCAAATCTACTCCTGTTGCAGGCAAAGCATTCCATACCCTTACTACTCTCAGAGTAAAGAAACTACCTCTGACATCTGTCTTATACCTGTCTCCCCTCACTTTAAAGTTGTGTCCCCTCATGTTTGCTGTCTCCATACTTAGAAAAAGGCTCTCCCTGTCCACCCTATCTAACCCTCTGATTACCTTGTATGTCTCTTGTTTCACTCTTTGCTACTTGAAAATTATTTTGCTCAATAAGCTAAATCAAACTATATTTAATGGTCTCTCATCGAAGTCATGTATGCAGCTAAAGCCTTAAATCTTTTTCACATGGAATCTCAATCTTCAACTGAGCTCATTCATTAAACCTATAGATCAAATACTATCCATGTGCTCTGGTTCCTGCTTATGTCTTTAACCTGCAATCTTTTGACTCATGGTCAATGAATGCTCTCGATAGAACTGAGCTGAAACTGCCACAAAAGTCGGGGAAGTAATAAATATAGGAATAACAGTGTTCACAAAACACAATTCCCACTCACAACTTTGTAAGTGCATAATTTATTCTGCAAGAACAACAATGGTTCTCCCCAGTGAATAATATGATGAGACAATCAAATAAACATGTTAACTGCTGCTGAGGAATAATAATTAGTTGATAGCCAAACTAGTCAAAACATGTTCTTTGCAATTCAAAATATTTTGCGAAAGTTTCCAGTCTAGAAAACAAAGTATAGTCATTAGAAAAAGTAGTAAAAATCTACCGAAACTTTTGAAATATGTGTATTACAGCTATATTGTACATTTTCTGTACTGCTACATTTCCTTCTCCATGCTTTGATTGGCCAATGAAAGCAATAAGCAGGAAACAGCAATGTCTTATTAAAAAAAAGGACAAAAGGTACGGGGGCACAGATTGTCAAAGTCAATAGTTCATGGTGCAAAATTACAGACTATAACATATGGCAATAAGTAGCACCAGATATTACGTTGTCTGCAGTTAAAGTGCATCTGATACAATAGCAGGAAAGATTATTGAAATTATTTGCTTGTTGAGCTTGTTTCTGTGTTTTTGAGTTGGTAATACATCAAATAACTTTACAGTAAAAATGGAAAACTGATTTTAAAAAAAATCCATGATGTATTTAGGAGCTCCTAAATATAAATTCTGCAGGTGCAGCATAGTACCTGCTGCGCCCACTCATCACCAACAATTAGGAATCTGCCACAGATTATGGCCTTTCCAAAGAAATCCACATCGCCTGAAAGAATTTATAAAAAATATTTTCACAGGCAAGAAAAATTAGACTCCACATTCAGTCCAAATGAGATCAAGGGCATAATTTTAATCCTTCCCTCAGGGTTGCTGGCAGGAAGACAATGTGGACCAGGCTCACTGTCCACATGATCCTGTGAATATTTTACCCGTGTTGGGAGGTAGACATTGAATTGTCCACTTGCCTGTGAAGAAATTGATGGGCTCTTAGATAGGGCTGCCTCATGTCATCTAGTAAAAGTTTTGTGGGCTGGATGGGGTGCCTTTTAATCAAGAATACTGTGGCCAATGGAGGCCATTCCTCATCCCTTTCAATCAAGATATGTCATGCACTCTCCATGTGCATTTCCACTCAATGGGTCCTTCCAGCCTGAACCTAGCAAATTCCTGGACTTATTTGTAGGCTCCACGTTGCTCAGTTTTGGGGACTGCCTACCATCCCTGCAGGGACTGCTGTTCCCATATGATTGGCCAGCAGTTCTGGCTGATAAAACCTCCTCTCCAATAAGGGCAGAAGGACAACCACAAGACAATTAAATGTCAGACATATTTCCAGTGTACAATTAATCCCCAAAGATACACAGAAAAATTTATTAAATGGAAAGCCATAACGCAAAATGACAGAAGTGCAGTAAAATCAATACCAGCAAAAACAGAAGACTATCGAACTAAAATGAGATAGAAAAAATGTCTTCATTTATACAGTGGTTTTTCTGGTGTCAGACCATATTTAAATACTTCAGTGTATTTATAGTGCAGATAATTGCAAGGCAGAACAATTGTCAAACTCATAACACATATATTTCTTCTTACAAAATGCAATACTATAAAAAAAAATAGAATGCATATTTACATACATATATTTTTGAACAGACTGAGAGAATCAGAAAGCTAAGGCATTATGGTGAGACAATAGCATAATGGTAATTATCATTGAACTATTAATCCAGAGACAAAAGGTATAGTGCTGGAAAAGTACAGCCGGTCAGGCAGCATCCAAGTAGCAGGAGAGTTGACATTACAAGCATAAGCTCCTCAACTTATTAATCCAGAGATCCAGATAATGATTTGGGGATCTAGGTTCAAATCTTACTTTTTAAATTCAATATTAAAAAAAATCTAACAATGACAATGAGAGCGCTGTCATTTGTCGGTGAAAGGAAGGAAACTGCCATTCTTTATGATCTGGCCTACATGTGGCAATAAATATTGGCCCAGCCAGCAATGCCCACATTCCAAGAAAGAATTTAGGATGGCACAGTGGAACAGTGCTGCCTCGCATCACCAGAGACCTGGGTTCAATTCCAGCCTTGGACTACTGTCTGTGTGGAGTTTGCATATTTTCCTTATCTGTGTAGGTTTCCTCCAGGTGCTCCAATTTCCTCCCACAATCCAACATTGTGCAGGTTAGGTCGATTGGTCATGCTAAATTGACCATAGTGTCCACAGGTTTGCAGGCTAGGTGGATTAGCCATGGGAAATGCAGGGTTATAGGGATAAGGTAGTGGGGGTGGGGTGGGGGACCTGGATAGGATGCCCTTCAAATGGTCTGCTTTCACACTGCTATGATTCTATGAGCAGAGCCATTTCACATGAGCACCCATCTACCAAATTGCTTTTACTTGCTTAGTTATGACATGAAAAATGAACGGGATACTAGAACTTACATCCAAGCACTAATGTCCTCCTGCTATCAGGTAGGAAAGAAAGTAAATGAACAATAGAGAAGCTGAAGAGAGAGGGAAAAAGCTAAATGAGAAAAAATATAAAGCAGAGAATTAAAACGTTAAGAGAGAAGCTGGTGGCAGTGTTTGCATTATGTTTATTGAGCCTATCTGAATTTAGATGGATTAATAAGACTGTTCAAATATTCTGTGTTTCAAAAATAAGCTGATAGATATCTTTACCCAACATCCTTACATGCGTCCTTTTAAATAGGTATCACCAGGTAGCATTCAAGAATAAGGAACAAATAGATTTTTCTCCTTCTTAGACCAGGAACATTTTTATCTATCATGGTGCCCTAAATGCTACTATTTTGAAGTGCAGAAACTTTGTATGGAGACCAGGGACACTATATAAAAATGTTAAATTTCCTCCCTTCTCTTTATTACTCACTCTGTCTGCTTCTGTTAGAGGATCCTGCAGAACCTGGACGGCTTGTCTGCTGAGGACCGGACTGAGAAAACTGAGGGGCAATTGTTGGAGTCTTGATCTTTTGTGGGCTAGTAGACACATCTGGAGTTCGAGGAATCTTGGGCCTACTGTCAAATGCAAGTTCATAATCATTTTGCCTATAAGGGCAGAAACAACAGAATGGATGAACAAAGATATTCAATAGCACATGTCCTTTTTACCTTTCAAGGTTCAACAACACCTGATTATGAAATCAAGTTTTATATTTCATTACAAAACTAATTCTGTCAACTATGACAGAAAATGTATTATTGCTGCTCCTCTTTTTTTACATAACAGAAAAAAAAGTGATCAAACTTTAAATGGTTACATATTGGAAAATGGCCATTGTACAATGCTATAATTTCATAAAAAGCGAAAGAAGTGCAAATGTTGTAAATCAGAAACAAAAACAAAAACAAAAATTACTGGAAAAGCACAGTAGATCTAGTAGCATCTGTGGAGAGAAATTTGAGTTAGTGTTTCAGGTCCAGTGACCCTTCCTCAGACAAACAAAGACTTGCTTGCAATGCATGCTCATCAATGTTGAAGCTCTTATACTTCTCACGTTACGAAAGAATTGAACAAATAGTTTGTTCTTTTGTAAACATTTGCAAGAGATCACATAGTTTTCCTTTGGAACAATGACTGAAATGGAAGTTAGACTGCTTTAACTGAAATTTCAGGAGAGTCAAGCAACTTAAAAAAAAACAAGTGATGCAATAAATGAGGGAGAATTCAAGACTGAGTGGCAATGTTCCCATAGCTGTGCAGTTTAATGCCTGCACAGTCATCCGTTGCACACACCCTCCAAAGAATTGGGGGTATGTAACTGAGCAATTCAAAGAACTTTTTGAGTTCAGTAAATTCTACCTAAACAATACTCTGGTTGAGTTGCGGCGTATTAAAAAGCTGTAAGAACCAGGGCAGAGAGGAATTTCCACAGACTGCAGAAAATAAGCATCCATACTCTATGTGGGGTAAAATGATAGAAAAACCAAGAGAGCTGAAAAGATAACATTCTAAACAAGAAAATGCCAATTTGGTGCACCTGATAAACCAGTGAACTGAAGAATGACCCATACTGGAGAAGAACCTATGGTAAGCAGTGTGTCATCACTGCTCTAAACAGAAAGCCTATGAGAAAATAACTTTCACCCTTGTGATCTCGACTTTGGATCTTCGGATTTATTTATCCTGAGTATATTATTTTGCACCCTTTCAGCTGTCTTATTCATGACTGAGTGTGTATGTGGATTTGGGTGCTTTTGAAGAGGTATTGTTTAAATTATGCAGTTGCACATTATCAATCCTTTCTTTTCTCTACTATTTTAAAGTTAATTGTATTATAATAAATAGTTATCATACAAAACACATTATGAATTACTTTTATTCTGAATAGCTTTCTGTCAGGAAAATGGTCACTTTGTTGATCTTATTTGGACTTTATAAATTTATACATTTTAAGACAGCTTGTGGAACAGTGAGACAAGATTCTTGATGCACTTTTCAGTTAAGTCGTAACACAATAAAATATGTTAGGAAGTTCCCAAGTGGTTGAACTTTATATTAGTTATATTGCTTTAGCTTCCTTTCAGGTACAATATAAAACTACTTCCACAGGGTATTGTACCATCAGACCAGTGATTTCAAATCCTCTATGTGGGTTTCTGTAATGATGCAGATATCAAAAGTAGTTCTGTTCGCCGAGCTGGGAATTTGTGTTGCAGACGTTTCGTCCCCTGTTTAGGTGACATCCTCAAGGCTACTAAGGATAGCTGGTCATGTCATTTCGTGGCTAGTTGGTGTTCATGGATGCAGATCGTTAACTTTCTTCCTGTTTGTCCTATGTAGTGTTTTGTGCCAATAACGGATACCCGTGCAATTTCATCAACAGATGCCTAAGGGAAAGACAACAGAACAAGGACATGCCACATCCCAAAGGACTAGTCACACTACCATACATCAAGAGCATTTCCGAACTGACAGCCAGACTACTGCGACCACTAGGACTCATAACAGCACACAAACAAACAGCCACTCTCAGACAACAACTCACCAGAACGAAGGACCCAATACCCAGCATGAGCAAAACCAATGTAGTGTACAAAATCCCATGCAAGGACTGCACAAAACACTACATAGGACAAACAGGAAGACAGCTAACGATCCGCATCCATGAACACCAACTAGCCACGAAACGACACGACCAGCTATCCTTAGTAGCCACACACGCAGATGACAAGCAACATGAGTTCGACTGGGACAACAGTACTATTATAGGACAAGCCAAACAGAAAACAGCCAGGGAATTCCTAGAGGCATGGCAATCATCCACAGATTCAATCAATAAGCACATCGACCTGGACCCAATATACCGACCACTGCAACGGACAGCTGGAACTGACACCGGAAGCGGCAGAGACAAACCACTATAAATGCCGGAGGAAACATCACACAAGCGCTTCACAGGAGGCTCCCAAGCACTGAGGATGTCACCTAGACAGGGGACGAAACGTCTGCAACACAAATTCCCAGCTCGGTGAACAGAACCACAACAACGAGCACCCGAGCTACAAATCTTCTCACAAACTTTGAATATCAAAAGTACAAAATACAGTTAACCAGCTATATCTCAGCTGGACAGCCTGCAGGCATTGCTTCTTATTTAGCTTAACAGAAAGGTTGCCAGGGTAAAGAGAAAAGAAGACAAAATAGAGGGAAGAGACCACAATCATAAATCTGATGACCATTTAAGCTCAGCAACACTTAAATCAGCTTTGCCTCAACCATGCTAAGGTTAGAGGACAGAGGCCAAAGTTTAAAAAAAAAGGACGAGTGCTCATCTGGTTTTCTTCCTGGTAATTTAAATGGAAGGAAAATCAGGTGGGTCATATTTGGACCTTGAAATTACTTCTGCTATCCTACAGAAGTTTTCTTCTTGTTGTTTGTCCAAGCAATGCTAATTCCAGGCGATAAAGATGAAATGCAACTTTGCCTTGTTAATACGAATGGATTGTAAATCATTGGGGAAATATTTGGATCTAACCTTTGAAACAGCTGCACAGATGATCAATGAAACATACATCACAGCATAAAGAAGTATGAAAACAATATGATCTTTAGTGCAGATTGCAAGAGTGTAATCAATTTCTAATGTTCATGGAATGATTAACTTTCTACAAAAGATTCAGGTGAAATTAACAATGATGGGTGGAGGAGCAAATACTTGCATTTTTTTTTGAAGTACACATTGAGACAAAGTTCATAAAAGACTTTTCCTGTACAGTACTTGTGCACTTTAGTATTTACATGATTTCCTCACCTGATAGACTGTCTATTCGATCTGTCAAAAGATTTGATACCAAGCAAGCTTGTAGCTGCTGTAAGATCCTGATCAAAATCTTCAACTGGAGAACCCAGGTGTGATGTATTACAGTTAAAATCTGTGAAGTAAAAATACAATAAAAATGTTTCCATCAAAAATTAATATTTTGAAAAGTTCAATCCAATTAAAACATCTGCAGTGTTGGCTATTGTAATTGCAAAACTACATGCATGTATGGATGGAAATTCAGAGATCCACACCCCCCACCGACCCAACCTCCACTCCCGGCACCTTCCCTTGCAACCGCAGGAGGTGCAACACTTGCGCCCACACCTCCCCCCTCACTTCTCTCCAAGGCCCCAAAGGAAACTTCCATATCCGCCACAGATTCACCTGCACCTCCACCCACATCATCTACTGCATCCGCTGCAGCCGGTGTGGCCTCCTCTATATTGGGGAGACAGGCCGCCTACTTGCGGAGCGATTCAGAGAGCACCTCTGGGCCACCCGGACGAACCAACCCAACCACCCTGTAGCACAGCATTTCAACTCCCCCTCCCACTCCACCGAGGATATGCAGGTCATTGGACTCATCCACCGCCAAACCACAACAACGCGACGGTCGGAGGAGGAGCGTCTTATCTTCCGACTGGGAACCCTCCAACCACAGGGGATGAACTTGGACTTCACCAGTTTCTTCATCCCCCCTCCCCCCACCTTGTCTCAGCCGAATCCCTCCAGCCCGGCACCGCCTTCCTGACCTGCAGTCTTCTTCTTGACCTCTCTGCCTCCATCCTACTCCGACCTATCACCCTCACCTTGACCTCTTTCCACCTATCACATATCCAACGCCCCTCCTCCAAGTCCCTCCTCCCTACCTTTTATCTTCTCCTGCTGAACACTCTCTGCTCATTCCTGAAGAAGGGCCTGTGCCCGAAACGTCGAATCTCCTGTTCCCTGGATGCTGCCTGACCTGCTGTGCTGTTCCAGCAATAAAGTTTCAACTTTGATCTCCAGCATCTGCAGACCTCACTTTCTCCTCGAAGATTTCAACCTACTGCGAATCCTCTTACAAGGATGCCTTCCTTGAAGAAGCTCTCTGCCTCTCTCTAGAATGATAATAGTCTAGCTAACATAATGGTTCATGTGCTACTGGGAACACATCATCTGTAGAACACAGTTTGTGAGGGTTGATTAAATTTGGTTGCAAAATTGGATTGAAAGCTTAGAGTTTTGATTGAATGTCTTGTAGTTTTGGTAAAAAAATTCAGATTCTTATTGTCTTGGACAATTAGCATTCAATCAATCATTGCCTACTGAGTTTGGAAAAAGAAACTCTGGTTCATCATTTCATCCTTTCACTGTTTCCTGGTGTCAATTATGAGTCCAATCATGTTTATCATTTTCAAAATGCCAGCCTGAGTTCTCTGTCTTGAGCACATCAAGGTGATCTGGAGTTTTATAAAATTTCTAATCCTGAGTAACTTTGATTGTGAGACATGAAGCCTTGCTTCCGTTATGATTTCAGCTAATGGTAGTAATGGACAGTCATATCCCAGAATGAGACCTGGCTCAATAGATCATAAGTTTTGTTTTAGCTATTTATTTACATTGATGACCAGTCACTGAATATATTTCCAAGAGGCTGCCCATGTACTTTTAACAAAAGAATATAAATATTTTGTACAGATGCAAGAAGCATTAGCGATGTTACATTATACATAACTATTTGAACGTCTTATTAAAAATATCAAAAATAAAAGTTTAACCCTTTTACTCTCAACAACAATGTTCCCTCTAGGCTGTGCAGCTGTAGCACATATAGCTGTTCCAAGGCCCTGTTCTGGAAGTTGTCTCCATGCATGGCCTTCATGGGTAGAAAATTAGAGGGAATGCTGCTCAACACCAACTATGCAGGCACTCAAAGCTCAGTAAAAAGACACCCCATCCCCACTTTAAAGTTTCTTGTTCAGTTGGCATGGCTGTACTCAGCTTCTTCTCAACAAGATTCCACATTTGCTTCTTCCTATTTTCTTTAATTAATGTCTCTTCCTGAGACCCTTAAACAAACTGCGAATTCAGCTCCCTTGTTTCTCAATATTGGTTCCTTAAATTTACTACAAACCTACCGACTCCCACAGCTACCTGGACTACACCTCCTCCCATCCTGCCCCCTGTAAAAACGCCATCCCATTCTCCCAATTCCTTCGTCTCCGCCGCCTCTGCTCCCAGGAGGACCAGTTCAAAATACGTACAACACAGATGGCCTCCTTCTTCAAGGACCGCAATTTCCCCCCCGACGTGGTCGACAGTGCCCTCCACCACATCTCCTCCACTTCCCGCTCCTCCGCCCTTGAGCCCCGCCCCTCCAACCGCCACCAGGACAGAACCCCACTGGTCCTCACCTACCACCCCACCAATCTCCATGTACAGCGCATCATCCGCCGTCACTTCCGCCACCTCCAAACAGACCCCAGCACCAAGGATATATTTCCCTCTCCTCCCCTATCAGCTTTCCGTAGAGACCACTCCCTCTGCGACTCCCTTGTCAGATCCACACCCCCCACCGACCCAACCACCACTCCCGGCACCTTCCCTTGCAACCGCAGGAGGTGCAACACGTGCGCCCACACCTCCCCCCTCACTTCTCTCCAAGGCCCCAAGGGAAACTTCCATATCCGCCACAGATTCACCTGCACCTCCACCCACATCATCTACTGCATCCGCTGCAGCCGGTGTGGCCTCCTCTATATTGGGGAGACAGGCCGCCTACTTGCGGAGCGATTCAGAGAGCACCTCTGGGCCACCCGGACGAACCAACCCAACCAACCTGTGGCACAGCATTTCAACTCCCCCTCCCACTCCACCGAGGATATGCAGGTCATTGGACTCATCCACCGCCAAACCACAACAACCCGACGGTCGGAGGAGGAGCGTCTTATCTTCCGACTGGGAACCCTCCAACCGCAGGGGATGAACTTGGACTTCACCAGTTTCTTCATCCCCCCTCCCCCCACCTTGTCTCAGCCGGATCCTTCCAGCCCGGCACCGCCTTCCTGACCTGCAGTCTTCTTCTTGACCTCTCCGCCTCCATCCTACTCCGACCTATCACCCTCACCTTGACCTCTTTCCACCTATCACATTTCCAACTCCCCTCCTCCAAGTCCCTCCTCCCTACCTTTTATCTTCTCCTGCTGAACACTCTCTGCTCATTCCTGAAGAAGGGCATGTGCCCGAAACGTCGAATCTCCTGTTCCCTGGATGCTGCCTGACCTGCTGTGCTGTTCCAGCAATAAAGTCTCAACTTTGATCTCCAGCATCTGCAGACCTCACTTTCTCCTCCTTAAATTTATGTCTTCCTCAGTTTTCCTCTAAACCACTCAGGCTTGTCCCTGACCCCAACATGCTTTGAATTCCACTTCTGCTGTTAAGGACCTCTTCTCTCTGACTGAAGTGGGAAATTGTGTCTCACTAACTTGATTAAGTTTTTTGAAGAGCTGACAAAGAAGATTGATGAAGACAGAGTGGTACACATCTATGTGGTGTTGAAAAAGCACAGCAGGTCAGGCGGCATCTGAGCAGCAGGAGAATCGACGTTCATCAGGAATGAAGGGTTTATGCCCGAGATATCGATTCTCTTGCTCCTCGGATGCTGCCTGAGCTGCTGTGCTTTTCCAGCAACACACTCTCGACTCTGATCTCCAGCATCTGTAGTCCTCACTTTCTCCTGGTACGTGTTTATGTGGACTTCAGTAAAGTGTTCAAGAAGGTTCCGCATGTAGATTGGTTGGTAAAGTTAGATCACATGGGATACAAAATTGGCTTAAAGATAGGGTGGTGATGGAGGGATGTTTTTCAGATTGGAGACCTGTAACCAGTGGTGTTCTGCAGGAATTGGTGCTGGTTCCACTGATTTTTCACTTACCTAAATTATTTGGATGTGAGCATAGGAAGTATGGTTAGTAAGATTGCAGATGACACTAAAATAAGTGGTGTAGTGAATAGTAAAGATCTTGTTCTCAGAGTGCAATGGGACCTTGATCAGATAGGCTAATGGACTGAGGATTGGCAGATGGAGTTTAATTTAGATAAATGTGAAATTTGCATTTTGGAAAGGCAAATCAGGGTCGGACTTATGCTAGGGCTCTAGGGAGTGTTGCCAAACAAAGTGTTGGTGGTGACCAAAGTAATATCATTAAAAGTCAAGGAGCGATGATTAGATTCTCTCTTGTTGGAGATAGTCATTGTTTGGCACTTATATAGGACATATGTTACTTTCCATGGATCTGCTCAAGTCTGGGTGCTATCCAGGATTTAATGCATACAATCACAGACTGCTTTTGTAACTGAGGAATCATGATCAGTACAAAACAATACGCAATTGTCAGCAAATACTTCTATTTCTGACTTAATGTTGAAGCAAAGTTATTGATGAACCAATTGAAGATATTTGTTTGGGCATATGACTCTGCCCTGAGGCACTAACATCCTAGGGCTGAGATGATTAGCCTTCAGCAATTTTGACTACCTTCCATCGCACTGTGTAATCATCAGCAAGTATCTCCACCTCTTATCTTATGATACATCAGCCTCAGCAAATACACCTACTATGCAAATCAATACTCAGAGTCATACAGATGTACTGCACAAAAACAAATCCTTCAGTCCAACTTGTCCAGGCCAACAAATATCCTAAATTAATCTAGTCCCATTTGCCAGCACTTGGCCCGTATCCCTCTAAACCCTTCTTATTCATATACTCATCCAAATGCCTTTTCAATGGTGTAATTGTACCAGCCTCCACTTTTCTCTCTCTGGCAGTTCATTCCATATACACACCACCCTTTGCATGAAACTGTTGCCCCTTAGGTCCCTTTTAAATCTTTCCCCTCTCACCATAAACCTATGTCCTCCAGTTCTGGATTCCCCCAACGCAGGGAAAAGACCTTGTCTATTTATCTTATCCATGCCTCTCATGATTTTATAAACGTCTATAAGGTCATCCCTCACTCCAGAGAAAAACAGCCCGAGCCTAGTCAGCCTTTCCTTTAGCTCAAACCCTACAATCCTGGCAACATCGTTATAAATCTTTTCTAAATTCTTACAAGTTTCACAAAATCCTTCTGTGTAAAAAAAATGCCTCGTTGATTTTAGAACTTTCTCCTCATGTTATCTTTTTTGTTGCTCTCCATTTGGCTCTCTGTATTCCAGCCTCCATAAACCCTTTCCATTGTTTTTCAAGTCCCTTCATACTGTTGTTAAGATGCCCACTTTACCTCTAGAACCCTGGCTTTGTGAATTTCCCATGCAGAGGCCAGAATGATAGTGATATGTGATAACCCTTCCTCTCAGAGTTCTGAGTCCTCTCTTATTCTATATGAGGTCCTACTAATCTACAGTATCTAGAATTGCCCCCTTACAGTGTAATCACTTCCTCAATGACTCACTCCAATTAAACACATCCCTAGATTAGAATTGCCCACTATTACCTGGACTACTTAGATCTCGAATTATAACTGCCCAAACTTCTGAGAATGGTGATGGCTACTAAACCAGGCTGAGAGGGACAGCAGACTGACCAGATCCCATTGCGCTTCAGACTGATGTTTCCACATATACTGACTGACCTACTTGTAAATTCTGGACTGGTTTGACTTGACCTGCAAGACTGACTGTGGCCATATCCTGGACTATAAGGATACGCACAGATCCTGCTAGATTCTGGTAGGACTGACTATTGTCAATCCTCCGAACTGGAACTGAACTCCTCAAATAACATAATGACACCCCTGACTGGCTGTGGTCTTCCTTCATCGACAATTCTTCTTCGATGTTCACACATGACAATTCACTTAGTTAAAAATCACACACCAGGTTATGGTCCAACAGGTTTAATTGGAAGCAGTAGCTTTTGGAGCGCTGCTCCTTCATCAGGCGGTTGTCCACCTGATGAAGGAGCGGTGCTCCGAAAGCTAGTGCTTCCAATTAAACCTGTTGCACTCTAACCTGGTATTGTGTGATCTTTAAATTTGTCCACCCCAGTCCAACACCGGCATCTCCAAATCATGACAATTCACTTGAAACACTAGTGTTTGCTGCTAAGCTGCTGGAACATAACTGCAAGTGTGAAATTGATGCAGCATGGTGCCATACAAATGACATGTCCAGCCCAGTGACTGTTCAGTGTTCCCCACCTTGACAAGCTGCCTGCCTACACAATTCAGATCAATGAGTTTCTTTTTGATTTGACAAGGTCCAATAAACCTTGCTCTTAATGGTTTGCCAAAGACTGGTAACAATAATAATACCTTGGTTTCAGCAACAAAACCTCAAAATTAAGTCTTTTGTCTGTGCTTGTTTTATTATTTGTTAAGCATTTACCCAGCGCTGTGTTTTGCTAAGTTTCTCTCAGATATTTGACACAGAGATCAAAAGTGTATTCTCTGAGTTTTGGTTTATAAATTTTTATTTTATTCTGATTCAATTTCTGAGTCGGGTGTTTTGTATAACTCTCTCAACTCAAGATCCATTAGTTGTATTTCTACTGAAGATGATGGACTCAACGTTTGCCTTGTTTTCTTTTTCTGATTCTTGTTATTTACATTCTGATTCTTTAAAAATTATGTCAGATAACTGAATTTCAAGTCATCTCCCTTTCTCATACATCCCTCCTCTTCCTGTCTAATGCCATATGCTCAAGATCAAGTCTTAACAGACAAGAAATAATGTTTTCTCTAAATTCAGTAACAGAAACTACTGATCCTATATTATTTCTTTTTCACTTGCATATACTACACAAGTCTGATTAGGCTTTTTCTTAAGATCTTAAATTTTAATTGACATGCCTCATCGACAAGCTCATAAACATTGAGTATTGTTTATTTTTAATTTTCATCGTGTGCAGATTGTGACAAACTGATATACACATTCAAAGCAGTACCTGTCAAAACATTCTGTTACATGAAAAAAAGCTCATTTCCACCTATCTTTTCAAATTTGTGAAAAATCTTTCTACTCCATCACTGTAAATTTAGGTACTGAACATAGTTTTCGAGTTGTATCAAAAACATCATTGGAATCAGAAACATTATCTCTTTCTTCCTTCTGAGCTAAGCTGAGAAGAAGCCTTCTTAATTCTTTTTCCCTTTCAATTTCTCTTTATCCTTCTTTCTCTTTACCTCCTGTCTTTTCATTTCTAATTGAATCTCAGCTAAGTCAAGCAGTGACATTCCAATTTCAGGTTTCCCTCTTCCTAATTCTAAATTACTTTAAGCATTTGAGAGCTCACTTTTATTTCTACCTTGAACTTATCTGCTCTCTTAGTCAAATATTTCAAATAGTTCAATGTTATGTCTTTTATTCCACCTCCCTCAAAACATTTGCAACATTCAAAGCCATTCTGAAAGGCCAAGTGGTGTAAAAACCACTTCAAACATTGATGTCTTTACAAGTTCATGGATCTTACTTAAATTCAGTGAAGACTGATCATACAAGAGCCCACATTTTATTATGATTCCAATGATGTAAGTACTGAATAAGTCAAATTACAGAGTGAAAATTGAGCTGATAGATTGTAAGTTTATTTTTTGCAGCTGGTTACTTTGGTAATTAATCTCTTAACACATGCACATAAGTCTGCAAATATACTTTAATGAAAGAACACACCTTTATCACACACAAAAAGGCAAAACTAGATACACACATGTATAGAAGATAGTTTAGAAAAATCTTAAGATAAACAACAAAACAAAATCTCTGCCAGTTTCCCAGCAATATCACTCCTATTTCAACGCTTTAAAATTTCTTACTTCGCTAACCTTTCGTGGTTCTCCTTCTTACATTGCTGAAATAGTTTTACAACTTCTTTTCCTGGTCTGTTGGCATGAACCCTTTTTTTAACTATGATGGCTTCAACCTCTTTTTAGTTCTAACAAAGTGAAGAGTTCTACATAAACTCTCCGAGCATTGACATTTCACAAACTGAACTGACTTCTGCAAGGGTGACTGAACTGAATTGAAAACTTGATTCAGCTGCCAGGAAGAAAATTGTTTTACTTTCTGAACTAAATTCCTTATTCTTCTGAACTGAAGTCAAAAACTGAACTAAAGGCCTCTGATCTGCTTTCGCTCTCGGTCATGAACTCAGCAGTAAAACATTTCATCCATTAACACCATAATTAGTCTACTAGGCATTTATGCTTTCCTCGAAATTACATCTCTAGTCTACTGTTCCAGCACACCTCTTAAAAAAGAAGTTACTTTCATAGAATTGAAACCACACATCTGTCTCTACTTTAAGAACCCAAGTCTCAAATGATGACATCATATATTAGATTAGATTGGATTAGATTCCCTACAGAGTGGAAACAGGCTCTTTGGCTCAACCAGTCCACACCGACCCTCTGAAGAGTAACCCACCCAGACCCATTTCCGTGTGACTAATGCACCTGACACTACAGCAATTCACCTGACCTGCACACCTTTGGACTGTGGGAGGAAACCCGAGCAGACACGGAGAGAATGTGCAAACTCCACACAGACAGTCACCCAAGGCTGGAATCGAACCTGGGACCCAGGTGCTGTGAGGCAAGCCACCTTTTATTGCAGCTAAGAAAGCAATGCAGGCCACAGAGGCTAGCAGCTTGTAGGTCAGAGCTGAAGTGAGTGAGTGGGTGCTAAGTAAGCAAGCCAAGAACTATAAGAAGCATCCTGTGCAGATGTATGGGATGGATCTAAGTCTTTGCTACAAAATGACCTGGCAGAAACTTGCATGTTGTAGCTACCCTTGAGCTCCAATATAAAGTGATGATGGGCTGAAGTGATGTGAAGGCTGATCTGAGAGCAGGCATGATGATGTGGTGAGGCTGGTTATTTGAGAATGCTGACTTGAGTGGATGAAGGGTTGAGGAAGATGGTATCCTTAGAGTATGCAATAACATTCTGCTACATTATAACAAGATGTTGGCTGGGACAGGCAATTGGTAAGCTGCAGCTGTCAGGTACCTGCACTAACTTAAATGCCACAAATTTAGACCATCTTGTTTCTTGGAGTATGAGAAGAAAACTGGAAATTGCATAGAAAAGGGAGGTGACAGCAAAATTCTAATGTCACTCGATCAGTAATCCAGAGCCACAGACCCCTCTACCATTGACAGCCAGGAGCAGAACTGTACACCATCTACAAGATTCACTGTAGACATTCTTCATAGATCATAAGATAGAACTTTCCAAACGAATAGCCAACAATATCTAGAAGGACAAGGGTAGCATGTACATGGAAATACCAACTCCTGCATGCTCCCTTCCAAACCACTCACCATTCTGACAAAAGAAATAGATCACGCTTCCTTCATGGTCACTGGGTCAAAAGTCCTGGAATTCCCTCCCTAAACAAATTGTGGGTTTAATTACAGGACAAAGACTGCAGCGGTTGAGGAAGACAGCTCACCACCACATTCTGAAGGGCAACTAGGAATGGGAAATAAATGCTGACCCAGCTAGCGGCACTCACATCCCATGAGTGAATTAAAAACATGGTCTTAGGACATAGTTTGAAGCCTTTGACAGCAAATGGTAAAATCTGAATTCAATAAAATATGAAATTAAAACAATTAATTTAATGGTGATCATGTAACCATTGTCCATTATTGTAAAAACTCTTGTGATTCATTCACACACTTTAGTGAAAAATCTGCCATCCATACATGATTAGGCCTATGCATGACTCCAGATGCACAGAAGCATGAATGTCTCCCAGATGGCCTAAAATGATTACTAAAATGAACTATAAATCTGATCAGTTCAAGGACAATTAGGGATGTGTGATAAATGCCTGGCCTTGCCAGCGATAACCACATCCCAAGTAAGAATAAATCAAGTTTTAATGAGATGCAAATGCACAGAAATAAGGTAATCCCCACTCAGTCGTCAGGTTCTGAAGTCTCCACTTAAGGCTTGAGGGGAAAATTGCAAAATATTTCTTGATTTGGAAATTCTGATTTTTGTCATTCTCATTGTATTTTAAACATAGAAGATAGGAGGAGGAGGAGGCTATTTGGCCTTCGAGCCTGTTCCAGCATTCATCACGATCATGGCTGATCAGCCAATCAATAGCCGAATCCTGCTTTCTCCCCATAACCTTTGATCCCATTCGCCCCAAGTGCTATATCTAACCACCTCTTGAATACATTCAATGTTTTGGCATCAACTACTTCCTGTGGTCATGAATTCCACAGGCTCACGACTCTTTGGGTGAAGAAGTGTCTCCTCATCTCTGTCCTAAATGGTCCACCCCGAATCCTCAGGCTGTGACCCCTGTTTTGGGTGCATCTAACATCGGGAATATCCTCCCTGCATCCACCCTGTCAAGTCCTGTTAGAATTTTATAAGTGTCCATGAGATCCCCCCTCACTTATCTGAACTCCTGCAAAAACAATCCTAACCTAGTCAATCTCTCCTCATATGTCAGTCCCACCATCCCCGAAATCAGCCTGGTAAACCTTCAAGAGCAAGAACATCCTTCCTTAGAAAAGGAGACCAAAACTGCACAAAATATTCTCGGTGTTGCTTCACCAAGGCCTTGTACAAATCAACAACACACATCCCTGCCCCTGTCCTTGAAACCTCTCTCAATGAAGGCCATCATCCCAATTTCCTTCTTTACCGCCTGCTGCACCTGCATGCCTGCCTTCAGCAATTGGTGCACAAGGACACCCAGGTCTTGTTGCACATTCCCTTTTCCCAATTTACAGCTATTCATGTAGTAATCTGCCTTCTTGTTTTTGCTTCCAAAGTGAATAACCTTGCATTTATCCAAATTATACTGCATCAACTACTGATTTTCCCACTCACCCAACCTGTCCATATCATGCTGAAGATCTCTGCATCCTCGTCATAGTTCACCCTCCTATCCAACTGGTATCATCTGCAAACTTTGAGATGTTACATTTTGTTCCCTCTTCCAAATCATTAATATACATTGTGAATAGCTGGGGTCCTACCTCTGATCCCTATGGTAGCCCACTAGTTACTGCCTGCCAATTTGAAAGGGGCCCATTAATTCCTACTCTTTGTTTCTTCTCTGCCAATCAGTTTTCTATCCATCTCAATATACTTGCCACAATCCCATGCGCTTTAATCTTGCACAATAATCTCCTATTTTCCCAGCTTTCTTGCCATTGCTTACACCATTCGAGGGAGGGGAATTCCAATCAACACATTTCTACAAGTTCCAGTAAATCCATATCTCATTTGGCATTAAGTAATAAACATTCCATTAGCTATTTGGAATTTTAAACAATCAAGTTGTTTTTTTTGGCTTACTGATAGGAGAAGCACCAAGGCCAGAATTACTTGCTCTACTCCCACTTCGAGTAGGTGGTCGAGAGGTTTGACATGAATAAAGGTTGCTCTCTGTGCTGGGGCTTCTACTTTCATGTTTATTTGGTACAGTTCCCAACCTATAGATTAAACAGAAAAGTCTTGATAAATGCTGTATACACTTAATAAAGAAAACTGCAATCAATGAAAACATTTCTTAAAAATGTAGAGAAATTAAAGTTATAACGTTCTTCAATTCATAAATACTGAAGACACTAAATATTTTACAGCATGTTTACTTAATGTATTTACATTTTTAAAAATAATCTTCTGTTATACTTCTTTTATTTGCTTTCTCATTTCTTTACTTCAGGAGTAGGTAATTATCATGATGAAGTATATTTTATTTGTTTCAGATGGTTTAAAATTATATAATTTTACCAATACACGCCCGTAAATTAAATGATTCATCATTGAATAGATAATGACTTGTTCTGAATCTGATGTGACTACAACTTTACATTTCATATAAATGTTAAATAGCAAACTATTAAGTATTTTTCATTTCTTGTTATAGTACTGTAACATCCAAAGGATATAAAAATTTGAATTGCTAGGTATTGGAAATCAGAAAAATTGTTGCAGCTATGTGTTCTAAATTAAAACTGTCAACACAACTATTTTTATTGTACATGACAAATTATAGAGCGCTGACTGAAATTTTCTACCAAATAATGTGATCATGAAAGAAAGCAAAGTATTATCTTGTTTTACATTACTATATTCAGTGTTTTTCAGACTACTCACAATGTGTAACCCACTCTGTGCATGCTAGGCGTAACTGGTCGTCGGAGAGGTTCATCAACGCTTTCATTCAAAAGTGACATAGGCTTTCTCTTGGCCTTCATTGTGTTTGTCATTATCTGCCAAATAATAGAAACCCCTTGTAATAATTTCTGAAAGTGCACATTTTTCACATTATTGTATTATGATAATGAGCAAGGCTTGAAATACATGTAGTTTCTCAGTTATCAACTGCTGCCAAGAAGCCAGGAGATTTCTACATTTATGTAGTCAGTGAAAATTTATTTGATAATTTACACACTTAGAAAATAGCATGTAATATACTAAAATATTTTGTTCAGCAACATAACAATTTTCTCAAACTGTCATATTCTTATATGCAATATCGTTCAGATCCAAAATTCTAAAAAGGCTCTTAAGGGGGTCCATCTTTAAATTAATGTTAATAATTATTGATAGCTTTAAATAGTCATTTTGTTTCAATGTAAAATGTATTGCAAGCCAAAATAACTAGTATTGTTACAGGGGTAAAAAGCTGTGGCAATATTGTTAAATGGTACAGAAGAGCTTTGTATCACTTTGAAGCTAAATTGATCCCCTTCACCTTATTATATGTGAACATTGGAATCCACCTTTTTCTTATTAATGCAGCCTAAGTAAATGACTACCCTGAACTAAAACTTTAGTACTTCTCGTCAGGAGCTGCTCAATTGCTATTTATAGAATTTAGTCAAAATATCTAGTAGGACATTAACATATCCCATTTGGTTTCATATAATTATTTTTCATTTCCAATTTTAGTTTTCCCTTCCAATTCTGTATCATACCTGCTGTACAATATCTACAGAATCACCATAGAATCTCTACAGTGTGGAAGCAAGCCATTTGGCCCATTGAGTCCACACCAACCCTACGAAAAGCATCTCACCCAGGCCCCCCCTCCATGTAACCCTGCATTTCCCATGGCTGATCCACCCAGCCTGCACATCCCTGGGCACTATGGTTAACTTAGCATGGCCAAACCATCCAACTTGGACTTCTTTGGACTGTGGGAAGAAACCCACACAATCACAGTGAGAACGCACATAGACAGTCGCCCAAGGATAAAATCAAAACTGGGTCCCTGGCTTTGTGAGACAGCAGTGCTAATCACTGAGCCACTGTTCCACCCTATGATTTTTAACAAACTCTTTTCATAGTGCAGAGTATAATATTAGGAGATGATGTTCTACACCGGAAAACCAGATGGCGAGAACTTAAACCTAATCCTTACACATTTTCACAAGCTGTTTTATAGAGATATGCTTTACAAATGTCCTAATCCAAAAAAAAGCTTCCATACATTCCTGTGTCTGAGATTACAAGTGAATCCTCAGTTAACACCCACCACCTGAACATAACTGAATACTCAAATCATTCTACAATGAGCAGTTGATGCCATATTCAGGCCAGATAAAGCTGCCTGTTGGTATGGCTGCAGCACTGGTGACCAGGATTTGCTTTAGCTTGACTGAAAATAATTTTCAATTTTAATTGGTATTGTGTTCTTTGCTCTGTGATACGGTCCAGTATTTTGGCCTTCAAGTGAAAATATTAAATATTTTGTGATATTGGACCTCCTTGAATTGCTGCTGCTGGGCTAACATTTCAGTCTACATAAGGCCAATCACATCAGTTCAGGGGGATATCACCAATGGATCTACCTCGGGGATCAGTTCTAAAACCACACCTAATTAATCTGAATTTAAATTACAAGACTGTGGAAATTCAGCTAAGATGACAATTGACTGTTTTCTTGCTCAAGCTAGTGACTTTTCCATTCTTGAAATTATACAGGTAGTTCTCCTGAAACACGTGTTTACTAAACATGATTTGGTTGTAACGTGATTTATGAATTGTAGACATTCGGTGTTACGTAATTCCATCCTTGGCACTAGCTGAACATCAAAACACAGCCTCGAGATCCTCTGTCTGCAAAATGCAAATTCAGCATGTTCAGCTAAAACAGGAATGCAATCAGCTCTGCAAGCCTTGAAACTGAGCTAGAAACTAGGAATTGTAATCTACATTTAGAAGGAACTTTATTTCAAATCGGGAGAGAGTCTCGAGAAGGACAGGACTTCTGCCTTGGCATCACATGGTCAGTCAGCTCGGGTGCTTTCTGGGGAAAAGCTTTGTGAAAGGTACAATGCTGTAGTCAGTGATTTTAATGTTAAAGTATTAAATTTACTATATTATTTCATTAAAGTATATGATTTAAAGATTTACTTAGATTGTGCTCCTGTTGTGTTAGGCTAACTACTATTTTTGTTTTGATTTTTACGATATTTTTGGTGGTTCGCCCCAATCCTATTTTTCCCATAAGCCCCATTATTTATATTGCATGATTTTCTATAATATGGTGTTGCACGGGAATGTAATTAACACATTATAGGACAACTACCTGTATTGAGAACAGGCCCTGAAATAGCACCTTCAGCTAAGAATGACAAAGTATGGCTTCACTGTATTTCACCTGCAAAATGCTCATGCTGGATGAATTTGGTAGCATGTTAAATGGTGATAACTTAATGGTCAGTTCCACACAAACATGCTGCTCACCAAGTCTACACGGGCATCAGACTTGATTAATAGAATTTGTAATGAAGGCAGACTGAGAGTGGAACCTCCCTATATTTAGTTAAAATATTTTGTTTTGAGGGATTCATGACACCTGATCTGCCATGGCTCAGAGTGACTTCACCTTAATAACAATACATCTGAGCTCTTTGGTATCTTTCTTGTGGAATCAGCAGAAGGTCTTACCATTGCCAGGATCTTTGAGCATTAATGCAATTGGCATTATAATTAAAGCCCATATGCACATTTTAGATGCTGCAGACCAGAAACACTCTCTCATACTGTAGTGTTCCACCATCATTGCTGAACCTTCGACCCAAAAAAACACTTGCAATCCATTCTGGCGAACAGATATCTACAGAACAGGTTTGTGGAGAGGAAGGAAATCCTTCAGCCAGTTGACTGCAACAGGAAGCTGCATTATGAGACACAGTCAACCTGGACCCAGACTATGGGCTGGCAAAATGCTGTGACTAAGGTGAAAAGGAATGCCCAGCAATGCAGAACAAAAATCAATGATCTACTGTATTTTGCAAGGGTTAAGTGCCATCATTTTCTCTCTGCTATCTCACACGTATAGGATCACCCTCACTCTAACTCTAACTGTCACTATATATGCATCTTACCAAGGTTATGATTAAAACTCTCACTGCTGTATACACCATGTCCACTCAACGGCTTGTGCCTTCTCCTCCTCCTAAACTACTAACACTTCTTGCCCTCTATGGTTCCTATTCACTCACTGGGCTTATCACTACCTCTCCTTCTCCTGGATCACCATTAACTGCACTTGATTCTATTCCATCGAATCAATCCTGCCCTTTGTCTCATTTCAGGAAAAACTGGCTCACTTCAAGACCAAGAGAGCCAAAATTGGTGGAGTGGTAGGCATCAGGACATGAGGATACTCACTCCTTACGAGGAGAAAACTTTAGAAATAGTTGGGGTGTAGTACTGCTTACATGGAGATGGTAACTAACACGGTAAGTTTCACTGTGTTGTGCTGTACTCCTTTCCGATTAACACCAACACTAACTCATTCTTAATCTGCATTACCTTTTTATCACTTTTACAAAACTAATTCCCCAACCTCTTATGCAGGCTATAGTGGCACCCAGTAAACCTTCGCCAGGAAGAAGACAGCACTGGAGATCCTCGGCTTCATCTCTGAAGGAGAAATCACTAAATCCTTAGAGGATGGATTGCAAAGATTTCACCTGAACTTTCCATCAGGTAGAAACAATCACCTTGATGGGTTCTGCATATAGATTAGATTCTGGGACACAAAAGCAGGTTGGTCAGAGGTAGTCAGTAAACTGGATGGAGAAATGGAAGATTTTACTAGTGCTGTACTGGTTTCTGCATGCATTTGTCTGGCTTTTTCAATGGACAGTTTGATGACCACCATGGACATCCAAGTCCAAAACATTCAGTGTCATGCACAGTCCTGCATATCATCATTCTTGATAAAGGTGCTCAGAGTTAATGGCAAAGAAAGAGGGGAATGGGGGGACCATCCTCACTTCAGGTGCCTCTTTCACAGTTACAGAGCAGCATCAGCAGGGACTCAAAGCCTGTTCAGTGCTCCTCACCTTGGCAAGCAGCCTACCTCTCTCTCTGTGCTAAAAAAGCAATGCAAGCCACAGACACTGGTAGCCTGTCAGGGAACACTGAAGAACCTGTCCATGAAAAGGTAAAACCAAGTACAAAAAGGCTGGCAACCTCCAAGTAAACACAAAGTGAATAAGAAACTAAGAAGCCAAACTAAGAGGCAAGATGCATCCTGTGTACATGCATGGGATGTGTAAGCTCTTGTCTGCAAAGCAACCTGATGGGAAAATGCAAATTGTAGCTGTTTCTGAGCTCCAATATAAATTGTTGAAAGGTTTAAGTGATGTGATAGTTTGACAATAGGCACAGTGATGTGGTGAGGATGGTAGTTTGCCAATATCAACATGTGTGGATGAATGGGTCAAAGGTGATGGTGTCCACAAAACAGGCAGGGACATTGTGCTGAAGATACAATGGGTGATGGCTGCGCAAGCAATTAGGCTGCTGCATTCTCCAAGTACCTGTTCTGAGTTGCATGTCAGGAATTTGCACCGTCCAGTTTCTCAGGGAAGGGGAGGAAATTTATAATTGGTGTATAAATTAGTCGAGTTGGCATATTAATGAGATGAAAATGCATGGAAATAAGATAGCCACTCAATAACAAGATTCTGAAGTTGCCATTTAAAACTTACAGGGAAAGTTGCAAAAAAATTTTCTTTATGTTGAGATTCTAATTTTTTCCAAATCTTGTCGAATGTTCCCAACTTTCTCACCATTTTCCATGCCACTCCAGGAGGGGAAGTTCTGCCCTTGGTCTTTAGATCTTGGGATTTTTTGGGACAACATTTAATATTGGAAATTGTTTTTAAAATTACATTTTAAATCATGCTTTCCAGTTTTTATTCTTGTAATTATGTAGCAGGTGCACAGATTATAATTAAAAGCAAAACATATGTAAAGAATATTAAAGATAAAGCAAATACTGGTAACTGGAATTATAATATTTTACCTAAAGTGAGTTGGGCAGGTGTCCACAATGTAAATATTGGAGTATATATGCATCCATGAAATTTGACATCTCATCTAATATCAAACCTGATATTTCAGCAGAGAATAGAAGAGATCAATTCCTCCCCTCCCCTATTCCATGTCAAAGATGATACATGTAGGTCATGGAATAAACATTTTTTTCCTGCATTCTTTTCAGGTGGTACAAAGTAGAAATATAATGGTGAAAACTTGACCACAAGCATTCCAAATTAACATACTCCCGAAAGCACATGTTAAAGGAAGGTTACTGCTCGAATTTGCAGTGCAAATTTATTAAGTGAGTCTAAATCGATGATGTAGTGGAGATGACACAGGAAATAAAGTTGGGTCAGAACATAGTAAATTGGCGAGAAAACCCAATAATTGCCACTTTTAACAAAGGTCGCTATGTCCTGAAAATGCTGTCCTAGCCATTATGTCCTCAATGTCCATCTTTTACTTGTAAAGTTAATCTTTGTTAAACAGTGTTTGGCCACATTATAATTTATTTCATTACTCCTAAGAAATAATGTATACCTTAAATATTCTACAATAACTTCCAGCATTCAACTTACAGTGCTTCCTGATGTCTGATAATGAACACCCACCCCTAGATACTCAGCTGTCAGTAGTTTTTCTCCTGATAACTCTCCAGGCTGGGGTTTTAATATTTCAGCCTTGTCCAGGTCAGCTTCCAGTGCATCCTGGTCATCCTGTTATTGAAATTTTAATGAATTACTAAAGCAAAAAAAAAATTAGAATAAATTTTTAAAAATGCTATTTATATTTTCATGTTCTTGTACTTTTTAAGTCAGTTGGAAGTCATGCAACTTTTAAGAGATTAAAAAAAAGTTAAATATTCTAAGCATCAAAGTGCCTCTGCCCCATCATCTTCAGTGAATGATTGTAAACAGACTGAAACAAAATGCAGTACAGTGCCAGTCAAGAATAGAAAATCATTTGATCATTGTTTTAAGCTAAACATTAATTGTGAGGACATTAATCAGCAAAACTAGTACTTTCAATTCCATCATTATAAAACAACAAACATCTACTTTACTCAAACTGAAGGAGTACAAATGTCAGTACTGAATTGACTAGTTTGCACTGATTTATAATAAAATTTGGTGCACATTGGTCATTATGGAATTTGCTGTGTTGAACTTCTACATACTGGTCAGGGCTGCAAATATCTTAAAGATCACTGCTGATCCTACTATGGATCTTATGTGTAAAGATTTTCTTGCCATTGACGAGGAAAAAAAACACTAGCTTGTCTCTTCCAGCCTTATATATCCTACTATGGGTATGAAGGAACAACACTCCAATATAAACTTTTATAGAGGTCATATATACATTTACAATGAAAACGTCATAAAGAGTTGTACGATGCTGCATATGACTAACTGCGAAAAATCACGTGAACAGAGCTTTTACTTTGAATAGTTCCTGGAAGAATTTAGCCTTACTTCATCATCATCATCTTCTTCCTCTTCATCATCAGAATCTGATTCTTCAAGCACCTCCTCTGTCAGATGTGCATTTAAAAATTACAGCCATATGTCATTTTGAAACAAAAAGCTAAAATGAATTGTCTACTAATTTATAGAAACATTGAGAATTAATTATCAGCATTTTACAAGTGACATTTGTTACAGTAACACATAAAACATCAACACATGCATAAATGCTAATGGTTATCATCTTTAAATTACTAATAGCACCAAGAGAATACTTTCCCGTCAAGGCTTCTCTTGTACCCTAACCTGAATTGAGTTGTTTTATAATAAACTCAAGCTGTCTGTTCATCTCAGTATTCCCTTCTTTAATAAAACACCGCAGAATTTCTTCCATGCCCTAGAATTGTGTCAGAAAATGACATGATAAATTAATATTGAAAACATGATCAGAAAAGAAAAATCTTTTCCTTCTTTCCAACGCCTCCACACTCATACTTACCATAGCTTTTGCCTCCTCGCGTATTGAAGGGATGGCAAGAATGCTGTACAAAGCTCCATTAACATATGGCCTTATCTGAAAGGAGCAGTTAATTGACATTTGGTTAAAAAAAGTTTTACTGTCCCATAACTAAATGATAATTTCATGAATCTGTTGAAAATATTGTATATTTTGAAAACTTGAATAGGAACCTGACTTTAGTTATTACATACAACTGCTTTTTTTCTCCACATCTCTTACTGTCCCCAGTAGCAATTTACTAAAACATAATTTAACACAATTTGCTGTAATACATTGAAATGAAATTAAATAAATATTTTAAGAAGGGCAGAGTCTAAAAGAATACAAAGAGAGAGCAGGCAAATGGGTAAACATACATAGGGCTGATGCCAGCACAAATGTGATGATGGACAAAAAAAGCAGTTTTATGTGATTCAATCTGCGTGATTTAGAATGGCATGTTTCATTTGCCTTGTGTTATCCAACAATAAAATACAGTTCATTCTTAAACGGAAGCTCTCTCCATTGTAGCCCTCTTCACAGAAATGTGAAAAGTGTGGATTCCATCAGAAAAATATCTGCAGTTCTCACTTTCTCTTACAAAAAAAGGACTAAGGCAGGATTGTTAAGTACATTGAAGGCTGAGATAGACAGATTTGTAATCAGTGGGAATTGTGGGTTATGGAGAAAAGGCAGGAAAGCGGAGTTGAGGATTATCAGATCAGTCATGATCTCCTTAGATGATGAAGCAGGCTCAAAGTGCTAAATGGACCTGCTCATCTGCAATGTCTTATGGTCTTAAGAAGATTACAAGTCATTTCCATCCTATCACATTGACTTTCTGAGGACAACATCTTACACAAAAAGCTTCAAAAAACTTAAGGTAAGTTTTATTTTAATTGAAAAGTTATTTTCATTTAATAGATTACTTGTTTGTCCCTTATGTCTTTGATAAATAAATTCAGACAACAGGACTAATCATCATGACATAATTTGGAGATGCCGGTGTTGGACTGGGGTGTACAAAGTTAAAATTCACACAACACCAGGTTAAAGTCCAACAGGTTTAATTCGAAGCACACTAGCTTTCGGAGCGACGCTCTTTCATGGAGGGCTCGATCGTAACACAGAATTTATAGCAAAAATTTGCAGTGTGATGTAACTGAAATTATACATTGAAAAATTGATTGTCTGTTAAGCCTTTCATCTGTTAGAATACAGTGATAGTTTCACTTCTTTCATATGTAAATCACAAAACCCTTTTTTTTAAAGTTGCATTCTCGGGTTAGCTGTTAACAAGCTAGACAATATGTTGAAGGTGTTAGCCCCCTGTGTTCTCTGTCTATGACCTGATGTTTAGATTGATTCTAATCTAAAAAGTGAGATAACAGAGTTTTACATAAATTCATGCAGTTTTTGAGCTCAGAGTTCTGCTTGAATGTATGCAGTTTTTGAGCAAAGTGCAATGTAACTTTGCAAGTACAAATTCACCCCACAAAATATATATGTGCATGTGGGTCTTTGTCTGTCTGGGGTGGGGGTTGTGAGTGTGAGAAAGTGTGTGTGTGTGTGTGTGAAGTGAGTGCAGAGTGTCTTAAGTCTGTGAGGGGGTGCATGTGAGAGTGTGGAAGTGTGTGTCTATACCCTTATAGACACACACACACTCCCACACTCTCACATGCACCCCCTCACAGACTTAAGACACTCTGCACTCACTACACACACACACACACACATACACACACACTTTCTCACACTCACAACCCCCACCCCAGACAGACACACACACACAGACAGACAAAGACAGACAGATAACAGACAATCAATTTTTCAATGTATAATTTCAGTTACATCACACTGCAAATTTTTGCGAAATTCTGTGTTACGATCAAGCCTTCCACAATCACCTGATGAAGGATCGTCAGTCCGAAAGCTAGTGTGCTTCCAATTAAACCTGTTGGACTATAACCTGGTGTTGTGTGATTTTTAACATCATGATATAATTACTGTATATTTAATTAAGTAGTAATTTGGAAATGAGTCACATATGTTAAATAGGTGTAAGTTTAAAAAGTCTTGTTTCTAAACATGTTTATCACTTTTCAACTTTTTTTTTTGAAAAATAAGGCCATTTCCAACTGGTGATTCCAGTCTTGATAATGTGCCCTTTCCCTTTAGCAATAGCTAGAAAATTTATAAGCAGCTGTCAATCTCCAAGATTTGTAAACTTCCACAAACAACTAGTCTATTTAAGTCACTTCTCCACACAAAGTATGCAGACAATGGCTTTAAAGAGACAGGCCAGTTGAACACAATGACTCCACACTGACTGAAAGTCATGCTATGATAAAACACTGAGCATATTAAAACAAACAACAAAACAAACCTACGAACACACTTAAACAGTGACTAATGAACCTAAGGGATCCAACTGATACCACCAAAAAAACTAACATCATTTACAAGATACCATGCAAGAACGGTAAAAATCACTATATCGGACAAACTAGCAGGAAGCTTGCTACCAGGATATATGAACACCAACTGGCCACCAAAAGGCATGACCCACTCTCACTAGTTTCTATACATACAGACAAAGAAGGACATCACTTTGACTTGGACAACACAAACATCCTAGGACAGGTGAAACAAAGACACGCACGAGAATTCTTAGAGGCACGGCACTCTAATCAGAACTCCATCAATAAACACATCGATTTAGATCCTATTTACTTTCCCTTGAAAAAAAGAACCAGAAATGACATCACCCACCTTAAGAAACCAAGACCTATACATAGAGAGGTTGGACATAACACCAGTACTGCACCAGAGACTCTCTCTGCTGATGTTACCTAGTATGGTGATGAAACATCTGAAAACAAACTTTCAAGTTCAACAAACCTTCAAGTTCAGCAAACTAACTTACAAACAAAAAAAAGTTAACTAGGTAATTCATAGGAACAGAATAAACACATAGACTTGTATTACACACTTAGAGATAATACCTCATGATTTTCATGACCCAAAAGATCAGACAATACTTTTAACACTCGTCTTGTATCTTCTACACATTTCCGTTTACCTGAAAATGGTAACAAAAGATTTTAGCTGGTCTAAGTACAGAGGGCCTTTGTGAAATATAATTATAGTAATAAACAGGTCTGTTTGATAATTAACAGAGATTACAATAATGTTAGTTCCTATGCAAATACTTTTGTTAGTAACACAGGAATCCTGAAGGTACTAAAATTGCTATTTCTGTAATGGATTCCTTCATATTTGCAAGGCCATACATTTGCAATACAGTTTCCAAGTGTTCATTCGATATTGCTAGCCAGCAAGGTCCATGGCATCAAGCCCCAAGGAACTCCCTTGGAAACAAACTTCCAGTCTTTGAAACAACTCTCTGCCATCACCCTCTGCTTCCTGCATTTTAGCAAATTTTGGGTTCATCAAGTCATTTTGACTTGGATCCCACAGGCTCTTAGTTTCTTGAGTAATCTGGCAATGATAGATTCATGTATTATATATGAATCAACAGCTGTGTATAAAAGAATTCCTTACATGTTTTAATGGGCTCCATTTTGCGCTCAAATTCACCTTTGAAATGAAGCAATCAACAATTCCGTTTCCCAGATAGCTAGTGCTAGTTGTAGGACTGGGTGGAGTGGGGGTGGGCGCGAGAAGGTGGTTTCTCCTCAATTGTCTGCCACAGGCTTACATTCACTGAACAATAATACTGTTGATTCCAACAATTCTGTGCATTATAAGATTGGCTTTATCAACAACCTTGTAAATAGAGCTGTGTAATGTGCAAAATCATAAATGGGCTGAAGGCCACCACGTTTGGTTCTGAAAAGCGTCCGGTCTAACTCAGATTACTCTGAAAAGGTAAGAGCTCTCAAATATTTCAACAACAGGTGAAACCAACTGCTTCATGATGCATTTGTAGAGTAGCAACACAACTGTTGTTTGCTACTAATAGGAAGATATTACTAAGCCAAAGGTTTACCTGCCTATCACAAAATGAGCAATATACTGTATGAATTTCAGTACCATTGTATGCCAGCAATTATATCAAATACATGTCTCTTCGACTGTTCACATCAGGCAAGGTACTGACTGTGCCCATTCAGCTCATATTTGGATTAGATATGATTTGGTAATTGGACAATATTTGCTAAATCATCACAGTGAGCTAAAAATTATGCTGACAAGCAACTTAATTTTGTTAATCACAGTGTGACACAATTGTACAGACTGGAAGCAGAATATAAATAATACTTTGTTAGTTACAGTCTGAAAGAACATGTTTACATATTGTGCCCAATTTAAAACAGACAAAATAGATTACCACCATTCTCTGGTTCATTCCTTAGAACAATAGTTGGCCAATCAGAGTCAACTTGCCTGGCTTAAATTTAAGCTGAAAATGTGTTGCTGGAAAAGCACAGCAGGTCAGGCAGCATCCAAAGGAACAGGAGAATCGACGTTTCGGGCATCAGCTCTCCTTCAGGAAACTGCCCGAAACGTCGATTCTCCTGTTCCTTGGATGCTGCCTGACCTGCTGCACTTTTCCAGCAACACATCTTCAGCTCTGATCTCCAGCATCTGCAGTCCTCACTTTATCCTGGCTTAAATTTAAACAAAGCTTGGCAGTTGTCAGTCATCACCAATATGATGCATTCTCCTTGGCAATGCTGCTACCAAACAGAACCCACTTGCTAACCAAACAGCATGCTTTTCACATATAATATATAAAATATTATTCTCCTTTACATTTGTTATCTTATAAATTGTCCTGATGAGTACAAAACAAAAAGGTTCAAAACAAAATCAGCAACACTTAAGTTTTGCACGACAATATCTACGATGGTTCCATACCATGAACTTTGCAACTATCAAGTATTTCCTGGCCCCCTTCTTCAGGACATCTTATTCTGATTACCTCAAATTAAATATCAGGAGAAATACCTGAGCAATATTCTGGAGGTCATTTTTGACTTTGATAACCAATGCACAAGGATACCTGCAAGGAGTCTGCAAGGGACTTGTTCCACCTAATCTTGACAAACCCTAGAAGTTATTTGATCTGAATGATCAAGTTCCGAGGGCACCATATTTAACAGGGATTGGAACACCTAAGAGATTTGGTATCCTGAATAGCAAGTGATTTATCTAGGTGTGCACAGAGAATTTAGATAAAATTACTGCACAGATGAGTTTAATGAAAGTATCATTTAGGTTAATTGAGATCCCTTATCCTTTCAAAAATGGCATAAATATTGATGTGTCCCATTTTATTCAAAGAATTAAACTGGGCATCAGTAAGCAAAACAACATTGAATTAGATAGATGCAGTTATTGCATCAATTAAAGATTGAGATTTTTTAAAACTGATCAAGTCTTAGAATTAATAATAGAATTCTGAATGTACATCTTGTGAGGAATAATAAGTTATAAACTTGTTTTCAAATTTCAAACTTAACAGTGAAGAAACACCAGAAGTTCTAAAAATGGACTGGTTCCTCTGGCAGCATCATCTTTGAGACTGGTTGCTATTTCAGTTGCCTAAAAATGAGGTATAGTGTGCATTTATGCATGCCTGCTCTTTGCACCGCGACTGTAGACATTTGCAACCTGCAAACAAATCTGACAAAACGTACATATGACTCCCTCCTATGTTGCAAAAAATTTACTGATAATCTTTTCAATTACATTAGCCAATGGACTGCTTATTTTTTTAAAAAAGTAACAGGAGAAAGAAGCATTTGCAATGAGTTCTACCATATTTCAGAACATTACAAATAAAGTAACGAAAGAAGAAACAAAGCATGCCACACTGATATTATGGTTGGTTAAAAGAAAAGGTCAGCCTTGATAGATGCTTTGACTGGGCCAATTCCTTATGGACCAAATCCCAATGTGCATCCCCTGACACTCCAATATGTGCATTTAACTTCCCTTCACCTGGGGTGGCATGGTGGCTAGCACTGCTGCCTTGCAGCGGCAGGGACCGGATTCAATTCCACACTCAGGTGACTGTCTGTTTGGAGTTTGTATATTCTTCCAGTGTCTGCATGGGTTTTTGTTCCATGCTCCTATTTCCTCCCACAGTCCAAAGGTGTGCAAGTTAGGTGGATTGGTCATGCTAATTTACACATAGTGGTCAGGGATGTGTAGGTTAGGTGAATTAGCCAAGGAAAATGCAGGATTCTAGAGTAGGGGGATGGGTCTGGGTGGGATGCTCTTTGGAGGTAAGTGTGAGCTTGTTGGGCTGAATGGCTTGTTTCTACACTTTAGGGGTTCTGTTGATTCTAGGAATTTTGCTTGGATCTCAGAAAACATTTGGAAAGATACAAGCAAATATTGCCACTGCTGTGATAGAAATCCATTGTTTTACTGTTTCAGAATTAATCAGAAATTATGTACTACGAGGTGCTGCATTTTGGGAAAGCAAATCTTAGCAGGACTTATACACTTAATGGTAAGGTCCGAGGGAGTGTTGCTGAACAAAGAGACCTTGGAGTGCAGATTCATAGCTTCTTGAAAGTGGAGTCGCAGGTAGATAGGATAGTGAAGAAAGCATTTGGTATGCTTTCCTTTATTGGTCAGAGGATTGAGTACAGGAGTTGGGAGGTCATGTTGCGGCTGTACAGGACATGGGTTAGGCCACTGTTGAAATATTGCATGCAGTTCTGGTCTCCTTTCTATCGGAAAGATGTTGTGAAACTTGAAAGGATTCAGAAAAGATTTACAAGAATGTTGCCAGGGTTGAAGGATTTGAGCTATAGGGAGAGGCTGAACAGGCTGGGGCTGTTTTCCCTGGAACGTCGGAGGTTGAGGGGTGATCTTATAGAGGTTTACAAAATTTTGAGGGGCATGGATAGGGTAAATAGGCCAAGTCTTTTCCTTGGAGTCAGGGAGTCCAGAACTAGAGGGCATAGGTTTAGGGTGAGCGGGGAAATATATAAAAGAGACTGAAGGGGCAACGTTTTCACGTAGAGGGTGGTATGTGTATGGAATGAGTTGTAAGAGGAAGTGGCAGAGGTTGGTACAATTGCAATATTTAAGAGGAGAAAGTGAGGACTGCAGATGCTGGAGATCCGAGCTGAAAATGTGTTGCTGAAAAAGGGCAGCAGGTCAGGCAGCATCCAAGGAGGAGAATCGACGTTTCGGGCATGAGCCCTTCTTCAGGAATGAGGAAAGTGTGCCAAGCAGGCGAAGATCAAAGGTAGGGAGGAGGGACTTGGGGGAGGGGCATTGGAAGTGCAATAGGTGGAAGGAGGTTAAAGTGAGGGTGATAAGGTGAGGGTGATAGGCCGGAGTGCAGTCCCAACCCTCAAAAACCTTGTCTCAGTCCCAACCCTCGAAAATCTTGTCTCAGTCCCAACCCTCGAAAAACATTTACCTGGACTGTCTCAGACTCCTCCCTCCCCTTCCTAGACCTCTCCATTTCTATCTCGGGCGACCGAATTAACATGGACATTTACTATAAACCGACCGACTCCCACAGCTACCTAGACTACACCTCCTCCCATCCTGCCCCCTGTAAGAACCCATCCCATATTCCCAATTACTTCGTCTCTGCCGCATCTGTTCCCAGGAGGACCAATTCCAATACCGAACAACCCAGATGGCCTCCTTCTCAAAGACCGCAATTTCCATCCAGACGTGATCGACGATGCTTTCCACTTCCCAATCCTCTGCCCTTGAGCCCCGTCCCTCCAATCGCCACCAGGACAGGAACCCACTGGTCCTCACCTATCACCCCACCAACCTCCATATACATCGTATCATCCGTCATCATTTCCGCCACCTCCAAACAGACCCCACCACCAGGGATATATTTCCCTCCCCTATCAGTGTTCCGAAAAGACCACTCCCTCCGTGACTCCCTCGTCAGGTCCACACCCCCCACCAACCCAACCTGCACTCCCGGCACCTTCCCCTGCAACTGCAAGAAATGCAAAACTTGTGCCCACACCTCCCCCCTTACTTCCCTCCAAGGCCCCAAGGGATCCTTCCATATCCGCCACAAATTCACCTGCACCTCCACACACATCATTTATTGCATCCTCTGCACCTGATGTGGCCTCCTCGATATTGGGGAGACAGGGCGCCTACTTGCGGAACGTTTCAGAGAACACCTCTGGGACACCTGGACCAACCAACTCAACCACCCCGTGGCTCAACACTTCAACTCCCCCTCCCACTCCACCAAGGACATGCAGGTCATTGGACTCCTCCATCGCCAGACCATAGCAACATGACGGTTGGAGGAAGAAAGCCTCATCTTCCGCCTAGGATCCCTCCAACCACAAGAGATGGACTCAGATTTCTCCAGTTTCCTCATTTCCCCTCCCCCCACCCTGTCTCAGTCCCAACCCTCGAACTCAGCGCCACCTTCCTAACTTGCAATCTTCTTCCTGACCTCTCCGTCCCCACCCCCACTCTGGCCTATCATCCTCACCTTATCACCCTCACCTTAACCTGCTTCCACCTATCGCATTTCCAACACCCCTCCCCCAAGTCCCTCCTCCCTACCTTTTATCTTAGCCTGCTTGGCACACTTTCCTCATTCCTGAAGAAGGGTTCATGCCCGAAACGTCGATTCTCCTGCTCCTTGGATGCTGCCTGACCTGCTGCGCTTTTCCAGCAACACATTTTCATCTGCAATATTTAAGAGGCATTTGGATGAATAGGAAGGGTTTGCCGGGATATGGGCCGGGTGCTGGCAGGTGGGACTAGATTGGGTTGGGATATCTGGTCGGCATGGACGGGTTGGACCGAAGGGTCTGTTTCCATGCTGTACATCTCTATGACTCTATTTTGCAATCTACAAGAAATTTTATATCAGGTGTGGCAAAATCGTCAACTTCTTTATGAACACATTTGTGATTTTACTAGACCTCATGTACTGCAAAAAATGTTACTTTTATACATTTTAATTCTTCATTTACTAATCACACAGAATGTTCACTGCCTAGCCAGTGATATTGTACAGCACCTTGGGTCCGAAGGCACAGGTTCATAAATAATGCAACGGAGTATTCCAAAGTGTAATCCGACAATGAATCAGAGTCCTCCAGTATGCTCAGCAACCAGAAAATAATGTTATCTTTGACCATAGCTGACTGCAGTGCTCGTCTGAAAATTAAAATGAATATTATATCAATTGATATTGTTAAGGATAATGATAAACAAGTGCACAGTATTATTTGTGTTACGGAATGGCCGTGAACCTCTGTTAATTAAACCAAACATGCAGAAAAACTCACTTTATCGCGTAATTTGTTAAAATATGAGTGATACAGAACTCCCAAATTCCACGATTTAAAGAAAATAACATCAATTTATTTTTAACTCTTAGAGTGAACATTAAACAAAAACTATTCACGACTCTAAGCCCCCCTTTTTCTTAACTGATTATCCGTCTCCAACTCTTTCCAACTCAGGTGTTCATTTCACAGCCACGTTACATATTTGCAATTTTCCAGTACACTCTGGGGCTGCCATCTGGTCATATACACAGGTGCTTGTAATCTCTTAGTTCAGAACAGCATTCACTCTCTCTTAAAGGTATAGCGCACGCCTTCAACATCCCCCTTAAGAGAAAATGAACCATCATACTGAAAAGGTGGCTTCTCTTTTTTCTAATTCTTCATCCCATTACAATGAAATACATAGGTCATTAATCTAAGTTATAGAGTCATAGAGATGTACAGCATGGAAACAGACCCTTCGGTCCAACTCGTCCATGCTGACCAGATATCCCAACCCAATCTAGTCCCATCTGCCAGCACCTGGCCCATATCCCTCCAAACCCTTCCTATTCATATACCCATCCAAATGCCTCTTAAATGTTGCAATTGTCCCAGCCTCCACCACTTCCTCTGGCAGTTCATTCCATACACGTACACCTTCTGCATGAAAAAGTTACCCCATAGGTCTCTTTTATATCTTTCCCCTCTCACCCTAAACCTATGTCCTCTAGAACATAGAACATTGCAGCGCAGTACAGGCCCTTTGGCCCTCGATGTTGCGCCGACCTGTCATACCAATATATTTCCCTCCCCTCCCCTATCAGCATTCTGTAAAGACCACTCCCTCTGTGACTCCCTCATCAGATCCACACCCCCCACCAACCCAACCTCCACTCCCGGCACCTTCCCCTGCAACCGCAGGAGGTGCAAGACTTGCGCCCACACCTCCCCCCTCACTTCCCTCCAAGGCCCCAAAGGAAACTTCCATATCCGCCACAGATTCACCTGCACCTCCACACACATCATCTATTGCATCCTCTGCACCCGATGTGGCCTCCTCTATATTGGGGAGACAGGCCGGCTACTTGCGGAGCGTTTCAGAGAACACCTCTGGGACACCCGGACCAACCAACCCAACCACCCTGTAGCTCAACATTTCAATTCCCCCTCCCACTCCACCAAGGATATGCAGGTCTTTGGACTCCTCCATCGTCAGACCACAACAAAACGACGGTTGGAGGAAGAACGCCTCATCTTCCGCCTAGGAACCCTCCAACCACAAGGGATGAACTCGGATTTCACCAGTTTCCTCATTTCCCCTCCCCCCACCCTGTCTCAGTCAAATCCATCGAATTCAGCACCGCCTTCCTAACCTGCAATCTTCTTCCCGACCTCTCCGCCCCCACCCCAGTCTGACCTATCACCCTCACCTTGACCTCTTTCCACCTATCACATTTCCGACGCCCCTCCCCCAAGTCCCTCCTCCCTACCTTTTATCTTAGCCTGCTGGACAAACTTTCCTCATTCCTGAAGAAGGGCTTATGCCCGAAACGTCGATTGTCCTGTTCCCTGGATGCTGCCTGACCTGCTGCGCTTTTCCAGCAACACATTTCCAGCTACTACCTAAATGGAATCAATTTAGGTAAAGGGGCAGTAGAGAGAGATCTGGGTGCTCTTGTACACCAGTCAATGAAGGTAAGCATGCAGGTACAGCAGGTAGCGAAGAAAGCACGCTGGCCTTCATAACAAGAGGGATTGAGTATAGAAGCAAAGAGGTTCTTCTGCAGCTGTACAGGGCCCTGGTGAGACCACATCTGGAGTACTGTGTGCAGTTCTGGTCTCCAAATTTGAGGAAAGACATTCTGGCTATTGAGGGAGTGCAGCGTAGGTTCACGAGGTCAATTCCTGGAATGGCGGGATTACCTTACACTGAAAGACTGGAGCGACTGGGCTTGTATACCTTGAGTTTAGAAGACTGAGAGGGGATTTGATTGAGACATATAAGATTATGAAAGGATTGGACACTCTGGAGGCAAGAAACATGTTTCCGCTGATGCGTGAGTGCCGAACCAGAGGACATAGCTTAAAAATACAGGGTGGACCATTTAGGACAGCGATGAGGAGAAACGTCTTCACCCAGAGAGTGGTGGCTGTGTGGAATGCTCTGCCCCAGAGGGCAGTGGAGGCCCAGTCTCTGGATTCATTTAAGAAAGAGTTGGATAGAGCTCTCAAGGATTGTGGAATCAAGGATTATGGAGATAAGGCAGGAACAGGATGCTGATTAAGGATGACCAGCCATGATCATATTGAATGGTGGTGCAGGCTCGAAGGGCAGAATGGCCTACTCCTGCACCTATTGTCTATTGTCTCATGTACAATAGTGTTATCCCTCCCCATCTTATTCCTGCATATGTCCTTATATTGCTGCAACAAACCTTTCATGGGTTCTTTGCTCCTGAGACAGACAGTTGACTAACCTATCCCACTCAAGGACTTCCTCATTATTTACGGTATTTTGAGGCACATCAAACTCCATGATGTCTGGATCTGATTCCTCATTTTGCAGGGCAGTAACTAATATCTGTTTCTCCAGTTCCCTGTCTCTATTATCATAAGGTTTAAACATGTTCACATGACATATCGATAAAGTGTTTTTTCTATCCGGTATCTATACCAGATAGTTTACCTGAATTAATTTTTTCTCAATTTGATAGGGCCACTAAATCTTGCTTTGAATGGATCTCCTACCACAGTTCCCAAAACAAATACATCATCCCCAAGGGAAAACATTCGAATTTTAGAATTTTTAATCTGCCACCTGCCTCATTCTATGCTGTGCCCTCTTCTGGTACTGTTTAGCTAACTCACCTACCCAATTTAATCTCTTCCTCACCTCAGATACATAATCCAAGTGTGAGATCGCCGACTTCAGTCCTATCAATTTTTCTTTAATTAATTTCAAAGGCCTTCTCACTTCATGTCCAAATATTAACTCAAAGGGAGTAAAAAGAGTAGATTCATACCTGTATCCCAATCATTCGGGCAATCCTGACAGTACATTCTTAACATGGTCTTCAGGGTCTGATGCCACCTTTCTTATGTTCCCTGGGATTCAGGATGGTACACACTTGATTTATTGTGCTGTATGCCCAAACTATCCATGACTTCCTTAAACAGTCTAGCAGTAAAATTTGACCCATGGTCTGACTGAATATCTCTTAGTTGCCCATACTGAGTAAAGAAAGATACTGACTTCTCCATCACCATTTTTGCCTTAATATTCCGTAATGGAATTACCTCTGGAAATCTGGTAGACAAATCCATTATGGTTAGCAAGTACTGGTTCCCACTTTTAGTTTTAAGGAGGGGACCTATACAATCAATCATAACCCACATGAAATGTTCTTTGAATGAGGGAATTGGCAACAAAGGTGTTGGTTTTATTACTGCCCGAGGCTTACCTACCATTTGGCATGTATGACATATACAGGAAAATCTAACCACACCCTTGTGCAGTCCAGGCCAACAGAAATGCTTCTATACCTTAGCCTGAGTCTTCCTCACACCTCGGTGACCTCCTACTGATAATTCATGTGCGAGCCGTAACACTTCCTTTCTGTATGCTACTGGCAACACAATCAGGTGCATTTCTGCTCATTTCTCCAATTTTATGTTTAGAACAATCAAGTATTACTGAATAATTTTCACAAAAGTATTATCTAGAGCCCAATGATGACATCAGCAATATTTTTTTATTACAAGTCCTTTCCTTTAAGTTCTCCAAACAACTTCTTCGCCAATAATGTAACTTGTCTACATCAGGGCTTTTATATCTGCCGGGTGTATCAGAACCTTTGATTGATTAACCTTCAAATTCACCCTCAGTGAAGAGATCAGGCTTGCCACTGTTCAGCATTCTCCCCTTATCATGACCCCTTAGGTTTGTAAGTTGACAGATGAGATTTTCCTCAAGGGCCTTTGAACCCTATTGTCAAGTTGAAATGTGACGACATTAATTGTGTAGGAAACATGTCTGCTATGATTCTCCCTGAGGTGGCCCATTAATGCCCAATGAATAACTGCATGCAGACAATGCCAGAGGGCACATCAGCAACCTTTCAACTTGAAAGAAGCAACAGGATACAAAGGTATGTAAGGGAGTAGGTGCTTCAAAATGGAGGTACAATATCTCCAACTTATTTTAATTTAAAAATGGCTTTTGATGACAGGCCACTGTTGTGGAAGGGGTGGATGCAATGAAGGGCATGAACCACTCTTTAGGGTGATCTAAAACTGTTGCAGGTGACCCTTTAGACCTGGCTCGCATGCTGATTCTTCCATATACCACCAGAAGGCAGCCTGCTAGAAGTTAAACTGATCTCTGTCACTGGTGGGAATTTGGAAGATGACTGGAAAGTTCCAGTTGGCCTCCTTCTAATGGCTTTAAGTAGTCCTAGTTGAGCTGTGCCACTATTAGCTGCATCAGGATGGATAACGATATCACAATGTCTCCCATCCTACTTCATAAAAACATGCCATAATATGGAGCTAGAGAACCAGCACAATGAGCAACAGCAACATTGCTAGCTCACCCAATTCCAATATCAATAGAGTCTGAAAACAAGCTTTAGTCATTGATGGCATTGTGCTGCTTCTTTTTTTGCAATATTAACCTTTTCTGTAAAAATATGTAGTGCTGGGCCACCACATTTCAGTATATTTACTGACACTTTCATATTAACCATGGTTTATGTTAAAAAAAATTACCCAATTAATCCAAACAAGATAACTTTCTGAAGACTTTCTACTTTGTGGCAATCTGCATAATAAGTAAAACAAATCAGTGTGATACTTCAAAGGCATAGTCAATTGTCTATAATTGCCCTCCTTTGGTACAGATTTTGACACACCACAGCATCCTCTTCCAATAACTCTTCTCCAATGTGATTCCACACTTATTATTCATCTAATCAGAGACAGAAGATATCTACCAAGTTTCTCGTTCTATTTCTGCACCATTATCGCTGAAGATCTTCCTTGACACTTAACTCTTTGACCAAGTTTTGAAATAACTCTACCTAGTAAGTCAATTTTTGACTTAGGGCTCACTTTTTACCTCTGAAATACCCTGATAGATTTTTCTACTTTAAACATACTAGATGAAAGAAAGTTGTTATCACCTGAGACTAAGTTTCTGTAGGGCTCCTAACACATTTTCTCTAGTTATGGAATCTTCCTCCTCTGTCTCCAGTGCTTCTTCAAGTATCTTCAATAACACTGTGCTCTGTGCTAAGTAAGCTCGACCTGATACATGAGGAGAAAAAACTGAGTTTACATCAAAAGCAATTTTTAATATTTACAAAAAATAATGTGTATGCTGAAATAATCTGAAATAAGAACACAAAACGTTGGAAACACTCAGTAGGTCTGGCAGCACCTGTGCATGAGAGACACAGCCAATGTTTCAGGTCAGAGACCTTTCTTCCTATGTAACAGATTGTTAAGAAACCAGTTTTACTTTAGATGTGAATTACGCATATAAGCTAAAATAAACTCAAAATTTCAGTCGACTATTAACTAGGGAATAAAATGAAAACTTACCATGTGACAGCGATGCAAAGCCATTTATTAGTCGTGCTGTATACTGTCGGACAATCTCACTCTTTGAATTTAACAAATTAATTAAGCTCTTCTGCAAAAAAGAAAATAATACCTTCAATCATTTACTCATATCTTCGAATTAGCTTGAAACAAATTTTTCTCATTATTTTGGCTTATCAAATTAATTTTAAAACAAGTTTATTCTGGCACCAGCAGTCTACTTAACCAAGTGTTCCTATTTTGACAGATAGCCTGATTTAGTTACCGACAGAGACTTCATTTTCATACTGGGCTAAATAATGTATGCATATATGTATGCAATGGAATACAAACTATGCAACTCCACATGTCAGTGATCAGTGCAATACATGGTTCTCAGTGTTAAAGATTCATAAAAAAACATTCCAGGTTTAGTTCTTAGCTTGTATTAAGTTAGCCTGGGAAAGATAAGTGCAGAGTGGAAAATACATTTACAGAACTCTTTTCATTTGAAAAAAACTAGATTGATACAAATGTTATTGTGTACCTCTTAGTGTTGTACATGAAAAACACAATATTTTGAACAATTTTGAGTATTCATAAAGAAAAAATAAACAGGACATATTCTCTAAGCAGAGATCTCCAAGCACTATCAATTATTTCAACATCCATCATATGCTAGCTGTAGAAACATAGACATGCTTTTACGTTATTCCAATATAGAACAAAAATACAGATAGAATTAACTTGTGTTCTCATAAATCCTTATGATTTCCCCAAATGACACTGAAGAAGGATGAAACTAAGGATTATGGATGTAGCATTACAGGTGTAATTTTCCTCTCTCTGGAGGTGGCAAGAATTATGTGTGGGGTAAGAAGGTCTATTGACTAGTCAGCAATTAAGGCCCTTAAGTTATTAATTAATGGCTACTTATTGCCCACCTCCTCCCAGACTATGTGTCATTCCAGCATGTGAGAAAAGTGTGTGGTTTTCTGACTGGGTAACTAGAGTGACCAGATGAAGGCTCCAATCTGGGGGCAATCAAAGCAATAGATGATGGGCAAGGGGGTAGCCTCTGAAAGCCACCACCCTCTCTGTGTTGTTGAACCTCCATGACTTCCATTTCCCCACAACCCCTAGTAAGATTCCTAACAATTATAACCATTGTTTTGTAACAAGATTTTATTTCCAGATTTACATTTATGAAGGTAAGATTAAATCTCATTCTCTGGATTACGAATCTAAATTTTTGGATGCGCAACTGGTATCATAGTCATGACACTATATTATTTTAGAATCACTGTCTTAGTTATTCTCTATCAACCTAAGCCAAGCATCCAATCCTGTATTCAGAGAACTTCCAAAATCACACAATTATCTTTTGTAACCTGGTTGCAATTATTATGAAAGTATTACTTAAAATCTATTTTGCCTTGTAGAAACTGACCTTAATCCCCAGTTTTTTCCTTCTTTTGTAGCCAGAACAAAATCAAATTCATAACTTAAAATAAAAGTTAATTTTGTGCAAGTAGGTATTTCCTGATTGTTATGGTTTAATATCATACTGAGTTCATAATTCATTCATAGAGCTGGTAAGGAAGGATATGACCTTTCCAGTGCTAAATTATGAATTGTTTGTATCTTGGTTTCACACTTTCTAATAATTGGCTTTATACTGGTCAATAAATTTTCCAAAAGGATCCTTAAGTTCAGCAGAATGAGTGGGATCTAAATTTTGGGCCGAGTGATTAAAAAAATGCATTAAAACAGTGCAACAATCAATCTCCAAAAACAAATTTTCAAAAGCAAATTAATGTTCTATTCTGAATGAGTAATGCCATTTCAACAATTGCCCTCATTTTAAACAAATTTGCCACCCATTCAGCAATATGAATACCATCTCCAAATCCTACCTTACCCAAGAAAATAAGGGAGGGCAAAATAATACAATTTACTTGTACCACAATGAAATGGCATCAATTTAAATATTTACTGCAATATAGGCACAGTAAAGTTCAAAGGGCAAAGCTGTATAGTTCAGAAGGAATTTTGCTTTTCAGAAGGAATAAAATCAGCTAACCTGACTCTTAATATGACATTCCAGCAGATCATTACTAATGTAAGCCTGAAGGACTGTATCCCTTTGCTCTCCAGGATGAGACTGTGTCAGCCGCTATGGGAGTCAAAGAAAAATACATTAATCTACTTTTGTCGCACACATTAAAAAAAAAACTCCATATTCTTTAATCTGTTGGAATTCCAACTTTAAGAATAAAGGAATTCTAATTCACTTTTAGATCGATAGAAAATATTAGTTTAAGGTTGGCGTAAATAAACTATTGCAAAGTTTCACAATTCTGCTGTCAGGGTATATCTAACTTGATTTTATTAAATTCCGGTCCAATATATCCTTTAATGCTGGTTTTAATGCGATAAAATTTCACAGGGGCATTGTGAAACAAAATTTGACACTGAGATACACAAGGAGATTTCCATGCAAATAACCAAATGAGAGGAAGATGTTAAGGAGCATTTTGAAAGACAAGAGGAAGGTAAAGAAGCAGAGTTTTATGGAGGCAATTTATGACCGCAGCAACTGAATGTCAATGGATAAATAATTTAAAGTCGATAAAGTCTAGGAAGCCAGAATTAAAGCAGCACAAATATCTTGAAGAACTGTTGAGCTCGAAGAGACAACGAGGGATGATCCGGGGTGTGATTTTAAAGCAAGAATGAAAATTTTAAAACCAGTATATTGCTCAACCAGGAGGTAATGTAGGTCAATGAACAAATAGGATGAGGATCCAGGCTGAAGAAGTTTGCATGATTTAAGGTGATGGAGTGCGTGAGATGTAAGGCTGGCCAGAGCACAAAGGAAATTGTCAAGTCTAGAAGTAATAAAAAAGTATGAAAGGGACTTTCAGCAGCAGAGCAATTGAAGCAAAGGTAGAGTTGAGAGATATTATGGAAGTGAAAATAAATAGTCTCATTGCTGGCAGATATATGACTGGAAGCACATCTTAGGTCAAATATGTTATCAAGGTTAATAACAGTCTGACTCAACCTCAGACTGTTGCTCGGGACAGATGTGATCAGTAGCCATGAAATGGGAGGCCTAAGTTAATAACGTCAATCTTTCCAACATTTAGAGGAAATTTATGCTTATTCAGGACCTGGGTTCAAATTCCGCCATGGCAGATGGTGGAATTTGAATTCAATAAATATCTGGAATTAAGAGTCTAATGATGACCATGAATCCATTGTCAATTGTGGGAAAAACACATTTGGTTCAAACTGCTGTCCTTACCCAGTCTAGTTGTTATGAAGTTGAAGGTGTGTACTGTACCTTTAAGAGAGAGTGAATGCTATTTTGCACTGAGAGCTTACAAGGACCTGTCATATGACTAGCTAGCAGTCTCAGAGTATACTGGAAAATTGAAAATATGTAACATTTGGTTGTGAAAGATACCGGAGTTGATTGGCTAAATTCGATTGCTGTCAAAACAGCAATCAGTTTAAATTATGCCCCAGGATGCTAAAACCCAACTGAGTTTGAATTTATTGTTTTTGCCGACCTCGAACCAATGAGACAATCTGATGTTTGAGGTACAAAACAAACAGGCATTTTGAAAGTCAGAGAGTAACTGCCATCGAGAAAGACTGCCATTCAAAACACTATCAAAGCTACCTTTTCTCATATGAAACATCTTTGCAGTAAAAGACAGAAGACGACTAAGTGAGATCTTCAGCTGAAAGGAGAAGGATACCGGAGACAACAGCCGCTGTGTGGTTTTCAAATTAAGTTGATGTAATTTTAATATGGGTTTTTATTGCAACAGCATATTGTTTTAAAGTTAGAGGCAGATAACAAGCAGTTAAAGGAAAGGGGGGCTTAGAGTTGTGAATAATTGTTGTTTAATGTTCACTTTTAGAGTTAAGGAATAAATTCATATTTTTCTTTAAATAGTAGAATTTGGCAGTTCTCTGTCACTCATAGTTTAACAGATTAAGAGGTGAGGTGAGCTTTTCTGGGTATTTGGTTTAATTAGCAGAGGAGTTCACCGCCGTGTTGTAGCATAGTCTACATGTAACTCTAGACCCACAGCAATTTGGTTGATCTTAACTGTCCTCTAGCCATTTAGGGATGGGCAATAAATGGCCAGCGACACACTCATCCTGTGAATGAATTTTTAAAAAATGTTAGCATGCAGTTTAGAAATTTAGACCAAATGCTCTCAAACTATGATATGGTTGCAGAGCTAATGTTTGGAGTCAAAAACTCCTCCACTGCTAAGATAGCAATGGCAACTATGAAGAAGAACTCGAGTGGGACAGCTTGATTCATTGGCTGCTTGCTGCTAAACAGCAAGGGGTAGACACAGACCTCACAGTTCTTTAACTTCAGGAAGTTCTTTTGACAGTGAGTGGCTCAGGTATTTGGGATGTTTCCACACAGGCCTGGTGCAACTAGAAACAGGCAAGTGTTATTCAGCAACTAGAAGCAGGAGAAACTGGAGGAGCATGACGCTGAGCTAGGGAGGTATGTGGTGGCTTCAAAATTTAGTGTGTTCCTGCTCTTGAAATGCAAGCTCGTTACCTTGGGATGGCGATGGTCCACAGGGACTGGAAACTAGACCTAAGGTAGTACAGGCCAGCCAGAAGAGGAATTTATTACTGTGTTTGGAAGGTGAGGGGAGAGGGGCTAATTACTGTCTTGCGCTGGGGGTAAGATAGATGAAGGAGACGGTCTGCATATAATGTGAAGAGAACACAAGGGATTGATTACCATGCAGGAGTGGGGCTGATTACTGACAGGCTGTGGGGCAAGGATGAAGGGCTGATTACACTGTGTGGGGAATAGGGGCTGAGGGTTTTCTTGTGTCCCTGGGGAATATAGAAAGATTGGTAAAACCAGCATGAATACACACAATATTAACATTTTTCAAAAATGCAGATTTTCATAGGTGCATTTTCTCCTATACCTTGCTGTTGAGGTGGTGACAGACACAACAAGGAAATAATTTGAAGTGCTAATATACTTGTCCCTTCGTTGCCATCTCACAAATTAAATGATGTCTGAGAAAGTCCATTGGAGGCTTTTTTGACTTGCTGACAATTAAGGCCCTTAAGTGGTGAATTGATGGCACCTGAGGACTTCAATCAGCCAATTACCTGCCATCCTGGCAGGTGGAAAAGGTAACTGGTTTCTCAGCTGGGTCATCAGGCTGCCCTGTCCAATGGGTTGGGGTGGGAAGCTCCATTTGCACCAACTGAGGACAATCAGAGGCAGGTATTCGGCACAGGGTGATGGCCTCTTCCTCTGACCTTCACTGCCCGATTCTCTCTCCCTATGATCCCACTCCATTGTCAAGGTCTGGATTGGCCAAGAAGCTGACTGGTCAAACCTAAACAAGCTATATGGGAAGTGATCTGGTGAACGTTGCTCGAAAGAGACATGGTAAGACTGATGAAAAGGATACTGAAATTGGGCATTCTTACATTTTCCCTTATTAGTGCAAGATGAAAACCCCCAGTACACATTTCTCTTTTTCAGCAATATTAATTTTCATATTTATATGGTGCATTATTGGATTGTAATCCATAATATGTGAACATTAATAATTAAGCACCTAATATATTGCTTTATTTTTGCCAACATGTAGAGTAACATTAAAAATCCAAGTGTTAAAATGGGGACAGATTGGAAAATTGTTTGGGAAGTACTGATCTAGGGTCAGTGGAGGAATTGAGGAAAGAGATAGAGTTGTCAGTATATATATATTTTGAATAATGTTGTCAAGGGCAGTTTGAAGATGAGAAATTATGCCAGTGACAGTAATATAGGAACAGGAAGAGAAACCAATGCAAATAATAATTTGGCTAAACCTGTAGTTTGCATACATGTGGAGCCTGACACTGTACTTTTAGAGATGTTGGTGAGGAGCAGAATGTATACAATAAATAGGACAGAAAGAATAGATCCTTGGGAAACACGAGACAAAATGGTGCAGGAACAGCAAAACAAGCCAGGGTCCTCTGGGTACAATCAGATAGATATGAATATTGCAATCCCACTCAATCGAACAACAGAAGAAATGCCCCGGAGGAGAACAATGTTGTCAAATGTATCAAGTTTGCAGAGGTCAAATGGATAAGGAACAATAATTTACCATCATCACACTCACATAGAATGTCATGGATGACTTTGTTAAAAGTAGATTAGGTATTAATTGCTCTTATTTCTTGATACTCATTCTAGGTAATTCCATCGCTGCAGAACCTGAAGGGAGGTCAATAACATTGGCCTCAGTTCAGGAAGGAGACAGTTCGTCAAGGCTTCAGCTCTGGGTTGACAGACTTCAAAACTTGTTACAAGTACAACTTCTGCCAGAAGTGCCTTCAGGCATTACACCAACACCTGGTGCAGTTGAAGAGCCTATGATTTGTATCTTGAAGATGTAGTACATGTGGACTTCAGGAAGCATTTGATAAGGTGCTACACAAAAAGTTAATACACAAGGTAAGACCACAGTGGGTCACAGGTAATTTATTAGCTTGGATAGAGAATTGGCCAGTCAACAGAAAGTTATGATAAATGGGTCTTTTTCTGGTGGCAAGATATAACTAGTGGGGTCCCACAGGTTCACTCCTTAGGCCCTAACTATTTACAATCTATATTAAGGAGTCAGATGCAGGTACAGTAACCAACTTTGCAGAGGGAACCTAACCTTTCATGAAGAAATAAGAAATTTACAAATGAATATGGATAAATTAGGTGAATGGGCCAAAATTTGGGAGATGGGTTTTAATGTGGCTAAGTGGAAGGTTATCTATTTTGGTTAGAAGGCAATTTATAATTTAAATGGACAGAAACTTCAGAGTGTTTCGACCAAGATGGATCGAGGTGTCTTCGCACATGACTGTAGAAAATTAGTACGCAAGTATAGCAGGCAAATAGCATTTATTGCTAAAAGAATAGAGTATAAAAGTAGGGAAGCATTGCTGCAAGTGTGCAATGCATTAGTGAGATTGTACCTGGAGTACTGCATGCAGTTTTGCTCCCTTTACTTGAGCAAGGATGTCACTGCACTGGAGGCAATTCAGAGAATGTTCACTAAATTGATTCCAGAAGCGAGCAGTTTATCTTATGAAGACAGAATGAGCAATTTAAGCGTATGATTTGAGTTTTTAGATGAATGAGACAAAATCTAAATGGGGTACACAAGATATTAAAGGGGATTGACAAAATAGATGAAGAGAGGCTACTTATTGAGGGGTAATTTCGAAAGAGAGGTCACAGTTTTAGGATAAGGGGTGGCATATTTTAAACAGAGATAAAGAGAAATTTGCTTCTCATAGAATCATAGAATTTCTACAGTGTGGAAACAGGCCACTTGACCCAACAAGTCCACACCGACCCTCCGAAGAGTAACCCACCCAGACCAAGTCCCCTACCCTATTACTCCAGATTTACCCCTGACTAATACACCTAACTTACACATCCCTAGACACTATGGGCAATTTAGTGTTGAGGGTTAATTGGCCAATTAACCCTCACCTGCACATCTTTGGATTGTGGGCAGAAACTGGAGCACCCGGAAAAAACCCAAGCAGACACGAGGAGAATGTGCAAACTCCACACAGACAGTCATCCTTGGCTGGAATTGAACCCGAGGTCCCTGGCACTGTGAGCCACAGTGCTGCTTCTCCCAACAGGTTGTGAATCTAAGGAATTCACTACTCCAGAGTCCGATAGATGCTGGGTCATTGAGTAAATTGAAGGAGAGAGTCAGATTTTCAATTAATAATGGGTTGAAGGGTCATGGTGAGTGAGCAGGAAAGTAGAGTTGAGGCCAAGATGAGATCAGCCATAACCATACTGAATGGTAGAGCAAGCTCGAGGGGACTTAATTGCCTGCTCTAAATTCTTATACTTTATTAACTGTCACAGCTCACATATAGGTTAAGGGAGGTTGGACAAAACTGTAGCTCAATTAAGAACATATTCCTCTCAGAAAGGTTGAGGAGAGAGAAAATGCTATTGAAGCAGAATGTGGAGTTTAAGACCAGGTGTCTTCAAGATGGGGGTGCTATACATTGCTCTACAGTCAAACAGCCAGAAAGTACTTAATGCATAGACTCAAACACTGAAGAATAGAAACTTGGGCAAGCTATCAAAGGGCTACTGACATCCATCAAACTATTCGCCAGCAGAAGTAATTAGTTTTAAGAAAGCAAGCTTGAAACAAAAATGTAGGCGCAAGTGCAGGCAAGAGAACAATATATTTCTGGCAAGTGTAATATAAAGAAAGTAAACTATGAAATACAGCTTCAGAATAGGGTAAACACAAAATTAATTCTACATAAATACTGTACTTTGTTGATCTTATTATCCACATTCAGAATGTATTGGATAAGCTAGAAACAATGCATCATCACATTCAAGGCAAATTGCAAAAGATTCAAAATAACTGATGCTTTGGAATAATTTACCAAAGTTAAAGACAATTTTATACACACCCAACGCAGTGCTTGCAAAAGAAGTGCTTTTAGTCGATCATTTCCATGGACTAAATCATTCTTCAGCTTTTCATAATCAAGAGACGGCAATAAAGGTACATCTTTTGATTTCCTAAAAAATTAAACATTTCGTAGCAGCAATATTATTTTAAAGAAATTAAAAATTTAGTAGCAGCAATATTATTTAAAAATTGTATTTAGTGCAAAACAGCCAACTCAAATCTCAAAACACAATATTTCAGGAAATCATACTATCAAAAATTAGTAATTGATAATTTAATCAATTTAATTTTAACCAAATAGCTAATTGATTAAACACAATGAATTCAGCTGCCATTAATATGCAGCTCAATTGGGACAATGTTGGTCTGAAGATCTCAAGTTCCCTGGTTCAACCTGGGCTTGGGCAACAATTTCATTTGAGAGGCTCTTGTGGTACAGAGGCAGTTCCTATTTGCTCTAGAGGTGTGTAATAACAGCTCAGAACAGGTTGACGAGGGAAAAATAGGTTGAATAAAAAAAGGGCAGAAAATTAGGCATTCACACCAGTCATGTTCTTTTCAAAGTAACTTTTCACGAACCAGCAAGTATCATAAAATGAACCAATCCAACTGCTCAAATAATAACATTTAACATTTTTCAGTTGCTATTCTCATTCCTCATTCAAATGAAAATATACAACCAGAAATAATAAGATAGCACATTAAAAGAAAAATCACTTATGATACTCACAAAATTCTCATGTAAAGTATCTATATAAAGGTTCCCTTCAATTGGCCTGCACTTAACGTTAAATTGGTGATTTCACTTGAGCATGAGGATTAGAATTTTCTGGCTTTGCATGCAAGTAAGTCAAATAGGAATGGAATAAAAAGACTACTTATATCTTTCTCTTATAGAACGTCAAACTTACACAATATAGCATAGCAACCGCAGTTGTCAAACATAATAACCACGCGGAAGGGAAAAGGGAGTTAGTTCAAGAGTGGAATATTCTGTACATGAGATGTTAGCACATCATTGAAGTTATTGTTTTCTTGAAGAATATTCAGAGAACACATACTCAGGCAGAAAGTAAATGAAACACTGTGAGGCACAAGTGGTTGACAGAAAAAAAGCTTGCATTATTGTCTACAATTTATTCAAGAATAATATTGAATTCATCTTATTGAGGAGCATTAAGATTTGTGATGCTGTGAGAGACCAACAATTGCATGACATTCATTAGCAAATGTTTTTGAGGAGATAGGATAAATATCCTCTTAATATGCCTGCTAGTTTCAGATACTGTGCCAAAATCAGTTTGGAATGGTTACGAGCAAAATACATTGGTACTTCTGCCGATGCACATTTTGTTTGGGACATTGTGTGTTCAATTGTTCGATCACACTCATAAACGTGTACTGAGTGGAGACGAAACTGGAAGTAAAACTTGTCTTCCAAAACACTGATTCCCCAGCCTGCAGCTTAAAGCAGATATCGACTCAGACCTAGGCTGCAAGAACTAGGAACTATTGACAAGTGGCCTTCAGCATAACACATCATTAAATGTATGTAGTATTGCTAAAATCTCTGTACATAACGCAAACAATACTACACCACTAATTTGACATGTTCTGTTTCTGTAACCTCTATCTGCCTCAGCAAATCATCCTGACAGGATCAGAAATAATGGGTTTCAACAGGCCCATTTCAAGATGCTTTTCCAATAAAGGCAAGTGAGCCTGAGGCTCTACTTTCGAAAAACAGGAGATTGGGAGTGAGGCCTCTGAAGAATGTTGTTCCCAAGCATGGGGCCCAGCGGTCAGCAACTGTGATTAAAGCTGTACACTAGTGGTGGTTTGCTTTTGGTTAACCAGCCAGAATTGTGGTAAATAAATGTTGCATTTAGTAACTTTCCACATACTTGTCTCATGTTAACAATCACATCCACAAGTAAGCGCTTTGCTCCTTAAGTGTTATATAACATGGGCAAACCTTAGTTACTTGAAGATTATATATAAACAATAAAGCACTTGTAATTATACTCAGGAAATCAACTTACACCATATCGTCTCGCTCTTTGTTAACAGAACAATAAATAAATCGCTAGAATGATACAAGGGTGTGGAGGATTAAATTATGAGAATTTATTGCATAAACCTAGTTTTTATTTATGTATGGAAAATTGAGGAGTGATCTGTTGATTTAAAGTGTTGAAAGGATTCTCTCGACTGGATATGGAGAAACTATTTTCTCTAATTGGGAAACTGGGAGTAATGGAACCCAATTTTAAACTCAGAGTTGACCACTTAGGAGAGAAATTAGGAAACATTGTTTTTCACACATCAAGTAGACAGAAATCAGTAATCCTGTCTCCAATAGGATCTGAATGCAAGGACAAACTAAGCTTTTGAGATAGGGATAGCTAGATTTTTCTTAGGTGTTATGATTCCAGCTGATATTATTTCCGAACAAATCAGATCCCAGACTAAAACGTGGCTTGACGTACCATATTTTGTTTTGTTTTTATTTATTAGTGTGATCGTTCACTGAAACACAAGCACGCAATACTACAGATTTGTTTGTAACAATAAAACAGAAGTTTTTTGCACAAAAGTAATTACGATAAAATAGGACAAATCAACTTACATATACTTGGAAAAAATGTAATACATGTCGTAAAAGTGGGATTTCATCTGTCAACATCATTATTTTACAGTAGTTAAATATTACAGAGTTACCAGAGATTATGGGTGATGAATGGAAGATGTAAATTGTTTTATTTCTAAACTAGTCATCATCTCTTTGAATATCTATCACATAAAATTTGAACCTTGATGTGACTGTACTGCTTGAGATGGTAAATATCATGAAAAAACTGAACAAACATTTCCACAACCACTTTAGCAGTGATTCTTCCTCAAGGCACGACTTCAGAAAAACTTGCAAAAACATTCATACCCATTAAATAAAGCTGATTCCCATTACTGGTTACAGGTAGGGGTCCTATACAATTCATTAAGATCGACAGATTGATTCTCCAAATGTTGGTATCAGAATTAAAGGTGCTGGTTTAATTAATGGTTGGGCTTTCACCAGTGCCTGACATGTATGGCATGTCAGCTAAACCTACCAATACACCACTTCCCTTACCTCCATCCAGGGCCCCAAACAGTCCTTCCAGGTGAGACAGAAGTTCACCTGCCTCTCTTCCAACTAGTTAATTGCATCAGGTGCTCCCAATATGGTCTTCTCTATATTGGGGAAACTGAACATAAACTTAGGGTACGGTTCACCAAACTGGGTCAGTAGGGGCAGACCTGACCTCACTGTCACTACCCATTTCAATTCCCCCGAGCACTCCCTTTCTGACATGACCATCCTTGGCCTCCTCCATGGCCAAAACAAACCACACTGCAAATTGGAACAACAACAACTCATCTTCCGCTTGAGCAGTCTACAGCCTAGAGGACTCAATATTAATTTCTCCAGTTTCAAATCATCTCACTCCCCATCCCCCAACTCATGTCCTAGCCCCTCCCCATGCCTTCCACTGCTCCCTGTCTCCAAAACAGATTCATTCCTCTCATTGACCAACCATATAGTACCCTCTACCCTGTCTTTGCATATCCCCACTTCACCACTCTCAACCTGCCATCCCTTTTATCTGCAGCTCCCCCAATCCTGAAGAAGGGTTACACCCAAAAGATCGACTTCTCCACCTCCTGATGCTGCCTGGCTTGCCTGCCTGTCAATTTTGGATTCAAACATCTGCAATTTTTTTTTGTTTCTGAATAAAATTTGACGACATCTTTATGTAATCCTCGTCAATAAAAATGTTTCAATCTTTTAGGCTAGGTTTTCCAAATACCTAAGTCAGCTGCTATTGAATTTCAAAAAAATACTATACAATACAGCACAGCACAGGAGCAGACCCTTCAAGCCCAACAAATCTGTGCCAATTCCTAATCTTTATTTAGACCTGCTACTTATTGCTTTTGCACCGCTTCTATTCCTCTGTTCACCTCCCATTCATGCGTCTATCAAGATATGCTTTAAACATTGCTAGTATGCCAGCTTCCACTACCTCCACTTGCAGTGAGTTCCAGGCACCCACTACCCTCGGTGAATTTTTATTCCTGCACTTCTCCCCTAAACTTACTCCCTCTCAGCTTGAATCTGTGCACGCTTGTTGGTGACTTTTCCCTCCTGGGAAAATACCTCTAACTATTCATGTTATCTATGCCTCTCATAATTTTGTAGACCTCTAACAGTTCACTCCTCAGGATCCGTCTTTTCAGTGAAAACAATCAATCAGAGTTTATCCAACCTCTTCTCATAACTAAGACCCTCTAGATCCAGAGAAATCTTCTTTGCACCATCTCCAAAGCATCCACATCCTTCTGGTAGTGTAGTGACCAGAAATGCACACAATACTCCAAATGTGGCCTTACAAAAGTTTATACAGCTGCAACATAACTAGCCAATTTTTAATATTTGATGCCCCGCCGATGAAGGCAAGTGTGCTGTATGCCTTCTCGACTACCTTATCCACTGTGTGTTGCCACTTTCAGAGATTGGTGGACCTGAACACCCAGATCCTTTGATCCAGATTTTTAAAGACACCCACATGTCAGTTATGGATTTCCAAGCCGCATACCAAGCTGACTAACATCATTATTCATTCACTGTCACTGGGTCAAAATCCCTGAACCTCCTTCCGAACTGCACCTTTGACATACCTAAATCTCAAGATTTGTAGTAGCACATGAAGGTGCTTATCACTACCTTCCCAAAGGCAATTAGTGATGGACAAAAATGCTGACTCAACTGGTAAAGGCCACATCCTATGAACAAGTAATAAAGAAAATAATTTCCAATGATTTGTGATCAGTTTCCTCTATGAAATGCATACTGAATTGGAATGTACTGATATTGAATACTAATACAAATGATGCATGCAGTATGTTTGAATAACTGGATTGAGAGTGTGATAGAATTTCTTTGGCCATAGCCAACTGTTTTGCCATCTTGCAAAAGATGTTCCTTGCCTTTGTGAGATTCATCAAGCCTCAAGATGGTCTGTCTCCTTGGGTATTAGTACCGGAAAGTACAGTGCAGTTCTCTTTTGACAATGTAAATCAACATGTTGATTGCTATCTTAGGTATATATAAAATGTCCTTCCTGAAGAGCTTTCTTAATGATAACACTTTATTGGCAAAGTCTCGTACGTACACTGGAGAGAATTTAAGAAATGAGGCATCTCTGCTGGTTTTTTTTTAGCCTGGTGAATATGCAGAAGTAGTACACTTACGATTTTGCCTGTGTGAGGCAGATGCCAGAACATAATAAAGTGGATAAAGTTGATCTGATCCATATTTACCTGGTATTTTTTGATGTTGAAGAACATTGGTGCCATTAGTGTTGACTTTGATCATGCTGTTCTCTAGTTTTGCCCTTCATCATTGTAATTTGCAATGCACACACATCTAGGAATACGTTTTGTAATTTAGTCTGTACTGTTAGAATAGATTCTGGCTGATGGATACACCAAAAGGCGGTCTCTGGAAACAACATCTTCGAAGTGGTGTCCTGAAGCTAATGATTTCTTGAAATTCCTTCAACAAATATAATATTTGAGGGCCTGCTTGAAGAACAATTTAGTTCCTGGGAATTCTGGATTCAAATGCTGAGACTTCACATTTACATCACTTTAAAGCAAAATTTAGATATTTTGGATCCAAGCATACTCAAAGACCTAAGAAATAGGAACAAGAGTAGACCATTCGGCCCTCCGACCTGCTCTGCCATTCAATAGGATCAAGGTTGGTTTGATATTCCTCACGTCATCTTTCCTGCCTTTTCCCTTAAACTGCACAATGCTGTTTCAGCACACGTCTTAGAGCTGTAACAGTCAGTGTGCTAATGCAGATAATACTATCATGTTATATCATACAACTTGCTCTGAAGCTTCTCCAGGATGGATACAGCATAATTTCTAGGAGGGTCAATTGACAGGATTGCATCTTCTCTGAGGTGTAATGCAATATTGTTTTTGAAGTTTCTGATAGTGACAATACTGTTTGGTTATATCTAAAGAAGGTCATGGGGGATTCAATTCAATTATTCTTGCCTTCACTGCTGCTATTGATATACTGGTGAGCTCATGAACAGTCACAATGTTGAATTCTGTGTATGCAGGTAGCCCTTCTACTACTGCTCCACTTGTGCCCATCACAACTTGTCGTTTCCATGTAAATCTGCCACAGCTACATTTCACTGTTAATGCAACAAGGTGAGGAATGGATGACCTGTTGTACATAGTGGTCTGTTGTATTACTGACTTTCAAAAATCCAAACACAACTTCTTCAGGATTCTGAATGATGAGGTATTTGACCTTGCTCCCAAGTCAACTTGAGTTATAGAGTCACAGAGATGGACAGCACGGAAACAGACCCTTCAGACCAAATCGTCCATGCCAACCAGATATCCTAAATTAATCTAATCTCATTTGCCACCTTTTGGCCCATAGCCCTTTTAACCCTTCCTATTCATGCACCCATCTAGATGCATTTAAAATGGTGTAATATCTTTTTTCAATCCTTTCGCAACATCTTTCCCATAGCAGGGAGACCAGAATTGTGTGCAGTATTTCAAAAGTGGCCAACGAATGTCCTGTACAGCCGCAACTCCTACACTCTGCACAGACCAATAAAGGCAAGTGTACCAAATGCCTTCTTCACTACCCTCTACCTTCAAATCCACTTTCAACGATCTATGAACCTGTACCCCAAGTTCTCTTTGATTGGTAAAACTCCCCAGGACCTTACCATTAAGTGTTTAAGTCCTGTGCTAATTTGCCTTACCAAAATGCAGCACCTCACATTTATCTAAATTATACTTCATCTGCCACTCGTCGGCCCATTTGCCTATCTGATCAAGGTCCCATTGTACTTTGAGATGACTATCTATGCTGTTGACTACATCACCAACTTTGATGCCATCTGTCACTAGCCATACCTCCTATGTTCATATCCAAATCATTTATATAAATAATTAAAAGCAGTGGACGCAGCACTGAATCTTGTGGCACACTGCTCACAGGCCTCCAGTCCGAAAAGCAACCATCCACTACTACCACCCTCTGTCTCCTACCTTCAAGCCAATTTTGGATTCAAATAGGTATCTCTCCCTAGATTCCATGTAATCTAACCTTGCTAAACAGTCTACCATGTGGAACCTTGACGAACACCTTGCTAAAGTCCACGTAAACAACAGCCACCAATCTGCTCTGTCACTTCTTCAAAAAATTCAATCAAGTTAGTGAAACATAATTTCCCACGCAGAGAGCTATGTTGACTATTCCTAATCAGTCCTTGTCTTTCCAAATACGTGTAAATTCTGTCCCTCAGAATCCCCCCCAATAACTTACCCACCGCTGATGTCAGGCTCACCAGTCTTTGGTTCCATGGCTTTTCCTTACCACTTTTCTTAAATAATGGCACCACATTAGCAAACTTCCAGCACCTCACCCATGGCTATCAATGAAACAAATTTCTCAGCAAGGGACCTAGCAATCATTTGCCCAGTTTCCCACAAGCTCTGGGGTACACCTGATCAGGTCCCAAGGATTTATCTACCTTTATAAGTTTTAAGACTTCCAGCACTCTTCCTCTGTAATATGGACACTTTCTAAGAAATTATGATTTACTTCTCCTCAATAAACACTGATGCAAAATACTCATTTAGTATCTCACTCATCTCCTGTAGTTTCACATATAGGTGGCCTTGTTGATCTTTTAAGGGGTCCTATTCTCTTGCTAGTCACTCTTTTGTCCTCAATGTATTTGTAGAATCTCTTTGGATTCTCTTAACCCTATTTGCCCTCTTGATTTCCCTCTTGAGTATACTCATACTGCCTGTATAGTCTTCTAGGGATTCACTCTATCCCAGCTGTCTATACCTGACATATGCCTCCTTCTTAGAGACAAACAAAGCTGCAGATGCTGGAATCCAAGGTAGACAAGCAGGAGGCTGGAAGAACACAGCAAGCCAAGCAGCATCAGGAGGTGGAGAAGTCAAGGTTTCAGGTGTCACCCTTCTTCAGGACTGGGTGTGGGTGTAAGGGGAACTACAGATAAAAGGGAGGTGGGGGGGAGTTGTGTGTGGAGTGGTAAGGTAGGGATAGGTGAACACAGTTACAGGGTGTGGCCTGGTTAGTTGATGGGAGGAATGAATCAGATTGGTAGCTGGAAGGAAGGGTTGATTAGAGGAATGAAAAGGAGGGCGAAGGGCTGGGAAGGAAGTCAGGAGATGAGAAGAGAGGTTATTTGAAATTGGAGAACTCAATATTGGGTTCTCTCGCCTGTAGGCCGTCCAGGCGGAATATAAGGTGCTGGTCCTCCAATTTGCGGTCGGATTCACTGTGGCAATGGAGGAGGCCCAGGATGATCATGTTGGAAAGGGAGTGGAAAGGGGAACTAAAATGGGTGGTGACTGGGAGGTCAGATCGGCCTCTGCAGGCCCAGCTGAGACACTCGGCAAAACGTTTGGTCTTTACATAAAGTTGATCCTCCAGCATGTTCCATGTCTTAGCAGGATCTTTCTGATCCACCTGGGACAGAGGAAGTGTTGAGTCTGTGCAATCCCTCTTTTTCAGGAGTTGTCATCATCTTCAGTGTTTGCTTATCCAGTTCTGCAACAAGTAAATCTGAAAAGCATAGCTATATCCTTTGTTTATAAAGCCTAAATTTGAATAGAACATCAATGGCCTTCCAATTCATGTCAGGAATTTGGTATCAACTTCTTGATCTTTCCTGTCTTTTATGAATACCGTCAATCTGTAGGGGACTTTTTAACTTTATTATTCTGTGGGGAGACTAAGAAGTGTAACTTGTGTGTTTTTCCCCCGTTTCTTCCCTGTTCTGTTTTTAGTTGTGGACCTGATATGATTACCATTTCAGGTGCTTTTTTATTTCGCATGGAAATGGCACATGAAGACATCTCGACTGCTCTATAGCTTTCACAACCCAATTTAAAACCAACTCATTGCTTGCACAAACCACCTATCTGACCGATGCCTAAATGAATTCATTGTTCAGCCAGCACAATTTTGCCTCCTGGGATTTCAATGTTGATTTGATAACATTTCAATTTTTATCAAAAGACTTTCCTATGGTCATCAAATTCACATTCTTGCCTTCATGTTATCAAAGTGAAACCAATGCTGATCATCATGTTGTGGCTTTATTTACTTAGACAACCTTGCCAATCTCATTCCAGGACTGGAAGATAGACATTAGTTCTTTCTGATGGACAGAAGTTCAGCAACTACTTATGCAGGAAAGCACAGCTCTTTCACACTACACGCTGCAAGTTAGATTGACAATGACTGCGAGTCATATGTTCCACACTGTGAAATATTGTGTTATAGGTATATTTATTAACTCACAAGCTCACTATATTCATTAATACAACGTTCCCATTCATTCATTACCCTCTACTGACTTGATGTTTACTATGTTTTTTCATTCATTCATAAAACTGCATTTTTATAATGCATTTTACTATTGCAAAATAGACTAAATTAAAACATTATTTCCAAACCCATTCCTGCTCCTTCACACCTTCAACCCTAATCAGACCTGTTTACACCAAAAACTACCTCTGAATAAATATGCATGGCTACTAATTTATTCAGAAACAATACCCTCACTGTCTATAGCAGGAGTGGGCAATTAATTCTTCCAAGGGGCCACATGAGAAATCTGAGTTGTGTTGGAGGGCTGAACCAACAATAAGTTGAACATAATTCTGCTCAGTATTAATTTTCTCCCATTGTAAAAAGTACTAAATTATATAGTTTTGCACTGAAATTTATAATCAAAAGAATAAAGATATTCTGTTACAATAAAGATATGAAATTGTGGAGGAGGTCAAATATAGAAGAAATAAACAGTAAAAACAATAATTTCAGTATTTCATTTTATTTTTAACATGTTAATGTCACAAACCAATAATGAAAAGTTGTTTTGTGGTGAAGACCATGACTTTGTAGAGTGTAGTCTGAAACAACCCAAACCAGTGCAGGAAAGAGTTCAATAGTTTTATCTGTTCTATCAAGGTGAGTAGTATGCCAGACACTTGGGACAGTTCCAAATTACATCAGAAATCCTGCTGCTCCTGAACATGGGAGAAATCTTGTCAAATGTACTTAGTTAACCCTTCAGCAAAGCTCAAGACCATAGCACCGTTGAAGACTTGCCAGCACTGACATAGCAGCTTCACATTTCAATGATCCATGGGGATTGGCCACAGACACCATCAGTGGGGTCTTAACTCACTGTCCTTACACAAGAAGTGGACTCTCAATGCTCACAAAAAAGCCCAAGAAGGAAGAGGGGAGCACCAGTTATTGACTACCAGGTAGTTGAAAGATGCGAACTGGGCATTCCTGGTGGAGGGGATGAATGGAAATTGCAATTTATAGTTTGATAGAATAGTTGATGCCAGTCTATCTGATGCACCAGGAAACTTCAATAATGCAGAGGCTTCTGCTTTAATGGCTCAAGCTCTCATGATCACTTTTTGTGTTACCCACAGCTTCAAACATTGAGTCAGGACAGACTGTTGTATCTGCATCAGGCCACGCTCTACCAGAGGATACCTTAAAGCAAGCAGCAACACACCTTAAAAGAGAACCTTCCACCTACACAGATATAGCCACCTTGGGGGAACTCTTCATGCAATGATGAGCATGTCATGGGTGTGCAGGAAAACAGAGAGACAGAGATAGCTCTGTGAAGTGCACATCAGATACAAACCTGCTCATCAGCATCAACAGTTACGTTCTTGCATGTTCTCTGAGTTCTTTGAGGTAGTGAGCAGTCATCAACTGTGAATGAAGGAATTAATTCAGCATATGCACACCACCACGGAATAGGGGTTTGCTTGGGTGATCTCTTCCACTGAAAAAGGGCTAATTTCATGCAAAGCCATATGACATAGTGCAATCTGGAGTGCCAACCAGAACTGCTTACTGGCTTTTACAGAATGCATGCCACAATACATAGTCTTGACCAGTACAGTGGAAACTCGATTATCCGGCATTCGATTATTCAAATTTCAGATTATCCAGCAAGATCACAAGGTACTGATGCTTGGCTAAACCGTGTTATCCGACATTTGATTATCTGAAAATTCAGTTATCTGAACAGAATATTCCCTGCCCGTGTCGTTCAGATAATCAAGGTTCCTCCATAAGTAGCTATATCAGTGTTGAGATGTTAAGAAGACGTGTCAGTTAGGCCAAGGTTAAGCTAATCCACACAGAGGATGACCGGTTCCAGCCCTCATGGGCACTATGCTGAAAATGTGTTGCTGGAACAGCGCAGCAGGTCAGGCAGCATCCAGGGAACAGGAGAATCGACGTTTCGGGCATAAGCCCTTCTTCAGGAAGCCCTTCTCATGGGCACTATGATGATCATTGGGTTTCCTTATCTCCTGTAACTGAGGGCTATCTGTGCTACTGACAGAGACTGTCCCTGAAATGACACAAGTGCAGCAACCTCTGGGCACAATGAAGACAATCATTATATGTATGTCTGCCAAATCCAGAGACAAGATAAAAGCACCGTCTCCACCTCAACCAAGGCCACAAAGGGAGCACTTCATAGAATCCGGTTGAGAATGAAGGCTGGTTCATTGTGCACAGCACTGAGTAGCTCCACTGGGGTTGTTTCATTTGTAACTGCAATTCTTATCTTTCTGAGCACCATATTATTGTAATCCCTGATTATATTATCACCAACAAGTCAGATTGCTGACTGGAAACTGACTTGGCAGATCATATTTGGTTTACCTTTATCTTCACGAGGTCTCTCACTAAAACTAAATCATGTACACACCCTTACGCCACCTTCCCTTTAAAGAAGAATTTAGCTGTACCTTTAAGAGGCAAAAATTACTTTAACACCACTCATGCTGACATTACACTTAACCTCAGTGCCTTCAAAGGTGGTCTCAACATTATAACATTTTCTACTCCAGGAACACGAACAATTGTCAAGTTGTATGGTTAAAGAATTAAGCTCCATTGAAACAATTCTGAATTCTTGTCTTGGAATTTTTTCAAGCAAGTCAAAGGATTGTGGCGTACAAGTATCAACTTTGTCGACATGGTTGCTGATATCCATTTTAAAATGATGCAGAATGAACACAAGATTCAATGTCGCTTTTCAATTCTTGAACATCTTTGTTGACATGGTTGGTTTTTCTAAAATGACTGACAGGCTGTTCCATTCCCATCTCATCATCCTGTGGTAAAATAATGCCCACAGCAATGTTCTTTGCATCAACAGCCACTTTAAATGGATTCTCATAATCAGACATAGCTAAACAAATGTGGTTGTCAGCACAGCTTTCAAGTTTTCAAAGGCACTTGCATACTTTTGCATCCCTTCAAATTATCTGTTTTTTTGAACAAGTTTGTTAAAATTGTAACAATTATGTTGAAACTTGAAACAAATATAAGTGCATTAGAAATAGGTCATCTGGCTCATTGAGCCTGCTCCACCATTCAATGAGATCATGGTTGATCTCTTTGTGGACTCAGCACCACCTACCTGCCTGCTCACCATAACCCTTAACACCTTTATTGTTCAAAAATCTATCTTTGCCTTAAAAATGTTCAATGAGGTAGCCTCAACTACTTCAATAGGCAGAGAATTCCACAGATTCACAACCCTTTGAGTGAAAAAGTTCCTCCTCAACTCAGTCCTAAATGTGCTTCCTCTTATTTTAAGACGATGCCCCTTTTTTCTAGTTTCACCTGCCAGTGAAAACAACCTCCCTGCTATCTCATCTATCGCTTTTACAATTTTAAATGTTTTTATAAGGACTGCTTCATTCTTCCAAATTCCAGATAGTATTGTCCCAGTCTACTCAATCTCTCCTCATAAAACAACCCTCAACTCTGGAATCAACCCAGTGAACTTCCTCTGCATCCCCTCCATTGCCAGTACATCCTATGTCAAGTAAGGAGACCAAATTTGTACACAGTACTCCAGATGTGGCCTCACCAGCATCTTATACAATTGCAGCACAACCTCCCCATTATTTAAACTCCATCCCTCTAGCAATGAAGGACAATATTCCATTTGCCTTTGTAATTACCTGCTGCACCTGAAAACCAACATTTTGCGACTCATGCACAAAGACACCCAGGCCCCTCTGCACAACAGCATGCTGCAATTTTTCATCATTTAAGTAATAGTCCATTTTGTTGTTATTCCTACCAAAATGAGTGGCCTCCCATTTACCAACGTTGTATTCCATCTATCAGATCTTTGCCCACTCACTTAATTGAAAATAATATAAAATCCACTCATGCCATCAAAATTTCATGTTTCATCTAATGCTTGAGACAATCCAAAATAGCCCCTCAAAGTGCTACTTGGCCTTGAACCACTGTGTGGCCCTAATAGATTTATTGTCATCTGTATATGAAAATAGAGTGAAAAGTGTTTTTTTGCGTATTACATGCAAAGTGTCGCCACACTCCAGCGCCATCTTGAAACACTGAATATAAACACAAGATTTTACTGCAACAGAGTTCATCTTTCTTTCTTCTTCTTCCTGTTCCTCCTCCACTGCTCTTCCAGTCCTTGCTTGACATTGGCTAGTGTCTCTGAAATGGGTTCTGGTCTCTTGGTTACAGGCCTCTGTCGCTGCCACAATTATAACAGTCATGTCCAAGCCGGAGCCATGAACACAGGGGTGCACCGGTTCTGTATCTCCTGTTTCCCACCCGATGCTCCTCCAGAAACCGAGACCAGTCGTTGGGGTCCTCCACTGCCCCTTTCACCGCCGCTTCTGGGAATAAACCCAAGGCTGTCTGCGACATGCTTAAATCACGGCACCAGAACACCCACATTTGGGGATTGAGACCTAAACTTGGCAATCATGAATCCTTCTTGCCGGAATACTGCATCAAGAGCTCACCTCCACTGTAACATTTACTTACTGCCTGTGGACGTGACAGACGAATATTTAGTCACCTTTACCTTGGGAAATACACTTTTAGCCAAATTTATAAGCAATGGCCTTTTGTAGCTGAATAAGCAGCTCTGTCAAGTGATGTGAATGTTCTTCCCAGGTTTGGCTACAAGCAACCAAGTTATTGATTTAGATATAGTCCTTTAATAACTTGAGTGGTTAATCATGAGAACGTTGCTGTACATTTTTCATTCCAAATGATAAGGATTTGCATTGATAACATTGATCTAATGCTACAAAAGCTGATGATACTTCTGTTTAGACAGTCGCCTGAGGGTGGAATCGAACTCAGACCCCTGCCACTGTGAGGCAACAGTGCTAACCACTGAGCCACCATGCTGCCCAAAGAAGAGAACATCCCTCGAGAAGAACTTCACCAACAGCTACAGGAAAAAAGCTGTGTGAAATAATGGAAGTGAAGAAAAATATATTTTGCAATCATATGAGAAAAAGTATTGAAAACAGGAATGAGAGATAAGAAATGAAGTCCTTGGACAGCAAATACTACAAACCATAGTCAAACACAGAACAAATGCTACAAATAACTGAAAAGAAGAACTTGGAGTAGAAAAGTCAACTCTGACTTGAAGCAGTTTTTGTATTGGGATAGGTAAATCTATAACTTCAGTTTCAATTGTGATGTAAATGTTTTAACTGAGTCATTAATGTTTTACTACTTCAGTAAATATAGTTCATTACAGCTATGGAAAAGTACAGGCACACCTAGGATGTAGAGACATGACTAATAATATCAAAAACAACAGATATTGAGGCCCTGGTCAGGAAAAAGATGACATACATTGGTTTAAGCTTTTGGCACATGTAAGAGGGAAATCAGAAGAGCAAAAAGAGGGTATGAGATGGATCTTGCAAATAAGGTTACAAATAATCCCAAGAGGTTATATAGCTATATTAAGAGTAAAAGGGTAGCTAGGGAGCGAATAGGTCCCTTTAAGGATCAGTATGACTATCTATGTGTGGAGCCACAGGGGGAGTTTTTAATGAATATTTCTCCTCAGTGTTTACTGAGGAGAGAATCATGGATGCTAAGTAAAGAAAGGAAACAAGTGGGGATGTTTCAGACCACACAGATATCACCAGAGAGGAGGTGTTTGCAGCTTCAAAGTGCATTCATTTGAATAAATCTCCTGGGCCTGATCAAGTCCATCCTCGGACACGGTGGGAGGCTAGGGAAGAATTTGCAGAGGTCCTTGCAGAGATTTATGCTTCATCTTTAGCCAGTGGTGAAGTTCCGGAAGACAGGAAGATGGCTAATGTCATTCCAATGTTTAAGAAAGGTAACAAAGACAAGTCAGGGAACTAGAGGCCAGTGAGCCTGACATCAGTGGTAGACAAGTTGTAGGAGAAGATAGTGAGGGAAAGGATCAACCCACATTTGGATAGTCAATGTCTGATTAGGGATAGTCAATGTCTGATTAGGGATAGTCAATGTCTGATTAGGGATAGTCAGCATGGATTTGTGTGCGGGAAGCCATGTCTGACAAATCTAAGAGTTTTTTGAAAAGGTAACCAAGAGGATCAATGAGGATATGGCAGTGGATGCTGTCTATATGGACTTTAGTAAGCCCTCTGATAAGGCTAGTCATGAAGGTTAGTTTGCATGGGATCCAAGGGGAGTTAACTAATTTAATTCAAAATTGGCTTAACAGTAGGATACAGAGAGTGATGGTTGAAGGTTGTTTCTCAGACTGGAGGCCTGTGACTAGTGGTGTGCTGGGATCTTTGTTATTTATATAAACGATCTGGATGTGAATGGACAAGGCACGATTAGAAGGTTAGAGTTGATACAAAATTAGGAGGTATCGTTGATAGCGAGGTTGTCAAAAATTACAGATGGATCTTAATTAGAAGGGGAAGTGTACTGAGGATTGGCAGAGATGTTGTACTCTGGAAAGTCAAACCAAGGTAGGACCTATACAGTAAATGGCAAGGCCCTGAGAAGTGTTGTGGAATAGAGGGACCTAGGAGTACAACTACATAGCTCTTTGAAAACAGTGGCACAGGTAGACAGGGTGGTGAAGAAGGCATTTAGCATGTATTGGAGTTGAGGCATTATGTCACAGTTGTATAAGTTGTTGGTGAGGCCGCACTTGGAGTATTGTGTACAGTTTTGGTCACCTTGTAATAGGAAAGACATAGTTAAACTGGAAAGAGTGCAAAGAAGATTTACAATGATGTTGCCAGGAAAAGTAGGCCTGAGTTATAGGAAGAGGTTGGCCAGGATAGGACTTTATTCCTTGGAGAATGAGATGACCTTACTGAGGTATATAAAATCATGAGGGGCATAGATAGGATGAATGCAAATAGTATTTTCCCCAGGGATGGGGAATTGAAAACTAGAGGGCACAGGTTTAAGGGGAGAGGGGAAAGATTTAAGAAGGATCCAAGGGGCAACTTCTTCACGCAGGGCGGTGCATACAGGATGTTCTGTTATAATGCGCTTTTCATCAATGCGAATTCCCTCTAATGCAGTTGATGAATTAGGGATGCTGTTTCTACAGCATAAACTTTAAAACGTGTGTTGGCTGTAATGCAATTACAAGACCAACACTTTAAGTGTTGCTTTTAAAGTGCAATTTTTCTACTACGACCGTTGTGTTATAGAAGAACTGAGTTTATATGGAATGAGCTGCTACAGAAAGTGATTGAGGCAGGTACAATAGCAACATTTAAAAAACATTTGGATAAGTACATAGATGGGAAGGGTTTAAAGATATATGGACCAAATGTGGGCAACTGGAATTAACTGAGTGGGCACTATGATCAGCATGGACTAGTTTGGGCCGAAGGGCCTATTTCCATGCTATACTTCTCTATGACGCGATAACAGCACTTCATATGTGGACTACATTTGAAGAACACCGTTGGTGTGCACGAACATCAGAAAAGATACAAACTTGAAACTTTCTAAGTATTTACATTACTTACATTGTAGGAACAATGGATGCCCTCAACATAGATGATGCCTGTTGAAAAGAAAGGGAAAGAACACTATTTAAATTGATTGTTTTGATATTAAGGGATAAGTAACACATGCAGCAGCTATGAATGCATTTGGAAAAAACAGTCAGTGGCTTTCCAATAGCAGCACCTTTGCAGATTAGAGTATTTTCTGCTTTTCATTAGTAGACCGAAATGTCACTTGTCAAGGTTACATGCACTGCAGATAATGACAAGCAAGGTAAGGCAGAGCTCCATGCTAAAGTCACCTCATAGACTGTATGTAAGTCATCCAGGCAAATTAATGTTTCAGTTTGAAACCCTTTGTTAGAAAACAAGTGCAATAAAATGTTAACAGAAAATATTCTTAAATTTGAGCTGTCAATTAATGCACATTTCCTCATCTACACAGGCTGACAGAGTGAAATTTAAGGCTTAGACATTATGGTCAGGATATTGAGGTCAGTGGTAAACAAAATAGATTACCACTTGTACTGGCTCAGACGTTCTTACAACCTCACCACTATTTCTAATGAAAATCCAGACTACAGTATGATTTCTCAATAGAAATCACTCGTAAGAATTCATTTTCTTTATCTTTTCAGTTTGATGAAAGTTGTACAGGTCGTATAGAGTGAAATCAGCTTTAGTAATCTGTATGTGAAGTGAACTTGAGGATATGGTGTATTTGCCGAAAAACATTTGTATTAACCACATGCTTGATTTGGAGGTGCCTGTGTTGGACTGGGGTGTACGAAGTTAGAAATCACACAACACCAGGTTATAGTTCAAGAGGGTTATTTCGAAGCATTAGTTTTCAAAGCGCTGCTCCTTTATCAGGTGGTTGTGGACCACCTGACGAAGGAGCAGCTCTCTGAAAGCTAGTGCTTCCAACTAAACTTCTTGGACTATAACTTGGTGTTGTGAATTTTAACTTTGTATCTTGGTTGGTTACAACAAACATTTTGTGCAGGAATCAATTTTAGTTTCAATTTCCTAATTTGTTTCCTACAACACTGCAAACTTCCGAGTTTCGGGGTCTCAATGAGCAGTATTGCTGAATAGATAAAGGAACATTGCTTGGCATTAACCAAAATCACAAACCACAGTTAAGGGCATTTCTGAATGACAAAATATTCAAATTGTTAATATGATAAAAGGGATTCTGTTCATTAATTTCAACCAGAAAACTAGCAGTCTGAAAACTGCTCAAATGCCAATGTGCCTTGAGAATGACTCCAATGCTGGCATGCTATTTTTCTTGCGACAAAAGTAATGGAACACTTCAAATTCTATTTACTTTACTGCCATTTAACTAAGGTAGCAGAGATAGAAAATTGATTAGCATTGTATTGGTCAGCTCTTTGAAGGAAATGTTGAGTAACATTATTCAATTATAGAATGCAATTCATAGTGCATTGGACTTTAAGACAGCTATCTTCACAAAATTGCACAATTGAGTTGGTGAACACAACTGATCACTATTACCACATTTGACTGGTACCATGGATAACTATTTCAATACATCTTGAAATAGTTATGTAGATATTTCCAACTCAGAAATTAAGATGCCATTTAGAGAAGCAAAAATGGAACATTGATGAAATAGAGGAAAGGACAGGACGAGGACAGGCATTCTGAAGTCTAGAAAGAATATTAGAAACTCACAGATCCATCACTGTTACAAGGGCCCTTAAAGTAAACATCCGTTTTTGAACAGATAACCGGACAACAAAATAGAAAAAATTCACAGAAGTTAGAAAAATTGCAAAAAATAAACCAAAATTTGATCAGTATAAAACTAAAACATTTAGATTTTAGCCTTTTGCCTCCTTCAGACAAAATGATTCATTCAAGTTTGAAGCTATATGGTGAAAGTGGTCTGCTGCAGACAAGAGTCTAAAAGCAAACAAATAATACTGTTAAGTATATAGCTTCAAATGAATTTCCCTTAAAAATTATCTTAAGTTACAACGTACATGTAAAAAATAGAAAATCATTCACATTTTATGTCATTAGGATAATTTTAGTAAGAAAAATAAATGTCTTGATAAGAAATTCTTAGTAAAACAAAACAAACAATCATTATACAGATTGAATACTTAGATTTAATGCTAGAAATGTTTAATAACAAACGAGTGTGTTGCTGCAAGCTGAAAGGTAGGGAGTGACATTTCAAAAACAGTGAATATGGAGAATAGGAGACTTTTTTTTAAACAAAAGCAGTCATTGCTTAATTGGAGCAATTAGATCAATAAGCAGAAATGGCTGTGTGATCCATCAGAAGGAAGAGTCCTCTCAAAAGAAAAGCATGACTTATATAAGAACATAAGAACTAGGAGCAGGCCATTTGGCCCCTCAAGTCTACCTTACCATTGAACAAAATCATGTCTGATCTCTTCCAGGCCTCAATTATCTTTCATGTTAACTCAGCATAGCCATTGAGTCCCTGATGTTTCAAAAATCTCTCTCTATTTTAAATACTTTCAGTGATTTATAGTCTCCATAATTTTTTTCAGTACAGCGTTCCAGACATTCACTATGGGACAAATTCCTTCATATCTCAGTTTTAAATGAGTGTCCCACTATTCTGTAACTATGTCCCCGAGTTTGAAACTCCCCCATAGTGAAATATCTTTTTAACATTTATCCTGTCAAGCGCCTTCTGAATCTTGTATATTTTAATTAGATCAGCTGTAATCCTTCTAAACTCTAATGAATAAAGGTCTAACTTGTTCTGCTATTCTTGAAAGGCAAGTTCTTAATCTCAGGAATCAGCATAGTAAATCTCTTTTGAACATACTCCAATGTCAGTAAACACCTTTACTAAACACAGGGATCAAAACTATACAGGGTTTTCAAAGTGCAGCCTCACCAAGATTTTGCACAGTTTTACAAAACTTTCCTGTTTCTAAACTCCAACTCAAAGCAATAAAAGCCACAACTCCATGTGCCTTCTTAATTATTTCCTGCACTTGCAACGTTTTGTGTTTCCACATCCTGCTGGACTGCACTCTCTCCATTTTAATAATGACCTGCTTATTGATTCTTGCTGCTGAGATGCATAGCTTTCTACAGGAAACTCCATCTGCCAAGATTTTTCCCCACTCACGCAACCTAAATAAATCCCCTTTTAGAATCCTTATGTCACAATAACAATATGATCTCCCCTACTTTTGGACTGTCAGCAAATTTGTTTACATTACATTCTGCTGCCTCCTCCAAGTCACTCTTATTGTTTCTAAATAATTGAGGGTCTAGGATGATTCTTATGGCACTCCGCTAGCTACATCTTTCCAACCTGAATAAGACTGATTACTCTCAACTCTGCCCTGTATGAGTTAACCAATCTTCAATCTATACTAACATTCCCCCAAATACCATGTTCTCCGATCTTGTGCAATAACCTTTTATGTAGCAACTGATCAAATGTCTTCTGAAATTATTTTATTTTATGCATTAAATAATTCAAACTTTCACCATAAGAACTGAAAATACATTTCCCATTATGATTTTCAGGCATTTAAATTGAAGAAAGCTAAGCTCAGGTAATGTTCTATCACAGTTAAAAATTACTGTAAACTGTTAACTATTAACCTTAAAAATTAAAATAAATATTAAAATCTACACAGTATACTGTCAAGATTATCAACGATGACCATTAATGAACATAGGCAATTGTCCATGAGATATGTGCATCATGAAAAATAGTAAATGCATTCTGCTTATGAGTTTCAAAATAAAAACATGTGATTTAAGTTGATCACAGAATAATTTCTGTAAAACACAAATATTCATGTAAAAGTACATAATACAATTGCAAGCTTGTTCATATCTTTGTCCTTTTACTCTCTTTTGAATTGTGATATATACCCACCTAGTTAATTAGTACCTTGCAGCTTGAGAAATCCTGAAACCACACCATCTAACTAGAAGTTAAAGATTGTTATTCATGCTTATTTACTCCCAAAGCAAGAATTATTTGTTGAACATTACCAAAGAAATGCAAGTTCCATTGCTTCCTCTTTGCTGACAATGCTCTTTGTGTATTTATGATCTGGTAGGGGTATTAAATGTTTCATGCAGATTTTTGTTCATTCAAAGTGTCGATGATTACTTCCATCAATAACCCTTCACTTTCACTTAGTCAGAGTGGATCCTGACATGTCCAATATTTGGTAACATAGTAGGTCTAGAAAGTTGAAATAAAGCTTTCATCAGCACGTTCAATTTAATGTATATGACAGACACCAGGAGGAGTTCTGGGCTTTTATATCCTGTGTAATGAAGCAATGCTGAAGACACAGTGAAAAGGGAAAGTTGCCTTAATGAAAATAACTTCTATTTTTCTCTTTTTATGGCAGACTACCAAATAGGTCTTTAAGAAGTAGGTCATCTGAAAGAACAGGTTTGTCCAAGATCTTTGGCAAGTTAGGGGTTGAGCATTTTAATTTTTCTCTCAACTGGAGGGATGCAGAGCAAATTTCAGAAACATAAGATTTGCCACAATAGTAAACATATTTCAGAAAAGAAAATTCCCAAAGCAAAAAAATCAACAATTTAGATGTGTGATTAATTAAACTGATTATTCAAAAATGCTAAGTTGCAGAACTAAAACATTTTTCTCCTTTTCTGTTAAAGAATTGAGCAAAGAGAGAAGACGACGAGACCTCAAGCCTGACAACAAGTGAATGGGATAGAAAACCGAGCTGAGTTTAACTAACAGTGATCTTGATTCACCTCTGGAGGAGCTTGGGAACGTGTGGACGGAGGAGGAGTGGAAAGGTGCGTGCATCTAGCATAATTCAACACAATCAACCACCCAGTCAGTCACTCACTCACCAACCTCCCTAGTTTCTCACGAACACCTACCCACCCACAACTCCAGTCTTAAACACTTATCCACCTTCCCCAGTCACTCATTCGAGCTCTCACCCTCACATCCATTCATTTTCCCAAACCACTCAGCTACCAGCGGATGGTTTCCATTGTGTGATCCTGTTTCCTCCTACATTCCAAACATGTGCATCCATGCTCAATTGCCCTGTAGTTTCCAGGGTTGTGTATGCTAGGTGGATTAGTCTTGGTTATTGCAGAGTTTTGAGATAGGGAAGGGAAATAGGTCTGGGTGGTATGTTCTTTGGAGGGTTGGCGTGGACTTGATGGATTGAAAGGCCAATCAGGTGCTACAAGGTGAACCAGTCAGGATAGTCAGAAGCATTTCAATATTAAAGGTGTTGAGAAGATTAAAGGGAAAGAAAGCTTCACCAATGGCCCACCCATCCTTACCACACGCCTACCAACATCTTGAACAATTTCAGTTCTAATTAGAGTCATAGTGATGTACAGCACGGACACAGACCCTTCGGTCCAACCTGTCCATGCCGACCAATCTAGTCCCACCTGCCAGCACCTGGCCCATATACCTTCAAAACCTTCCTATTCATACACCCATCCAAATGCCTCTTAAATGTTGCAATTGTACCAGCCTCCACCACATCGTCTGCCAGCTCATTCTATATTCGTACCACCCTCTGCGTGAAAAAGTTGCCCCTTAGGTCTCTTTTATATCTTTCCCCTCTCACCCTAAACCTATGCCCTCTAGTTCTGGACTCCCCGACCCCAGGGAAAAGACTTTGTCTATTTATCCTATTCATACCCCTCATAATTTTGTAAACATCTATAAGGTCATCCCTCAGCTCCAGGGTAAAACAGCCCCAGCCTGTTCAGCCTCTCCCTATAACTCAAATCCTCCAACCCCTGGCAAAATCCTTGTAACTCTTTTCTGAACCCTTTCAAGTTTCACAACATCTTTCCGATAGGAAGGAGACCAGAATTGCACGCAATATTCCAACAGTGGCCTAACCAACGTCCTGTACAGCCGCAACATGACCTCCCAACTCCTGTACTCAATACTGTGACCAATAAAGGAAAGCATACCAAACGCCTTCTTCACTAAGCTATCTACCTGCGACTCCACTTTCAAGGAGCTATGAACCTGCACTCCAAGGTCTCTTTGTTCAGCAACACTCCCTCGGACCTTACCATTAAATGTATAAGTCCTGTTCAGATTTGCTTTCCCAAAATGCAGCACCTCGCATTTATCTGAATTAAATTCCATCTGCCACTTCTCAGCCCATTGGCCCATCTGGTCAAGATCCTGTTGTAATCTGAGGTAACCCTCTTCGCTGTCCACTACTCTTCCAATTTTGGTGTCATCTGCAAACTTACTAACTGTACCTCTTATGCTTGCATCCGAATCATTTATGTCAATGACAAACAGTAGAGGGCCAAGCACCGATCCTATTGGCACTCCACTGGTCACGGGCCTCCAGTCTGAAAAACAACCCTCCACCACCACCCGTTGTCTTCTACATTCGAGCCAGTTCTGTATCCAAATGGCTAGTTCTCCCTGTATTCCATGAGATCTAACCTTGCTAATCAGTCTCCCATGTGAACCTTGTCAAACGCCTTACTGAAGTTCCATATAGATCACATCTATTGCTCTGCCCTCATCAATCTGCTTTGTTACTGCTTCAGAAAACTCAATCAAGTTTGAGAGATATGATTTCCCACGCACAAAGCCATGTTGACTATCCCGAATCAGTCCTTGCCTTTCCAAATACATGTACATTCTGTCCCTCAGAATTCCTTCCAACAACTTGTCCAACACTGAGGTCAGGCTCACCGGTCTATAGTTCCCTGGCTTGTCTTTACCGCCCTTCTTAAACAGTGGCACCACGTTTGCCAACCTCCAGTCTATTGAGGACACTTTTGAGGGTCTTCCTTAACTGGTGGGTTACAGAGATTGAGTGCCTTCCTAGACAACACCAGAGAGCAATTAAAAACCAACTAGATGGGATCGAATGAGAAAATCAGAAAACCAGTTAGATTTTAATGACCAACATATATCCAACAATTCCTCAATCATGTTGACTGGCACCAGTTTTGGATTACAGTGGAACCTCTATTATCTGAATGAGATGGACGGGCACTATTTCATTTGGATAATTGATTATTTGGTTAATTGATTCAATGCCTTTCCTCTGGAGCTTGGAGTTTTCTGTTATTTCTGCTCCCCGTTCAGTAGACGAGGCAGCAGCACACCATGCGCAAGCCTCCACCCCCCCCCCCATCCAACACAGCCCCACGTCTGCTCTCACCCCTGCCTGCCCCAACCCTGTCAAATACCGTCCCTCGCGCACCCCATGTCCAACACCGCCCTCCAGCTGCCCCACCCTCGCCCCAACTCCACCCCCTCATCCGCCTCTTCCCCCAAACCCTGCCCATCCCTAACTCCATCCAACACCGTTCCCAATTTGCACCCAAACCCGTCTAACATTCCTCCCCTTCCCCCCACTCCTCAATCCTGTCCAACACACCCAGCCCGCACCCTCTGGCTGCCCCCGGCCCATCTCTGGGGCAGCCAGACTGGACATGGGAGGTGGGTGGGAGGGAGGGTGAGTCTCCAAATAGCTCGCACACATACGCACACAATGTTTTACTGCTACGTTTTGACAGGTTCCACCTTTGCCCTACAGGGCAATGTAGGAGACATTATCTGGGGAAGGGGGTTTAGGGTACACCCCTGTGTAGAACTCCATGGAAAGTGTGGGGTGAGAGACACAGAGAGAGAGAGAAAGAGAGCGGGACGTCAGTTATTTGGAGACGATGCCTGAGCTCCCATCGGTCCAGGATTGTTCTCGGCAGCATTTCAGTAAGCCGAGTTCACTTTTAATCACTGTAAACAAAAGAACGTGATCAGTGTTGGAAACAGCTCTTTGATGTAATGTTTCTATTGGGTCCTCGAGATCTCCTTCGGATAATGGATATTCGGTTAATCGAGGTTCCTCTGTCCAAGGTTTTCTCTTAAATTTATTGATAAATTACATATTGATAAATTATAACTTCATAACTTAATCGATTCCTCATTGTGGAAAGTAACCATATTCTGTTTTTGCTAGTCCTCGTTTCTGAATTACTAATCCAGTAACATAACCGCTATATTTCAGAATTCCAAAGGTATCATATGCTTACAATAATAAATATATTGCAGTAAATTTATTTAAACAGAGTTGAAGAGATGATCAATAAGTTCACAGATGAGGCAAAAATTGGTGGTGCGGTAAACGGTGAGGAGAAAAGGTTTAGGCTACAGGATGCTAAACAGCGCGCAGTCAGTTGGGCTGTGAGATGTGCGCAGAGAGAGAGAAGATCAAGTACTTCAAAACGAGAATGAAAATCATATCAACCGCTTATGATTAATGCAAATCTCAGATCTAATTCATTATATTAATATGCAAATCCAATGATTTTTACTTACAGTTCCTGGTCTTGTGAAGTCAATGCTTTGGGCCAAGCTTTGCCTCATTTGGTTGCTAAACAGCCGTACACAGACACTCTGAAGATATTCAGGTGTAATCTAGTAAAAGCAAACAAAGATCGTTGAGTTCTGAGGAATGGTCACCAGATCAGAAATGTTAACTCTGATTTCTCTCCAGAGATGCTGCCAGACCTGTTGAACTTTTCCAGAAATTTCTGTTTTCGTTTTGAATTTCCAACATCTGTAGTTCTTTTGTTTTTTTAAAAAGATCATTGAGTGATATTTATTGGTATATTTTTGCTTTATAGCTGTAATAACCTTTTTGCACGTCTTTTTGTGAATCACACAAGTGATGCAAGCAGATCTGCCCTATTCTTGGGTCTCTTTAGTAAATTGCTTAAGGTGTTGCAACATCAGCAAAGGGTAATTCAACACTAATACTTCTCACGTTGACTTGCAGAGAATAATTTATCCTCTACTGATCTCGATAAAATAACAGCCCACCTTCTGAAGGAATTAAAGAGGTATCTTCAAATGAAACTTATTGAGAAACAATTTGAAAAACCTTGTAACAGTTTGTAAGATCATTGAAGCATTCCCAAAAGATAAATTTTCTGTGGGCATTAGTTGTATTAATTTACAATCTTATTGTATATAACAAATTGAAGAGATGATTTTGCCCATTATTGTAATCTGGATAGCATATTTTAATCATAGCAAACCTCTGGCAACACGCCAGTCCTGTTTTTCCAATGGACCAGAAACAACTGTTCTAAGCTTAAATAAGAGAAATTACAAAGGAATGCGGGCAGAGCTGGCTGGAAGGGACTGGAAAGGACTGCCAAGGAACAATGGCAAATGTTTAAAAAACAGTTCATGGCTCCCAACAAAGACATGTTCCAGTCTGGAAGGAAATTTCAGGATAAACCAAACATGATTAATGAGAGAAGTTAATTGCCAAATTAAAAGAAAAAACATACAACATGGCAAAGATTAGTGGGAACCCCGAGGATTGGGAAAGTTTTAACAACCAACAAAATACAATTTAAAAATGAGGAAATAAACTTTGAGTGTAAAATTGCAAGTAATATCAAGATGGACAGGAAGAGCTTCTTTAATTATATGAAAAGGAAGCAAAAAGCGAAAGTGAACATTGGCCCCTTAGAAATTGAGGAAATAAAAGTGGGGAACCAGGAGATGGCAGAGGAGTTGAGCAAATACTTTGCATCAGTTTCACAGTAAATGACATATGAAAATTGCTAAACATTCAATAAGAAAGAGAGAAAATAAATACAATAACTGTCACGAGAGAAAGAAACCTAACGAAACTACTGGGAGCTAAAGACTGATAAGTCTCCTAAACCTGATGCGATGCATCCTAGGATATTAAAGGAAGTAGCTACAAAGATAGTGGATGCACTCGTAATAATCTTCTAGGAATCCACAGATTCTAGAAAGTCTCAAAGGATTGGAAAACTACCAATATAACATATTTATTTTGAAAGAGAAGACAAACAAGTAACTGCAGGTCAGTTAGCTTAATATCTGTTACTAGGAAAATGTTAAAGATTATTTTACAAAGGATGAAATAGCTGACCATTTAGAAATACATAATAACATCAAGTAGAGTTTATCTGGCTTGAAGAAGGAGAAATCGTGTCTGACAAATTTACTAAAACTCTTTGAAGAGGTAACAAGCAAGTTAAATGAAGGGGAAGAGACGGATGTAATATATTTGGATTTTCATAATGCATTTGATCCTGTATCATTCATTAGGTACTTAATAAAATAAGAGCTCATGGTGTTGGAGGTGATGTATTAGTATAGAGGATTTGTTAACTCATAGAAAGCAGAGAATTGGGATACGAGGGGTATTTTCAAGAGTAAACTGTACCTAACTGTGTACCAGAGGGTTCAGGGCTGGGACCATCATTATTTACAAAAAAGTTAATGACTTGGATGAGGAAAGTGAATGAACTATAACCAGGTATGCAGATGACAAAAATAAAATGGGTAAGGCAAGTGTCTAGGGATATAGAAAGGTTACACAGCTGGGCAAAACTTGGCAGGTGAAATATAATGTGGGAAAATGTGATGTTATGCACTTTGGTGGGAAGAATATTATTTAAATGGAGAAAGACTGCAGAAACCCACAAGGTAACTTTATGAATCCTTGCCCATGAATCACAAAAAAAAAGCATCCAGGTTTAGTGGGTAAAGGGAAGATGAATGGAATGGTGCTCTTTATTTCAAAGGGAATGTAGTGTAATGGTAGGGAAGTTTTGCTTAAACTATCCAAGGCACTGGTCGGGCCACAGCTAGAATATCATGAACAGTTTTCGTCCCAGGAATTGGAGGCAGTCATGACAAGATTCACTGAGCTGATGACTGGTCGAGGAGTACTATTTTATAAAGAGAGGTTGAGTTGGTTGGGCCTGTACTCACTGGAATTTAGAAAACTGAAAGGCAACTTCATTGAAACATACATGATTCTTAGGGGACTTGAAGGAGGATAGATACAGAAAGGATGTTGCTCTTTGTTGAAGAATCAAGGACAAAAGGGAATAATCTTAGAATAAGGGGTCATATGGACAGAGTTGAGGAACATCTTCAATTCAAAGGTAGTAATCTTTGGAACTCTTCACTGCAGTGGATTGTGGAAATTGGGTTGTTAAGTATATTCAAGGCTGAGATAAATAGATTTTTAATCAGTAAGGGAATCAAGGGTATTGGGGAGAAAGCAGGAAAGTGGAGTTGATGATCATCAAATCAGCATGATCAAACTGAATGGCAGAGCAGAATCAACAGGGTGGAGCCCATCTCTGCTGTTATGTCTTCTAGTTTAATTAGTTTTAGAGGTGATATTATACATATTAAATGTAATCTAACCACATTCTTCTGGCATGGGCTACAATTAAACAATTTAGAGTAATTTACCAAAGAATTCCTTAAAGTCAGAGAGTCACAATAAAATGAGTTAACCTCTTCGAAATTTCTTATACATTGTGCTGCTCACATCTGAGCTCCTGCTGCCCTCAACTTGACTGACTGACAGACAAAGAGCTCTGGTCCTCCAACTCATCAAATTCAAAATTCCCATCATTCAATTCAAGTAAATGGTCTGATCTCTCCTTATCTCTGAACGGAACTGTCACTTAAAGGACTAATTTGAACCCAGGGTCCTGATCTCAATGCTATGCTGAATTCTAGTTGGAAATCTGGATGTTGCAATGATGAGAGCCTGGAAGAGATTTATGAGGTGTTGGAAAATTAAAAACACCCCCACCACCACCTCACTACATCCAATTACAGGCAGCAGATAGGCTCTGCATAGTGATGGGCAATGGGAATGCCTGAGGTTCTAGGCAGCCAACTGTCCCTTAAAAACAGGTTGTCACTGCTATTGTGGGTGGAACCAAGAAGTCACCTAATTTGCAAAATATACCAAACTGCCTGGCAACAGTAGCCCCGTGGTCACAATAGTTCTAAGATGGACTGCTTTGCAAATTGCACCTCTGGCAATGCACTGGGAGGCCACCAATCTGTAGGCTCCAGCCAGACTGTGGACACTCACATGCCATCCGTAAATTCTAGACAGCATTTGAACAGTATCCTCAGTTGGCATTTTAATCAGTTAATTAGCTACCCATCTTTGGCAGTTACCCCCAAGAAACTGCTTTACTGAAAATAGGCCAGAAGCAGGAAGATACTACTCGACCTACATGTTTGCTAGTAGCGAGAAGTTGTCAGCTCACCTACCTCCAAAACCATCTTCATCTCAAAGTGAAGATTCTGTTTACTATGCTAGCTTTCTGTTGGGGTTCCAGTTTCTTTCACATTTTTACACAAGCATATTGAAGTTACAGACAGCAATATCTGTTAGTCATTCTGAACTGTTTGCTTTTCTGCAGTTTACACCGAGAAATATCAAGAGTAGCTTTCTTTTTACCATCTTCATGCTGTGATATCCCTACTGTTGTAGCACTGAACCTCAGACTATTTTTTTTTACTCCAGCATCAATTAAATTTCCTTTTTCTGCTTTTCCACAAACTACCTCACAGTCATTTACATTAATGCTTCACCTTTCAAAACTAATAAATTCCATTCAATTCCATATGGGCTCCCATAGCAGCTAATGAAACATCCCTGCACTCAAAATGCAATCAATAAGAAATTTTATGAACTGATACGGACTTTAACGCTATAGTCTTCGTGCAAAAAGCCTTGAAAAATTTGCACCTGGTTGAAGTAAGTGTGACTTGGTTTTTAATGATGTAGTAACTTCAGTTACTACTCATCACCCTCTCTGGCCCTGAGGGACTATTTCATGATTATGGAATATCAATTTAAAAATAAAATCTAGATTCTTTAAAGTTTGTTTACTTATATTTTATCTTTTGAATCCAATGATATCAGAAAAGAGAACACATTTGCTGTGACGGAGCTCTTTAATGTGACTGGTTTCCTGCTGGTACATACTGTATGCCACATCATTTCCTTAAGTTGGCACTCAAAATAAATGCTCAGGAAGTTTAGGTGTATTATGACTTAGCTGTACAGCCTTCAGTTTGTCTTTTACACTTGTGTTGAGTTGCACTAACATTGAGAATGGGCATGTCGATGGAGCCCCTTCCTCCTTTTAACTGTTTGCCCACTATTATAGGTTTGCAGACTTTGCTTGGATCAACTGGTGGTGCTTAGCTCTGTCTCATGCAGGCTGCTTTCGAAGTTTAGCATGTACGTAATTCTGTGTTTTCACCAGACTGGCATTTCATTTTTGGCTATGTCTGCTGCTGTTCCTGAATTGCTCTCTACATTGTTCATTGAACCAGGGTTAATTGACTGATTTGCCGGAAAGTGCAGAGTGTCACAAAGCTGGGCCCTTTTTTCTCGAAGCTGTTCCTTTTCTCAAGGATACTGTGTCCTTGTTTTTTGTCAGAGGGGTCGTAAACCGTTCCCGGTGCCGATTGGTCTGGTTTGGTACAGAGATTAAAGGGCATTGAGAGGCCTTTTTGTTTATATGTAAACAGATGAGACTTCAGGTCAAAGTGGTCATGTTTTAAAAGTGATATGTACAATGGAAGGGGAGTAGTCAGCTCTCCAGCTGAGCATTTGAATTCAGTCCAGAACAATTTGGGAGTTCAACAGTAAGCTGTGTGGAACCTATCTCTCTCCTTTTGCCCTTCTAACTTCAACCTTTAAGCATTTGTTCCATTTACACTGGTTTTTAAGGGGGTTTGCTTATGGGACTGCGATGTGTATTTGGAACAGCATAATTAAGTGTAGTTTGGATAGACTGAGTTCTGTAGGCATTCTTTACTCTGTTCTTTCTGTTTTATTTTGTAATCTTGTGAATACATTTTTGTCTGTTTTAAAACCTGGTAGTCAACCTAGCTACCTCACTCCGGGTAATTTTCACTGTACGCTTACTGAAACAAATTGCCAAGTTATAGTCTGGGCTGCCTGCCTAAGAATGATTTGAGTGATCTGACCTAGTCCATAACAGATTGGGAACTGTTTGCGGTATTTTAAACAGCTAGCGGTAGGTGCTAGTGTCTTTATTTTGGTTTGGTTGGGCAGTGAAAGCTTGGGATCATAATGGCTCTTTCAGTCACTAAAAGTTTTCTGGAAGTGGAGGTGATGACTTTGGAAGTTATGCAAAAGGTGAATAAGACCAAGCTGCAGGAATAAGCAGATCAACTGGGACTGGATCTGCCTGCTTCTGTGAGGAAAGGAGAAATAATTATAGCAGTAGCTCAGCATTTAAACTTGCTGGAGAAATCATTAGAATCTTTCGAAATGACAAGATTCAATTGCAAATGAAGCAGCTTGAGTTAGAGGCAAGAGATAAGGTAAGGGCAGCAGAAGTGAAACAGTTTGAGTTACAATTAAAAGCAGAAGTGAAGGAAAAAAGAGAGAACAGCAGAACAGAGAGAAAAAGAGAGAGCAGCAGAAGAGAGGGAAAAAGAGAGAGCTTTTGAATTTCAAAACTGAGACAAAATGGAAAGTCAGCTTAAAAGGCTGGAGATAAAGGCTGAGGGTAGGCTTAGTGAGGATGAGCAAGCCCCTGGTAGTCGGAAGCGTGGTGAGAAACTGTTTAAGTATGTTCAAGCATTGCCTAAATTTGATGAGGATGTGGAAGCATTTTCCATCTCATTTGAAAAAGTGACGAAACAAATGCAGTGGCCAGTGGCAATGTGGTTTTTCTCGATCCAAATGAAACCTGTAGGTAGGGCTAGTGAGGTATTCGCACCACTATCAGAGGACGTATCTGGGGAGTATGAGGAGGTGAAAAAACCCATTTGAAGTGCATATGAGTTTGCACCAGAAACCTACAGACAACTTTTCAGGAATCTAAGGAGGGACCCAGGTCAAACCTACATTAAGTTTGAGAAGATCAAACAGTAATACCAATAGATGGATATGAGCTTTAAAAATCGAGCGAATCTATGATGCCCTTAGAGAGTTAATTATTTTGGAGGAATTCAAAAATTTACTGCCTGAAGCAGCGCAAACTCATGTGGAAGAGCAGAGAGTTAAAATGGCAAGGTTAGTAGCTGAAGTGGCTGATGATTATGAGCTGTTCCATAAAACACGGTTTGGCTTTCAGAATCAATTTCTGTCCATGAGGGACAGAAACTGGGGCAAAGAGAAATCCTCACGTGGAAAAGGAAAGGTAAATCTCAGTGAAGATCATAAAAGATAGCTTATCACAGGGTTTAAAAAAAACCCTTGATGGGGACAAAGAAGTTAAAAAGCTCTAGTATTTTCATTGCAATAAAGTGGGCGACATGAAATCACAGTGTTGGTGGTTTAGAAGAAAGCCAGATACAGGAAAACCGGACAAGCCTGGAAGTTTTGTTGGATCGGTAACAAAATGCACAAGGAAAGTTAGACAACTGCCTCAGAGTGTACAAGATGGTCAGAGGTTGGTTAAGGAGGAGGTGCTAGATCTGCTTAAAAAATATACATGCAAGGGTAAAGTGTATTCACATAAAACATAAAACAGCACAGAACAGGCCCTTTGTTGTGCCAAGGTTTAATCCAAATGTAAAATATAGTTAGGAGAAAGTGAGGACTGCAGATGCTGGAGATCAGAGCTGAAAATGTGTTGCTGGAAAGGCGCAGCAGGTCAGGCAGCATCCAAGGCTTGGATGCTGCCTGACCTGCTGCGCTTTTCCAGCAACACATTTTCAGGTAAAATATAGTAACTTAATCTACGCACCCCTCAACTCACTGCTGTCCATGTGCATGTCCAGCAGTCGCTTAAATGTCCCCAATCACTCTGCTTCCACCACCACAGCTGGCAACGCATTCCATGCATTCACAACTCTCTGCATAAAGAACCTATCTCTGACATCTCCTTTATACCTTCCTCTTAATATCTTCAAACTATGACTCCTCATACCAGTCAATCCTGCCCTGGGAAAAGTCTCTGGCTATTAACTCTATCTATGCCACTCATTATTTTGTATACCTTGATCAAGTCTCCTCTCTTCCTCCTTCTCTCCAGATAGAAAAGTCCAAGTTTCTTCAACCTTTCTTCATAAGGCAAGCCCTCTAGTCCAGGATAAGGGAGTTCTGTTTGTACTTTTTGTGATCAGAGATGCACCAAATGAATTGACCAAATTCAGTCCATTTGAAATAATTTTGGGGCAAGAAGTAAGAGGACCGTTAAAATTGATAAAGGAGAAATTAATAGGTCAGAATTCAGAGACCACCCAAGTGGACTGTGTGTCAAATTTTAGAGAACGATTAAATAGAGCTGGAGAGTTGGCTAGACAGCATTTAAAAGTATCATAGCATACAAAGAACCAGGAGGCGGATAAAAAAAATCACAAATTCACAATTTTGCAGTTGGGGATAAGGTATTGGTGTTACTTCCAGTAACAGGTGAGCCTTTAAAAGCAAGGTTTAGTGGACCTTAACAAATCAAGAAGAAATTGAATGAAGTGAAATAAGTGATAAGAACTCCAAACAGGAAGGAATCTCACAGAATGTGTCATGTGAATATGCTCAAAAGGTATTTTGATAGGGAAGGGAAGCAAGAGGAGAAGGTGTTAATGATTACAGCACAGAAGGAAGAACCAAGTTCAGAGGATTCTGAATTGGACATTCCTCAAATCAAATTGGACAGTAAGGAGGTTGTCAAAAATTAGGATAAATTGAGTTACCTTCCACTAGAAAACGGAAATGACCTGAAAGAGTTATTATTTTCACATGGAGAGATATGCAGAAATAAACTGGGCAGTACTAATCTAATTGTGCATGATGTAGAGATAGGAGATGCTGTTCCGATTAAGCAACATCCTTATAGGCATAACCCTCCAAAATTGGCACCGGTTCAGAACGAGATAGAGCGCATGTTCCAAGATGGCATAATCAAAGTGAATTACAGTGACTGGAGCTCACCCACAGTCATGGTGCCAAAGACAGATGGTATCCAACAGTTATGTGTGGACTATCGCAAAGTCAATGCCGTTACAAAGACTTATGCATATCCAATTCCACAGTTGGAGGACTGTGTCGAAAAAGTGGGAAAAACTTATATTTCTAAGTGGGACTTGCTCAGAGGCTATTAGCAATTACCTCTGTCAGAGAGAGCAAAGGCAATTTCGGCTTTCATAACGCCAAATGGAGTACATCAGTTCAAATTCATGTCATTTGGTATGAAAAATGCTCCAGCCACATTTCAGAGATTAACTGATAAGGTTATTGCCAGATTACCCAACTATGTGGTGTATATTGATGACCTGGTGATTTTTAGTCAGTCATGGAAGGAACATTTACAGCATTTACTGGACTTTTTCAATCGACTTTGGAAGGCAGGCTTGGTGGTAAACCTAGCTAAAAGTGAATTTGGCAAAGCCCAAGTCACCTTCCTGGACATGTACAAATGACTCCACGGGATGTAAAAATGAAGGTAATTGGGGAATTTCCCACACCATCGACAGAAACAATGGTACGAAGGTTCCTGGGATTTGAGTAGATTTTACTGGACGTTTGTGCTGAAATTTTGCAGTGTGGCTGCTCCACTCACTGAATTGTTAAAAAAAGGGCAAGAAATTTCAGTGGACAGCAGACTGTCAAAAGGCATTTGACAGCTTAAAAACTGTGTTAACCACTGCCCCAGTATTAGCTATACGTAATTTCACAAATCCTTTCAAGGTGGCTATCGATGCCAGTGATGTGGATGTTGGTGCAGTGCTCCTGCAGGATGACAAAGGGATAGGAAGACCCATCAGGTATTTTTCCAGGAAGGTGAACGTTCATCAACAGAAATATTCAACAGTTGAGAGAGACTTTAAGCTTGGTGTTGGCATTACAACATTTCAATGTTTATATTACCAGTGATGCATCTGAGGCAATCATATAGACTGATCCTAAGCTGTTGAAATGTATGGAAAACTTTAAGGACAAAAATGCCAGACTGTTTAGATGGTGCTTGTTGTTGCAGCCATTCAGTTTGACAATTGTGCATGTGACAGGTCGCGAAAATGTGATTGCCGATGTGATTGCCGAATTAGATACGTAGGCGTTCGCTGGCGGGTGTACCACGGCCTGATTTCGCATGCGGCTGTGCATGTTTATAGTTAGTATAGTTTATATGTGTGTTTCGACTACTAACTGGGGTTTTGCAGGGTTTTAAAAATGAAGCCATCTTTTGGTATTGATGATTTTTTTTAAGCGGGGTGTGGTGTCATAAAACTGTTTCCTTTTTTCAAAAAGCTGTTCCCTTTCCTCAAGGATAATGTGTCCTTGGTGTTTTTCAGAGGGGTAATAAACCGTTCCCAGTGCCGATTGGTCTAGTTTGGTACAGAGATTAAAGGTAAAAATAATGACTGCAGATGCTGGAAACCAGATTCTGGATTAGTGGTGCTGGAAGAGCACAGCAGTTCAGGCAGCATCCAAGGAGCTTCAGGCAGCATCCCAGGGGGCCGTGGACCTGACCAGGTAGTCACGGAGGGTACGGTCTTTGCGGAAGGTGGAAAGGGGTGGGGAGGGAAATATATCCCTGGTGGTGGGGTCTGTTTGGAGGTGGCGGAAATGTCAGCGGATGATTTGGTTTATGCAAAGGTTGGTAGGGTGGAAGGTGAGCACCAGTGGCGTTCTGTCCTTGTTACGGTTGGAGGGGTGGGGTCTGAGGGCGGAGGTGCAGGATGTAGACGAGATGCGTTGAAGGGCATCTTTAACCACGTGGGAAGGGAAATTGCGGTCTCTAAAGAAGGCGGCCATTTGGTGTGTTCTGTGGTGGAACTGGTCCTCCTGGGAGCAGATCTGGCGGAGGCGGAGGAATTGGGAATACGGGATGGCATTTTTGCAAGAGGTAGGGTGGGAAGAGGTGTAATGAGACTTCAGGTCAAAGTGGTCATGTTTTAAAAGTGACCTGTACAATGGAAGAGGAGTGGTCAGCTCTCCAGCTGAGCATTTGAATTTAGTCCAGAACTATTTGGAAGTTCAACAGTAAGCTGTGTGGAACTTATCTCTCTCCTTCTGCTCTTCTAACTTCAACCTGTAAGCATCTGTTCCATTTACACTGGTTTTTAAGGGGGTTTGCTTATTAGGACTGTTATGTATATTTGGAACAGCATAATTAAGTCTAGATTGGATAGACTGAGTTCTGTAGGGGTTCTTTATTCTGTTCTTTGTGTTTCATTGTGTAATCTTGTGAATACATTTTTGTCTGTTTTAAAACCTGGTAGTCAACCTAGCTACCTCACTTCAGATAATTTTCACTGCACACTTACCAAAACAAATTTCAAAGTTATGGTCTGAGCTGCCTGCTTAAGAATGTTTTGAGTGGTCTGGCCTAGTCCATAACAAGAGGGAAACACTTAGCAGGTCATGACGTTGTGAGTGTGTTTGAATGCAATTCTGCTCCTGATGGTTCACAACTTTTCATGGTTGCCAACTGGTGACCTACTAAGCCAGATCTGAAGCCATCCTCCTTTAGCACAGTGATAATGCTGCACAACACAATAGAGGGCAACTGGTGGACCTCAGTGTGAAGATGGGACTTTGTCTCTGCAGTGACTATCACACATACCAGTTCTGACAGTTGCAATTTTTGACACGTAGATTGGAGTGGACCCTTGTGTTCTCTCATTACTCCAGCTTAGTCAATATTTGGTGCTACTGGACTTCTTTTGGTGAAAGACATTGAAGATGCTTTACAAGAGTACATTCTATGTCACTGATAAACTCAGTGCTTCTACCAAGTTGTATTCAACATGAAGAAATTTTGATTCAGGAGCTGAGGGAGTGCAGTAGGTGGTCATCAGCATGACAGTTCCTCGCCCGTGTTTGAACTAATGTCATAACACTTCATGAAGCTCCAGAATCCACAATGAGGACTCCCAAAGTCACTCCTTTCCAACTGCATTCCATTGCATTGTCACCTCTAGTGAGACTGTCCTGCTGGTGGTTAGCACTTACCCAGAAATGGTGACGGAGCAATCTTAAAGAATCTTACCATTTTCCCATTTACTGTAGCTTCCAAAGAATCTACAAGCTCTGCAGTGACTCCAATCAAGCTGTGGTAATCCTCTTGCATCTTTCTGTACTTCTTCATGTATGTTGCTGCTTTTCTCTCAGTTTCCAGTAACTGTTGCTGAAGTTGTTGCAACGATTCTGCCAATAAAATATCAATATAATGATCAAACAAGAAAATTTCCTTCTCTATTATTATTAAATACAATTTGCTAGTCCATCATTTTTCCTGAAAATACTTTCACAGTTCAAGCATTCAACAATTTCCAATTCTATCAAATCATTACAATTAAGGCATCCTTGCATTTGTCAAAGTTAAATATCAGTTAAATCACACATTGCAAATTCTCTTGAACTTAATTTTTCACTTTCACAATAGTTCAAAGGTATGCATATGTCGTATCATCAGCTGTAGCTTAGTGGGTCACTAATCACCTCTAAACCAAAATTGGAAGTGTTGTGGATGGCAAAGATTACCTCAGAATCTCGATCAGATGGACCAATGGGCTGAGGAGTGGCAGATAAAGTTTAATTTAGTATCGTGGGGTGTTGCATTTTGGAAAGACAAATCAGGACAGAACTTATATACTTAATGGTAAGGTCCTGAGGAGTGTTGCTGAACAAAGAGACGTTGGAGTGCATAGTTCCTTGAAAATGGAGTCGCAGGTAGAACAGAGAAGAAGGCATTTGGTATGCTTTCGTTTATTGGTTACAGCACCAAGTATAGGAGTTGGGAGGTCATGTTAGGCCACTTTTGGAATACTGTGTGCAATTCTGGTCTCCCTCCTATCATAAGGATGTTGTGAAACTTGAAAGGAATCAGAAAAGATTTACAAGGATGTTAGCAGGGTTGGAAGGTTTGAGCTAAAGGGAAAGGTTGAATAGGCTGGGGCTATTTTCCCTGCTGTATCAGAAGTCGAGGGGCGACTTTATAGAGGTTTATAAAATCATGAAGGGCATGGACAGGGTAAATAGACTAGGTCTGTTCCCTGGGGTGGGGTAATCCAGAACTACAGAACTCGGTGACATAGTGGCTCAGTGGTTAGCACTACTGCCTCACAGCACCAGGTTTCCGGGTTCGATTCCAGCCTCGGGCGACTGCCTGTGTGGATTTTGCACATTCTCCCCGTGTCTGCCCGAGTTTTCTCCAGGTGCTCCGGTTTCCTCCCACAGTCCAGAGATGTGCAGATTAGGTGAATTGGTAATGCTAAATTACCCATAGTGCTAGGTGCATCATTCAGAAGGAAATGGGTCTGGGTGGGTTACTCTTCAGAGAGTTAGTGTGGACTGGTTGGGCCGAAGGGCCTGTTTCCGCACTGTAGGGTATCTAATCTCTATAGATTTAGGGGAAAGATTTAAAATTGACTTAAGGGGCAACTTTTTCTTGCAGAGGGTGGTGCGTGTATGGAATGAGCTATCAGAGGAAGTGATGGAGGCTGGTTCAATTATAACATTTAAATTGCATTTGGATGGTTATATGAATAGGAAGGGTTTGGAGGGGTATGGGCCAAATGCTGGCAAGTGGGACTAGATGAGGTTGGGATATCTGGTCTGCATGGATGAGTTGGACGGAATAGTCTGTTTCCATGCTGTACATCTCTGAATCTAAGACATCAGTTTCTGAGTTCATGTTCAACCTGAGGAATGAGCACTCAAATCAAGGCTGGCACCCCAAAGCAGTATGAAGAAATACTACACTGTCAGAAGTGCTGCTTTTCAGTGAGACCTTAAAGTGCTTGAGAAGGTGGATGGAAAGGATCCTATGCCAATATTTTGAAGAAGACAACAGTTATCACAGTGTACTGGCCAATATTTTGCTGTGTACAAACTGGCTGCTATATTTCCTACAGCATAATAGTGGCTATACCTGAAAAGTGCTTTATTGACCATTCAAGTGCGTTGGGACATCCTGTAGTTGGTAAAATTGTTACATAAGACCATAAGATATAAGAGCAGAATTAGCCATTCAGCTGTTGAGTCTGTTCTGCCTTTAAATCATAGCTGATATGTCCCATTCTCCCCAAAACCCTTGATCACCATACCAATCAAGAACCTATCTATCTCTTTATTAAATTCATTGAATGACTTGGCTTCCACAGCCCCCTATGGCAATGAGTTCCACAAATTAACCACACTCTGACTGAATAAATTCCTCTTCATTTCAGTTTGAAAGGGTCATGCCTTCAACTCTGAGGCTGTGCACTTGGGTCCTAATCTCTCCTACTACTGAAAACATCTTCTCCATGTCCATTCTACCCGGACATCTCAGTATTTTGTAAGTTTCAGTCAGATCCGCCTCATCTTCTGAGCTCATGGAGTAAAGATGTTGAATATTTGTCCAAAGTTTATGTATCTGAAAAGAATTATTACAAATATGCACTTACGATATTGTGCATTTTTAATGATAACACTTGCAAGTATTTTTGCTTCAAGACCATTAAATGATTATTAAATTAAAATCCCTTAGATTCAAAGGCTCTTAACAAAAATTCAATCACAACAGACAGCCCTCACCACAGATGCTTACTGAAAGCTTATCAGGTTCTAATCCAGTAAAACAGAAAGTAGTGGTGAAACTCAGCAGGTCTTGCAGTATCTGTTGGGAAAAAAAAGTTACCTTGTTGAGTCAACAAAGATCAAAGAAAATTACAACACAGGAACAGGCCTTTCGGCCCTCCAAGTCTGCACCGATTCAGATCCTCTATCTAAACCTGCCGCCTATGTTTTAAGGGTTTGTATCCCTCTGCTCCTGCCCATTCACATATCTGTCTAGATACATCTTATATGACTGTGACAGCCTCTACCACCTCTGCTGGCAACACGTTCCAGGCACTCACCACCCTCTGCGTAAAGAACTTTCCACGCATATCTTCCCTAAACATTTCCCCTCTCACTTTGAACTTGTGACCTCTCAAAATTGGGTCCCCCACTCTGGGGAAAAAAGCTTCTTGCTTTCCACCCTGTCTATACCTCTCATGATTTTGTAGACCTCAATCAGGTACCCCCTCAACCTCCATCTTTCTAATGAAAATAATCCTAATCTACTCAACCCCTCTTCATAGCTAGAGCCCTCCATATCAGGCAACATCCGGTGAACCTCTTCTGCACCCTCTCCAAAGCATCCACATCCTTTTGGTAATATGGCAGCCAGAACTGTATGCAGCATTCCAAATGTGGCTGAACCAAAGCCTTATACAACTGTAACATGATGCCAACTCTTGTCCTCAATACCTCGTCCAATGAAGGAAAGCATGCCGTACGCCTTCTTGACCACTCTATTGACCCACCTTCACGGTACAATGGACCTGAACACTCAGATATCTCTGTACATCAATTTTTCCCAGGGCCTTTCCATTTACTGTATAGTTCACTCTTGAATTGGATCTTCCAAAATGCATCACCTCACATATGCCCGGACTGAACTTCATTTGCCATTTCTCCACCCAACTCTCCAGCCTATCTATATTCCAATGTGAGTCCAAAGTGATTCTAGAAGAGCTGAAAATTTGTGGTTTTAAGCTGTAGAGTGTGGGAAATAGTCATCAGGTCCCTCCCCCAAGCCTTCATGTCTCTTACTATTTCGCATTTCTTGAACAGCCATTAGTACTAAACAGCCACGAATTGCCACCCACCCCCTGGAGTTGAGACTTCAAGTCGAATCACCACAGTTTTGGTGATGCCAACCATCATGCTGCACTGTTTCCCAGTCGAAGCAAAGATCATCCTCCCTATGGATTGAAGTTTCACCCTTCCCTGTCCTTGCACCTTAAGTATCCAAGGTTGCTGCCTACAATTCCCAGGATCAAATCCCACCCCGGCTGCTTACCAAAACAGTGTCTTCTGTTAATCATCCAGGACATTCATTCCACTTACACCAAGGAATGACCATGCTCCAGTCTGCCAAACAACTTGCATGGACAATTCCGAGTGATGATTGACCAGACCGCTGACTGCTTTTATGAAGCTCCTGAACTGACAATCTCAACCCCTGAATCCACTGGACCAGCAGGACTGACTAAGGCCCAGTCCCCAGACTGCACTGGACACACCATTCTTGAGTCTGACTGCCAAAGCGGACATCTGACTGTATCATGGTGTCATGAATCATAGAATCCCTGCAGTGTGCTCGCAGGCCATTTGGCCCATTGAATCCACACCGAACCTCTGAACAGCATCCCAAACAAACCACACTCCCCCCTAGTGCTGTAACCTGCATTTCCCATGCTAATTCACCTAGCCTGCACATCCCTGGACACTATGGGCAGTTTAGCATGGCCAATCCACCTAACCTACCCATCTTTGGACTGTGGGAGGAAACGGGAGCACCCGGAGGAAAACCATGCAGACACGGGGAGTATGTGCAAACTCCAAACAGACATTGTCCTGAGGCTGGAAGCCAACCCGGATCCCTGGGGCTGTGAAGCTATCGTGCTAAACACTTAGCCACCATGCTGCCCAGCACCTAATCGCTGGACTGATTGCAGGTGCTGTCCTTGACATTGGCATCACCCAACTAACAGCAAACCTCCTTGACTCAACTGAACACTACTGCCTTTCTACTTTGCAACATGGTCGTTTGGTTGATGCACAATAGCATACTTGCCATACAAGCTGCTGGCACATGGTGTGGATAAAAAAAAACAGACCTCGCAACATGTATACCTTGTTCACCGATGACTGCTGAACAGCAATTTCATGTTCTGTGTCTAAACAATAAGTCAAAATAGAGATACTGTGAGCCTATAAAATGTGCCATGAGGAGAAAGCCATTAACAAACAAGGCAAGAATATTGTGAGCAGCTAAGGCATTAAGTGAGAAAACACCACTCCTGAGATGCAGACTGATTCAATCTGTGAGCTGTGCGCCTGTCCCTGTGCACCAAATATCCTTGCCCGAATACTGCATTGAAAACCATAAAAGGAGTGAACTAGAAATCAAATCAGCAAACAAATTCTTTACTAAAGGGTCATCCTATGTCGCAGAACTGATAGTGAGGAAGTTCCCACCCACAGTCAAAGAGCCACATGGGAATGCAACTAACTCGACCCATATGTGACAGGGAGTCTCTTGAGGCAGAACAGGGACGAGCAAAATCCCCCTATAACCAATTTAGGGAAATCATTAGAAAAGCAATTCAAGCGCTGTTGCCAACTAATAAAGGCAAACACTGCGGATTCGAGAAATCTCAAATAAAACACAGAATACTGGAGAAACCCACTGGGTCTGGCAGCATCTGTGGAGACAGAAACAGAGATAATGGTTCGAGTCTTCAAAAGTTCTAAAAAAGAATGTCATAACAGGCTTGAAATGTTAATTCTGTTCCTCTCTCCACAGATGATGCCAGACCTGCTGAGTTTCTCCAGTTTACTCTGTGCTTGCTGCTGCTAATTTTCATGCAACATGGGGAGGCAAAACTGAGTTCAGGAAAAAAGCTAGGAACAAAAGGAGATACAGCCAACATGTACTTAGTGAAATCCTTTTCCACAGGGGTAAACAGAGGCAATGAAATTTTGCAGACCTAGGTGGCAAGTTTATAAAGGTCGCTTTTACCCCTTTTGGATGACAAAGACGTCTGACTATCTGAAACACTCTTTTCATATTTACTTGGAGACAAGAGAAGTTCCTAAACAGTCCCACAGCGGATGAAAAAGCTACAGTACTTTGATTTAAAAGGCAGTGAGTCTACACCCATGCTGGATGAACAGCATGTTTACCTAGTTGAAACAGGATACTAGGAAAGCTACTGAAGAGACCGACAGTTGATAAGGAAACTGTCCTTCCCAGATGTAGAAAACAAGAAGCCTGTACCTCTGCTTGGCCAGCGAGAGATGTGACTACCAAAACCTGCACTCAAAATTGGAGGTAAATCTGAGAGGTTGCCAGTACTCTTAGAGCTAGTGAGGAAGCTCACTATGGTGAAGGGCCACAGCAGCAACAGATAGCCCTGTGAGCAGTACTGTCCCTCAAGGTAAGGAAAGGATAAGGGATGCAACAAGGTCCAAAACAAAACTTTAAATGGAGAGATGCTCACACACCTGCTGCATAAACAAAAGGTCAGCTTGGACAATACTGTTTCCCTGATCTTAGAGAACAAAGACGGTCCAAAAAAACACAGACAGATGGTGAGGAAAATGACAACCTAATCGATGAACTGAAGGGCAGTATAATAACAGCTGGATAACCACGTATGGTTAGTAGAGTTCAAAGTGAAGTAGAACAGATTGGGTACCAACCACTGCTGAAGGTAAGAAATCAAGAGAAGTCATAAAGCTCTATTGCACTTGGGACTACCACATAAGGAGTTCAACTGTAGTGAAGATGGAGTTAAACCAAAGTCCACATAACCAGTGATTGTCAACCAGAGGATGGACACCACCTGATGACAGCCAAGATGGTATCAGATGAGAATGAAGAACAAAAAAGTTGTTGAACTCTCAGGTGAAAGATTGGCATACACTGTAATCTTAAATGCCAAGTTAGCACCTCTGACCAAACAGCATTGGGAGGTGGTGGTAAAGCTGCTTGGGAAGTTGAAAGAAATCCACACGGATTAGCTGAGATATATCACACCAGCAGGCCATGGTATGAATGAGGTAGGTCCTCATTAATATATCAAAATGCCTATCAGCTGAGCCCTAACAGGTTAGCTGAGATCAGGCAAGAAATCAAGCCTTTACTGGTCCCCAAAAGAGCCGAGAGCCTGAGCAGCTGAAGCCTCCCAGACCAAGGTAACTCAACAGCCACCTAAGGGCAGGAGAGTCCCAAGTGAAATGAGACATGTTAGTTACCAACCACTGCTCAAGGTAACAAATCAAGAAAAGTTATAAAGCTCCGCTACACTTGAGAGTACCACATGAGGAGTTCAAGTGCAGTTACATTTGTGAAGTCCATTTTTAAAATGATGTGCTTTTATTCTTCAGGGTTAAAACAAAGGTAGATTTATTACTGCATCCAAGACCTGAGGGGAATATCTTGCTATACAAATTCATACACTCATGCATTCAAAATAGGAAGAAAAATGAAGGCAATAGAAAGAAGTTCAAATGACAAAATACTTTAATTTAGATGAATTAATATTTAATTTTGAGAGACCAGTGAGTGTTAATTTAAGGTTCTTTCAGTTGGTCAAGCACAGACTTTTTTTGTAAGAACTCATACACAGTTGAATTGATGATGAGGGTACAGTAATTGTAAGCTGGGAATTGATTCACTTTCCAGACAAAACACAGGGATCAGACTTAACAGACATTGAGATCAGAAGCAGACATTTAGCTAATTCTGGAGCTGCTTATCGTTTCAGTGTTATCATAGACTGAACAGCCTTAAACTTACAGAATACTGAACTGCCTGGACCGGGTGAACATTGGGAAGATGCTTCCATTAGCAGGAGCCTAGAGCACAGCCTTAAAGAAAAAACCGTTTAGAGAACGGAGAAGAAGAAACTTCTTCAGCCAGGAAGTGGTAAATCTTTGGAATTCATTATCAAAGACAGCTGTGGAGGCCAGGTCATTGAGTATATTTAAGAGATAGATAGGCTCTTGGTTGTCAAGAGGATCAAGGGTTATGGGGAGAAGGCAGGAGAATAAGGTTGAGAAACTTATCAGCCACGATTGACTGGCAGTAGACAGGCAAAGGCTGCAAGAACACAGCAAGCCAGGCAGCATCAGGAGGTGGAAAAGTCCTGAAGGAGGGTTACACCTGAAACATCAAGTTCTCCACCTCCTGATGCTGCCTGGCTTGCTGTGTTCTTGCAGCTTCCAGCCTGACTATTGTGCATCGACAGCATCTGCAGTTTTTTTTTGTCTCCAATCATGTTTGATTGGCAGAGCAGACTTGATGGGCTGAATGGCCTAATTTCTGCTCCTATGTCTTATGGTCTTACATAGCACCACAATGCTATCTGGGAAGTAAATGCCATAACCAGGACATACTCCATTCCTAATCCATGTACTGAGGAGAGTATAGACAAGGCAAGTCACTAAGTCTACTCCAAAACTTGCTTTTATTTTCTGGACATAAAGGGTACTGAGCTACAGCTCTGACGTTTATTTGTTCAGTCTATGATAACACTGAAAGGGTAAGCAGCTCCAGAATTAGCTAAATGTCTGCCTCTGATCTTAATATCTCTCAAGTCTGATCCCTGTGTCTTGCCTGGAAAGTGAATCAATTCCCAGCTTACAATTACTGTACCCTCATCATCAATTCGACTGTGTATGAGCTCTTACAAAAAAAAATGTGCTTGACCAACTGAAGGAACCTTGAATTAACACTCACTGGTCTCTCAAAATTAAATATTAATTCATCTAAATTAAAGTATTTTGTCATTTGAACGTCGTTCCATTGCCTTCACTTTTCTTCCTATTTTGAATGCACGAGTGTATGAATTTGTATAGCAAAATATTCCCCTCAGGTCTTGGATGCAGTAATAGATCTACCCTTGTTTTAACCCTGAAGAATAAAAGCACATCATTTTAAAAAGGGACTTCACAAATGGGATTTGGCAAAAACACAAAACGAAGTGAAAAAAATAAATACATAAATCTCTTTTCTAGGCAGGAGAGAAGGCAAGTAAAAATAATGAAATTCACCTCTCGGTCTTGTGCACTGCACTTCTAATCAAGTTTTACACATGTGTTGTCATGTGAAATTCCAGGACTCTATGTTAATGCTGGTTGGATTGCTCTGTCGAGAGCCAGTATGAACTTGAGGAGCTGAAGGCTTCTTTCTCTAACTCAATGTGAATCATTTTTTTCTCAAAGAAGAATCTTTAAATCGAAGAGTATAAAAGACGGATTGTTTATCTTTTCTAAAAAAAGAAAGCTCATAAAGGGTATATTTAACAAGGATGCTAACTTCAGATGGGCAGTGCATATATAGTACACACCCTATCCTCCTAAAGTTAACATCCTTGTTGGACTGATAAAATCTCAATTAATGTTTTGTAAATATATTGCAATCTGTATTGCAGAAATACAAATACTCAAAGCAATTTATGTAATGAATATCTTGAGATATTCAACATTGCATTCTGCTGGAAACATGTTAAAAACACCAGTACAGAGGAACCTTGATTATTCAAATATCAATTATCATAATTTTGGATTATTCGAAAAAGATTTCAAGGCCCTGCAAAAATGTTATATCAAATAGGTAAGTGTATTTGACTTACCTGTACTAAAGAACATGTGAAAACGCTAACAAAAACAAAGAAACACAAGCAACTCAAGCATCATAGATTAGATTCCCTGCAGTATGGAAACAGGCCATTTGGCCCAACAAGTCCACATCGACCCTCCAAACAGTAACCCACAGAGACCCATTCCCCTACCCTATATTTACCCCTGACTAATGCACCGAACACTATGGGCAATTTAGCATGAACAATTCACCTCACCTGCACATCTGGCGGGAGGAAACCGGAGCACCCAGAGAAAACCCACGAAGAGACGGGGAGAATATGCAAAATCCACACAGACAGTCGCCTGAGGATGTAGCTTTTCTCGCTGAGCTGTAAGTTTGATATCCAGACGTTTCATTACCTGGCTAGGTAACATCATCAGTGGCGACCTCCAAGTGAAGCGAAGCTGTTGTCTCCTGCTTTCTATTTATATGCTTGTCCTGGATGGGATTCCTGGCGTTTGTGGTGATGTCATTTCCTGTTCGTTTTCTGAAGGGTTGATAGATGGTAACTAGATCTATGTGTTTGTTCATGGCGTTCTGGTTGGAGTGCCAGGCCTCTAGGAATTCTCTGGCATGTCTTTGCTTAACCTGTCCCAGGATAGATGTATTGTCCCAGTCGAATTGGTGTTTTTTTTCATCCTCGTGTAGGGCTACAAGGGAGAGAGGATTGTGTCTTTTTGTGGCTAGCTGGTGTTCATGTATCCTGGTGGCTAACTTTCTTCCCGCTTGTCCTGCGTAGTGGTTGTGACAGTCCTTGCATGGAATTTTGTAGATGATGTTGGTTTTGTACATGGGTTGTACATCGCCTGAGGCTGGAATCAAACCCAGGTCCCGTGCTGTGAGGTGTAGTGAGACAGCAGTGCTAACCATCACTGAGCCACCGTGCCGCCACTGGATTCAACGACTACATTTTTTTTTAAGGTAAGGGTTGTTACACAGCCTTTTACAAAAGTAAGTGTTTTACATTACCATACAGGTATTCCCGTCACCTTACCAGGCCCTTCATTTTAGAAAAGGCAGAGAACGCAAGGCGCTGCTTCTGTTTTTCTATTGCGAGACTACATTCCCAGAAACTGACAAATGCTGTTGCGATCATAGAAGCTGTTTGGGATCTTGTTAAATGCTGTCTTCACTATTCCTTGCCAAACAGTGACTACTGTTGCATTTTTAAGAACTTTTCTTGTATTATCATTGATTTATTTTGTTCATCATGTGAAATCTGTGTCCTCTTGCGCTCAATACAGTAAAATTATAGATTTAAATAAATTCTCTGGCAGAGTACAGCGTTAGATCAGCATGGCTTCCCTTGTTTAAGGTAAAATCGATTATTCAATTAATCAATTACCTGAACAAAATAGTGCCTGCCCATCTCGTTCGGATAATCAAGGTTCCTCTGTTTTCAAACTGCCAATTTGCAGAAGTGGGTGCCAATGTGAAAGTAAAATTTACACATACACACTTTATATTATAGAGATAGCAGTCAAGAATGCCATGTTCCTACTTGTCATACGTTTATTTGATACTGAAAATATTTTATGTAACATATAAATAAGGAGCAGGAGCAGGCCACTTGGATTTGATTATAAACATATTTCCAAATTCCTGCCTGCTCCTGAAAACCTGTTACTTATCTCTGTTTTTAGATTATTGAAAGATCCACTTCCTCTGCCATTCCAAGAAGAGAGTTTCAAAGACATAACTCTCTGTGGGAAGAAATTTCACCTTATCTCTGTTTTAAATGAGTAACCACTTATAAACAGTAACTTCTTTTTCTTGATTTTCCCATAAGAGGCAATATCCTCTTACATCCACCCCGTTAGACCCCTCAGGATCTTTTATGCTTCAGTCAAGATGCCTCTGACTCTTCTGAACCCCAGCAGACACAAGCCTAGCCTGTCCAAGGTATAAAGCTAGACTCACCTACCAAAGAAAATTGAGACACTGTTGTGTGCTTTGTTTTACAGAGACATGGCTCACTCCTGCTTCACCTGGCTGTCTTACAACCTGACGGCTTCTGAGTCCATCAGATGGACCACATGGCAAGGCAAACAGCAGAGGGATCTGCATCCTGATCAACACCTCTTGGTGCTCAGATGTGAGACCCTGAGGTGTCACTGGTCTCTGGACCTAGAATATCTATCAGTGAAGTGCAGTCCCTATAACCGGCCAAGGGAGTTTACTTCTGCTATCCAGACAGTAATCTACATCCAACCCAATGCAGATGTGAAGAGCATCTGATGAAATTTACAATGCCACAAATAGCCTTGAGACGTAGTACCCTGAGGCCCTGTTCATCATAGTTGGCGACTTCAGTCAGGTCAATATCTGTGGTACTAAGATGCCACCAACATGTCTCCTGTCCCACTGTAGGCACAAACACCCTGGAACATTGCTACACAACCACTCTTCATTTTGGAAAATCAGACCATAAGATGCGCCCCTTTTCCCAGCTTACAAGCAGAAACTGAAGCATGAGGATCCAGTATAGCTGGTCTGAGGTAATGGAAAAGCTTGGAGTTGGTGGACTGATCGATATATAAGAACTCAACGTCCAACCTAACGAGTATGCCAGTACCATCACAGACTTCACTTGTGTGCTAAAGAAGCTAATACAAGTGTTCCCCAAATGGAAACCATGGATGAACCGGAAAATCCACTCCCTACTCAAGTCCAGGTCTGCGGCGTACAGGTGACCCTGACCTAAACAGGAAATCTAGGTCGAATCTTCACAAAGCCATCAGGGATGCCAACAGATAATACCAGACTAACCACATGAACACGTCCACGATGGCAAGGCTGACATGATATAATGGGCTACAAAGTGAAGTTGAGTAAAATTGCTGACAATGATGCATCCCTCCCGATGAGCTCAATGCATTCTATGCTCATTTTGAACAGAAGTTCAATGAAATGATGTCACCTGCCCTGACAACCTCAGCTGCACCTCATCCACAGTCACCACTGCAGACATCAGGTCAGCCTTCTTCAGAATGAACCCATGGAAAGCGACTGGCTTGGATGGAGTCCCTCGCCATGCCCTCAGATCCTGCATGGACCAACTGACAGGAGTACTTGCGGACATCTTTAACTGCTCCTTCCAACAATATGAGGTTTCTACCTATTTTGAGAAGACTATTACCTTCCTGGTGCCAAAGAAAAATCAGGCAATGTACCTTAATGACAAGTGGCTCTGAATCCATCATTAGGAAGTGCTTTCAGAGGTTACTAAGGGCACAGATAAATTCCAACCTCCAGATTGCCTTGATCCACTGCAATTCACCTATCATCATAATAGGTCCTTGGCACATGCCCTACACATCTGGATAACAATGACCTACACCAGATTCCTATTTATTGACATTAGCTCTACCTCCATCACCACAATACCAACAAAATTAATTGCCAAACCTAGGATGCTGCTCCCTATTTGCAACTGCATCCTCAACTTCCTGACTCACAGACCATAATTAGTAAAGACAGGTGACAACACCTCCTCCACAATAATTCTCAACGATGGTGCCCTACAAGGCTCTGTACTCAGTACCTTAGTATGTTGCTTACACGCTTATGACAGTATGGCCAAATTCAGCTCCAACTCTTACTTAGATAATCATAGTGGGTCAGATCTAAAATAACAACGAGAATGATAGGGAAAAAAGTGCTTAGTGACATGGTGTAAAGACAACAATGTCTCCCTCAATGCACCAAAATGAAGGAGCTGGTCATAGACTTCAGGAAGCAGAGTGCAGGACACACATCTGTCTGCTGAGGTGGAAGACGTCGAGAACTTCAAGGTCCTAGGAGCAAATATCACCAACAATCTGTTTGGTGCATCTACTATAAAGAAAGCACACCAATGCCGCTACTTCCTAAGAAGACCAAGGAAATTCAAAATGTCCAAGATGTACCACAGAAAGCATCTTATCTGGATGCATAATAGCTTGGTATGGCAAGTGATCTGCCCAAGACCACAAGAAATTACAGAGTTATGAACAGAGCCCAGTCCGCCATGAAATCCAGCCTTCTTTCCAGTGACTCCATCTACATGTTCCACTGCCTTGGGAAAGCAGCCAACAAAATCAAAGACCCTTCCCACCCCAGTTATACTCTTTTCCAACCTGATCCATCAGCAGAAAATATAAAAGCTTGAAAACAGATTCAAGAACAGTTTTTTCACGGCTGTTATCAAACTTATGAACAAACGTCTGATATATTAGAGTTGCTTGTTCTCTGCATCTTCTCTCTAACTGTAACACTTTATTCTGCATTCTGTTCTAATACGCTGAAATAAGGTATGATTTGTCCGGTTAGCACAGAAAACAATACTTTTCACTGTATCTCAATACAGGTAGTGCGCTCAGATAATGCGCGTTCCGTCAGTGCGATTTGTTCATAATGTCGCTGAGAAATTAAGGAACAGTATTTTCAAGAACGTTTACCCCTGTTCTCAATTGCGTGATTTCAGGGGCAATGGTTTCACCCACTTTGTTCTGCACATGCGCCAATGTTAGCTGCCAATAGAGCAGCTTTATGAGAGAGGTACTGCACAGAGAGCATCTTTCCGAGAGAGATGCATTCAGCAGCTTCCTGTGAAAGCTACACTACTCCCTACATTATCCCATTTTTTTAAAAAGTGGAGGGGCACAGTGACAAGAATGTTAGCAAGATGCGTCCTGGTGATAAATGTGCAGGTGGTGAACACAAAAGAAAGGCTATAACACTGGAAGAGACGCTAGATATTAAGGAGAGAATATGTGATATAGCTCGCTTAACAGGAATGAGGGAATCTACCTTACGCACCATGATGACCTTCTGCCCCGCATTAATAATATTTTTAAATGTACTGTGTTAAATTTACTTTTGTTTTATTGATAAATATGATTTGTACCTTAATTCAGGTTGTGCTTTACTTGGTGTTAGACATTTGGATGGTTTTAGACGATAGACAATAGATGCAAGAGTAGGCCATTCAGCCCTTCGAGCCTGCACCACCATTCAATATGATCATGGCTGATCATCCTTAATCAGTATCCTGTTCCTGCCTTATCTCCATAACCCTTGATTCCACAATCCTTGAGAGCTCTATCCAACTCTTTCTTAAATGAATCCAGAGACTGGGCCTCCACTGTCCTCTGGGGCAGAGCATTCCGCACAGCCACCACTCTCTGGGTGAAGAAGTTTCTCCTCATCTCTGTCCCAAATGGTCTACCCTGTATTTTTAAGCTGTATCCTCTGGTTTGGCACTCACCCATCAGCGGAAAAATGTTTCCTGCCTCCAGAGTGTCCAATCCTTTAATAATCTTATATGTCTCAATCAGATCCCCTCTCAGTCTTCTAAACTCAAGGGTATACAAGCCCAGTTGCTCCAGTCTTTCAGCGTAAGGTAGTCCCGCCATTCCAGGAATTGACCTCGTGAACCTATGCTGCACTCCTTCAATAGCCAGAATGTCTTTCCTCAAATTTGGAGACCAGAATTGCACACAGTACTCCAGGTGTGGTCTCACCAGGGCCCTGTACAGCTGCAAAAGAACCTCTTTGCTTCTATACTCAATCCCTCTTGTTATGAAGGCCAGTATGCTATTAGCCTTCTTCACTACCTGCTGTACCTGCATGCTTACCTGCATTGACTGGTGTACAAGAGCACCCAGATCTCTTTGTACTGCCCCTTTACCTAAATTGATTCCATTTAGATAGTAATCCGCCTTCCTGTTCTTGCCACCAAAGTGGATAACCATACATTTATCCACATTAAACTGCATCTGCCATGCATCTGACCATTCACCAAGGTTTTTAAGTAATCGTGAGTGATATTTTTTGTTGGTCTGGCCCAAGCCCCACTTTTCTCATAGGCCCCATTATTTATATTAAGCAATTTTCTATTAAACGAGGTTTTGCTGAAATGCAACTATGGCATTGGAGGAGAACTACCTGTATATGTAACAATAATAAATCAAATCAAACCCAGTCTTTCGTTACAAGACAACCCGGACGTTCCAGATTTTAGTCCAGTAAACTACTTCAAACACATTTACACCCTTTCTCAAAGATATCTACACCGTAGACAGTATTCCACATGTTGTCTCAACAGTATCCTTTAAGGAAGCATAACCTTCCTTAAAATAAATGATAACAATCTGTTAGCTTGCCTAAGTATCTGGGCACCTGTACATGAGCTTTTGGTAATTCAAGCAAGAGGACATTCAGATCCCTCTGAATCTCAAAGCTCTGCAATCTCTCATCCTTTATAAAAAATGGTTTTATTCTTTCCATCAAGATAAATAATTTCACATTTTCCCCACATTTGCCAGATCTTTGCAACTCACTTAACTTATCTCTACTTTTTTTGCAGTTTCCTCATTCCTCTTCCTTAACTGCTATTCTAAATTTAACACAATAGGCCTATTTCATTTTGCCAAAATTATCCCGTAATCTTATTTTCTGCTCACAATCATTTGTTCAAAACTCTTGTTCATTAATCAGCTATCCAAAGGTGCAAGCTGTCAATTTACAGAATACCTACAGGAACTTGTCAGATCCATCAAGTTTTACCTATGTTCAACAAAGCAATCAGTTGATGGCATATTACTATAGAGTCACAGAGTCATACAGAAGTACAGCACGGAAACAGACCGTTCATTCCAATCTGTCCATGCTGACCAATATCCCAACCCAATCTAGTCCCACCTGCCAGCACCCGGCCCATATCCAACCAAACCCTTTCTATTCATGTACCCATCCATATGCCTTTTAAATGTTGCAATTGTACCAGCCTCCACCACTTCCTCTTGCAGCTCATTCTATACCCCTGCCCCTCCCCACCCTCTGTGTGAAAAAGTTGCTCCTTAGGTCTCTTTTATATCTTGCCCCTCTCACCCTAAACCTATGCCCTCTAGTTCTGGACTCCCCCACTCCAGCGAAAAGACTTTGCCTATTTAGCCTATCCATGCCACTCATAATTTTATAAACTTCTATAAGGTCACCCCTCAACCGCCAACGCTCCAGGGAAAACAGCCCTAGCCTAATCAACCTCTCCCTATAGCTCAAATCCTCCAACCCTGGCAACATCCTTGTAAATCTTTTCTGAATCCTTTCAAGTTTCACAACATCTTTCCGATAGGAAGGAGACCAGAACTGCACACAATATTCCAAAAGTGGCCGAACCAATGCCCTGTACAGCCACAACATGACCTCCCAACTCCTGTACTCAATACTGTGACCAATAAAGGAAAGCATACCAAATGCCTTCTTCACTATCCTATCTACCTGTGACTCCACTTTCAAGGAGCTTTAGGTTGAAGCTCTTGCAGCTTTCACTTCAAATTATTATTTTTGTTCATTAATTTTAATTCATGGTGGTGCTTGGAAATGTCATTTTTTTCCACATAAGCCACACAAATCACACTTATTGAATTAATAAAATAAAGCTAAATGCAGAATAAAGCTTCTCCTATTTTGTCTCAAATTGTGTTTTTCATCGATTTCAAGATTATCTTCCACTGCATTAACTGTCATGTGGCAATTCCAATGTCCCCATCAGAAACACTATACTATATTCTCTTTCATAAATTATCTTAATGGACCAGAATGTGAAGAAGCTTCTACAATTTCCTTAATTATGAAAATTTAAAAATTGGATTTACAATCTTCTATTATGCAGGTGCTCATTTTAACACGTTTTCTTCTGTGAGAGGGTCAGAGAAACAAAATCGGAAATTTCTGGAAACGCTCAGTATGATGCCTGGACAGAAAGCAGAGTAAACAGTTTGGGTCCAGTGACCTTCTTCAGAACAGAGTTGCTGTCAGACTTGTTGAATTTTTTCCAGCACTTTCTGATTTTGCTTCTGATTTCCAACATCTGTGTTTCTTTGGATTTTAATTTGTGTTCTACATTTCTCAATGACAATTGGCCTTTATAATCAAAGAACAGGAGTGTTTTTGTATTGAGATAAATCCTCCCTTCTCCTGATTTCCTTCTTTTATCGTGTGATAATATACCTGCAAAATTGGTCAAGATAGCATTCAATACAAGCAGATTGAAAGATTCAAATGAGAAGCAGGGTCAACATCTCAATCTACATCTTCAAGAAGCAAATAATTATAGTTCGGCACCCACTAAATATACTGGTTCCAGTTTAAATACTTTCTTGCTGAATTTGAGGAGACAATAAAACAGTTTTAAAGGTCATAAACAACATGAAAAGATTAAAGTGAAAAAGGTAAAATAAACAAAGGGTGAACATGATCACATTTAGTTTTATCTTCAATATTTTCTTTAAAAGAAATTTACATGATAAAGATTATAAACTGATAAATGGGTTCAGAAGAAATCATTGTACTCAAAATGATAACTTTGTTTCACTATCCAAAGATTCTGCCAAATCTGCCACGTTTCTCCAGAATTTTCTGTTTTTAATATCTAAAGCTCATTCTTGCTTTCGCAAAGACTTATTACTCTCTTTGAGCAGTAAATACTCTTTGGTAATGTGATAGTAGAATCCTAGAAGAGCAATTCTACTACAAAAGTGTAATAGTTAATTTGTCATATTCCTCCAAGTAGCACAAAAAATTATAACAACTTTGTGATGAGTTACATCACTCATAATTGCATGGAGCCACACATAATCAGCAGGTCACATTCTTCGAAGACATCAGTGATTTAGTTAAATTTTCACAACAGTCCAACAGTTTAATGGTCACTTCTACAGGTTTTCTATTGCCAGGATTTTTTTGTTGAACTGAAATTAAATCTCAAAGTGGTTTGGTAGGACTTGAACTCAGATGGTCTAGATTATCAATTTAGATTTCGGGATAGATAATATGTAATAGTTTGATCTTAGCTTCTACTGCAAGAACATTTGCAGTCTGAAAGCAGGAACTGTGACCCCACTATCACTGCAAAAGAATCAGATTAGCGAGCTCCAGTTGACAATGTTTCACAGCTAAAGTAACAATTTCCTGATTATGGGTACTGCCAATGAACAATTTCCAACCGTTAAGTACGTTTACCTTTACTGTTCAGAAACAATGCACACATTTTACTGAACAAGCACTTGAAAATATTATTATATTTGTAGCCATGACTTTGAAAGCTGCGATACAATCTTAAATCTGTTAATAAATAGATGTAGAAGTTGACGGTAATGCTTTAATCAGTCACTATTTTTACTCTCTGTGGAATTAATAAAACATTAACAGCAACATATTAAGAGTCATTACCTTTCGAACTCTGTCCGTTTTCTTTCTTTGAACGAAAAGTTAAGGACCACGGCTTTTCTTTTAGATTAATTAGATTAGATTACTTACAGTGTGGAAACAGGCCCTTTGGCCCAACAAGTCCACACCGACCCGCCGAAGCGCAACCCACCCATACCCCTACATTTACCCCTTCACTGAACACTACGGGCAATTTAGCATAGTCAATTCACCTGACCTGCACATCTTTGGACTGTGGAAGGAAACCGGAGCACCCGGAAGAAACCCACACAGACACGGGGAGATTGTGCAAACTCCACACAGTCAGTCGCCTGAGCCGGGAATTGAACCCGGATCTCTGGCACTGTGGACACCCAGTATCAATATCTTATAATTTTATAAGGTTTGCAAAAATAATTATTCTGTTCATGCTACTCTATTGTGTGAAAAAAAGTATTTTAAAAATTGTGTGGTCAATATTCTATGCCCATGTATTACCTAATTTACTTTGCAGGGTTATCTCCAATACCAGTACAGCATCTTGTAAGAGGGTGGCTCAGCCTATTCATGCCAGTTTTTCAAACCAAAGACTCAAACGTTTTTGAACCTACAACACACCAGTAGTTACTTATTGTTGCCAAATGTGGCTGTTATAAAACCTGAACAGCACAACTGACTGATAACATTATCTCATCATCATTACACTGCCGTTTGTGGGGTTTTGCTCTGTGCATATTGGCTGCTGTGTTTCCTACATTATAACAATGACTAGATTGCAAGAAGTCCTTCATTGGCTGAGTACTGCTTTGAGATGCACTATCATGAGGAAAAATGACATATAAATGCAAGTTTTTCTGCTTTTTAAATTGAACAAGGCAACCAAGTTATAAAGATTGCTGTTTCACGGCCCTTAATATGGCCAGGTATCAATTAATTGCTTATCCTAGTGTTCTAGTCAGCAGCAATTAAAGATACACAAGAACATTATACATTATTAAAGCATGCAAAACCTTCAAAAAAGGATACATTTTTCCAGTTCCTGTACAACTGTGTGTGTGTGTGTGTGTGCGCAGTTATCAGTTAGCTCATTTGGCTGGATGGCTGGTTTGCAATGCAGAGTCACACGATAACATAGGTGCAATTCCAACACCAGCTGAGGTTCCCATGAAAGACTCTCCTGCTCAGCGTCTCCCCCAAGGCCTGAGGCATGATGACTCTTGGGGCTAAACCACCACCAACTATCTCTTTAATGAAAGAGCAGCTCCACAGACCAGTAGGACTATGGCAACTTTACCACTTACCTTTAGTACAAATGAACTATCCGAAGTTATTCCACTCTGTTCTCAACCTCTATATAAAATAAACTGACCTCCTCTACCATACTCCACACAACGGGTATGAAGCCAAATCCTTTTTATCTCCATCACATGATGTAAAATCAGTTACAACGTTTGATAGTCAGCATCATTGTTATAAACAAAGAAAATGTCTAAATTCTGTTCTTGCTCATGCTGATTAACTTTGTAAATGTACTCCAAAACTCTATGCTCATCATCCAGGCGATAAAGCCTATTTCTTTAATTTATTCAAAGCAATCATATTATTTCAAAGACTCACATTATGCTTCTTCTCAGCCTTCTTTTCTTGAACAAAATTGTGTAAAGACTTCTTTTTAATAAATTAGTCACTGTAAGTTTTGCGACTCATCTCTGAACAATTTCCAACATGTTTAGTTTAGTCTTCATATGGAATAACCAAAACTGCGTACTCTATAAAGGTCTCACCTTGGGGCGGCTTGGAGGCTCAGTGGTTAGCATTGCTGCCTCACTGCGCCAGGGACCCAGTTTGATTCCAGTCTCAGCTGACTGTCTGTGTTGAGTTTGCACATTCTCCCAGTCTCTACGTAGGTTTCCTCCGCGTGCTCCAGTTTCCTCCCACAAACCAAAGATGTGCAGGTCAGGTGAATCGGCCATGCTAAATTACCCATAGCAGTCGGTGCATTAGTCAGCGGGAAATGGGTCTGGGTGGGTTACTCTTCAGAGGTTGGTGTGGACTTGTTGGGCTGAAGGCCTGTTTCCACACTGTAGGGAGTCTAATTTAATCATCATTAAGCTCCATGTCATTGTAACTTGGGCTGACTTCTATTTAATCCACTGCATGCAAGAAACACCCTAGTCCTAATTGCTTGATTAAGTAACATTTTCAGTCCAAGAAAGAAAAGTTAAAATGCAAAACAATTATGATATTGTGTAAGTTTAAACTGATCAATAAATAGTAATAAAAGGAAATCAAAAGTTCATTCCAATGGAGGAATTCTACTTCCATACAAAAACCAAAAGAACTGCAGATGCTGTAAATCAGAAATAAAAACAGAAATTGTTGGAAAAACTCAGCAGGTCTGGCAGCATCTGTAAAGAGGAATCAGAGTTAACGTTTTGGAGTTGGAGACCTTTCCTCAGAAAGCGAGGAAGGGTGATTCGACTTGAACATGAACTCTGAATTCTACTTCCATGTCTACTCAGAGTCATAGAGATGTACAGCACGGAAACAGACCCTTAAATCCAATTCGTCCATGCCAGTGAAATATCCTAACCTAATCTAGTCCCATTTGCCAGCACTTGGCCCACATTGCTCTAAACTGTTCCTATTCATATACCCATCCAGATTCCTTTTAAATGTTGTAATTGTACCAGCCTTCAGCACTGCCTCTGGCAGCTCATTCCATACACACCACACACTGCGTGAAAAAGTTGCCCCTCAGATCCCTTTTATATCTTACCCCTCTAGTTCTGGACTCCCCCACCCCTATTCATGCCTCTCATGATTTTATAAACCTCTGTAAGGTCACACTTCAGCCTCCAACGCTCCAGGGAAAACAGCTCCAGCCTGTTCAACCTCTCCCTATAGCTCAAATCCTCCAACCCTGGCAACATCCTTGTAAATCTTCTGTACTCTTTCAAGTTTCACAACTTCCGATAGGTGGGAGACCTATCCTTCTGATAGGTGGGAGACCAGAGTTGCACACAATATTGCAAAAGTAGCCTAACCAATGTCCTGTACAGCTGCAACATGACCTTCAACTCCTATACTCAATGGTTGCTTGCCAATTTTTAGTCATTTTCAAAAGTGCGGTGATGAAGATGAAGAGCTTCATCCTGATGAACAGCTTGTGCTTGAAACATCGACTCTCCTGCTCTTCAGATGCTGCCAGACCATCTGTGCTTTTCCAGTGCCACACATTTTGACTCTTACCTTCAGCATCTGCAGTCCTCACTTTCTCCTAGATCTTTAGCCATTGCTACAATAAGGATAGTCATCCATTACATTTTTCCAGTTTCCACCTCCCTCTCCTCCCTTTGCAGAACTAAATACCAGTCACAAGAAGTTTACTTTTCTACGAAGAGTAAAAAGGATACAAATAAAAACAGCAGCTTTGGAACATTGGTTACTTTCAAAGTTGCAGACAGAAATCTTTGAAGTCTCATTTTCAATTCCGGAGACCACGAATCCTAAAGAGCAAATTCAGATCATCAGAAATGATTAGAAGAATAAAAAGCTAAAACAAAAAACAGCCATTATTTCAAACCTTTCAGTGTAGAATTAAAAAAAAGACAAACTTGGCAACAAATTAGAAAATATTGCAAGATACTCTTGCACATAATGAATGAAATGGAGAGAGGCTGTTAGAGATGGAATATTCACTTCTTACTTTCCAACATTTGTTGAATAGGTTCTTTTCATAGCTGGTGGAAACTGGATGCTCAGAAACTTGATATCTTATCACAAATTTGTTTTCAACAATAATATATCCATTGTTGTCTTCCATTTTTACTTGCTAATCTTAATTACTAATACATATTCAGGTATTTTCACTCAGCAAAAGTCGGATAGGAAGAACACGGTTCTAAAATCAAAGTTTAAGACCCATAATATAAATATCTGTATAGCAAAATAGATTATCTAGCTTTTGGGATTTTCTTTCATTCTTTTAATGATGTGCATCCTCTACACACAGGATTATAACCTAGCTTGATAGATTCCTGGGAAACTGTAGGTTGAATAGTTAAATCTAAAACTAGGGTTCTGTGCTTAAAAAATAGGGGACTACCGATTTAAGACAGAGATAAGAAGAATTTTTTTCTTCAGAACAGCTCATCAATCTTTGGAAATCTCTTCCTCAATACGAGTGGCCAACGGCCATTCAGCCCTTCCAACCTGCTCCGCCATTCAATGTGATCAGAGCTGATCATCCAATTCAGTCCCCTGCTCCCTGCTTTCTCCCCCATACCCTTTTTTCCCTTCAGTCCTAAAAATTATAACCAACTCCTACTCAAGAACATTCAATGTTTTGGCCCCAGCCATTTCTGTCGTAGAGAATTCCACAGGCTCCCCACTTTCAGAGTCGGGACATTTCTCCTCATCTGAGTCAATAGCCTTTAGACTGTGACCCCGACCCCCACCCCCACACCCCCGCCCCAGTTCTGGAACCCACCCAGTCATCCTTCCTATATTCATCCTGTCTAATACTGTTAGAATTTTATAGGTAATAATGAGATCCCCATCCCTCTTGTTCTTCTAAACTCCCAGTGAGTACAGTCCGAACCAATTCAGTCTCCCTCCACACATCAGTCCTGCCATCCCAGCAATCAGTTTGGTAAACCCTTTGTGTGTCCCTCCCTGGAGTGGGTGTGAGATACGTATGGACGATGTGGAATAAATGGTTTAGGTCTATTCCCAACTCTTATACTTCTCTTCTGAGAATACAACAATACTGGATGAGGGGGGGATCCAATTGAAACTTACACAATACTGAATGGCCTGCACAGAGTGGATGTTGGCAAGTTGTTTCCATTGGTAGAAGAGACTAGGACCCAAGAGCACAGCCTTAAAGTAAACGGGAGGCCTTTTAGAATGGAGATAAGGATAAAATTCTTCAGCCAGAGAATGGTGAATCTACGGAATTCCCTGACATAGAAGGCTGCAGAGGCTTGATCATTGAGTATATTTAAAACAGAGATAGGTGCATTCTTGATTGTAAAGGGGATCCAGGATTATGGGCAGAAAGCTAGAGAATGAGGTTGAGAAATCTATCAGTCATGATCGAATGACAGAACAGATTCGAAGGGCTGAATGGTCTAATTTCTACTCCTATGTTTTATCTTATCTGCATTCCATTGTCCATTTGGTAATCCTTTCGCTTAATCACTAGATCTGTTCTTCATTTTACATCACAGGAAACAAACAATTTACTAAACTGCTTCATGAAAAAGGGCCATGATGTCTACAGTGAAATGATGATCTACTTTTGATCGCAATAGTGATGAAAAATACAACAGAGAGAATTTTCTTCTTTATCTTCTAATTAATGTGGGGAACGTAGTGCATTCATTATACCATTGATGTATTTTGATCATCCAGTCAGATTCAGTTAATACAATATCATGTTTGGATAACAAAGATTTAATAAATAGATTACTGGTATTTCTCATTCCACTTCCACTGGTAAGAACAGATTTTAAACTTAACCAGGGTGATGAAAGACCAAATTATATATGTCTTAAATTTACTAAAGCCACAGAGTCATAGAGAGGTACAGCAAGGAAACTGACCCTTCGGTCCAACTCATCCAGATATCCTAACTAATCCAGTCCCATTTCACAGCACTTCGCCCATTGCCCTCTAAACCATTCCTATTCATATGCCCATCCAGATGCCTTTTAAATGTTGTAATTGTACCAGCATCCTCTGGCAGCTCATTCCATTCATGCACCACCCTCTGCATGAAAAAGGTGCCCCTTAGGTCTCTTTTAAATATATCCCCTCTCACCCTAAACCTATGACCTCTGATCTCTCCCACCCCAGGGAAAATACCTCATCTAGTTACCCTATCTATGCCCCTCAGCATTTTATAAACCTCTATAAGGTCACCCCTCAGCCTCTGACGCTCCAGGGAAAACAGCCCCAGCCTATTCAGCCTCTTCCTCTACCTCAAACCCTCCAACCCTGACAACATCCTCATTAATCTTTTCTGAACCCTTTCAAGTTTCACAACATTCTTTCAATAGGAGGGAGACCCCTTTTCAGTCGGAGGGCAACCAGAATTGCACACAATATTCCAAAAGTGGCCTAATCAATATCCTGTACAGCTGCAACATGACCTCCAAACTCCTATACTCAATGCTCTGACCAATAAATGAAAGCATACTAAATGCCTTCTTCACTATCCCATCTACCTGTGACTCCATTTTCAAGGAACCACGAATCTGCTCTCCAATGGCTCTTTGTTCAGCAACACTCCCCAGAAGCCTAATCCAGAACTGGAGGGCACAGCTTTAGGGTGAGAGGGGGGGAAATTTAAAATGGACCTAAGGGGAACTTTTTCATGCAGAGGGTGGTGTGTGTATAGAATTAGCTGACAGAGGAAGTGGTGAAGGCTGTTACAATTACAACATTGAAAAGACATCTGGATGGGTATACAAATAGGAACAGTTTAGAGGGATAGGCGCCAAGTGCTGGCAAATGGGACTAGATTAGGTTAGGATATTTCGCCGGCATGGACGACTTGGACCTAAGGTTCTGTTTCCGTCCTGTACATCTCTATGAATCTAAGTGTATAAGCCCTGCCCTGATTTGCCTTTCCAAAATGTAGCAATTCACATTTATCTAAATGAAAATCCATCTGCTACTCTTCAATCCATCTCATCAAGATCCTATTGTACTCTGAGATAACCTTCTTTGCTGTCCATAACATCTCCAATTTTGATATCATCTGCAAACTTACTAACTATACCTCCTAATATTCACATCCAAATCATTTTTGTAACTGATGAAACACAGTGGACCTAGCACTGATCCTTGTGGCACACTACTGGTCATAGGCCTCCAGTCTGAAAAACAACCCTTCACCACCACCTTCTGTCTTGGACCTTCAAGCCAGTTCTGTATCCAAAATGCTCGTTCTCCTTGTATTCCATGTGATCTAAGTTTGTTAATTGGTTTACTATGAGGAACCTTGCCAAACGCCTCACTGAAGTCCATACCGATCATATCCACCGCTCAACCCTCATCAATCCTCTTCGTTACTTCTTGAAAACCTCAATCAAGTTAGTGAGGCATGATTTCCCATGCGTAAAGCCATGTTGACTATCCCTAATCAATCACTGGTTTTCCCAATATATGTAAATTCTGTCCCTCAGGATTCCCTCCAACAACTTGCCCATCACCGAAGTCATGCTCACCAGTCTGTAGTTCCCTGGCTTTTCCTTATATTTCGGAAAACAACAGCCAGAACAAACTACCTTATTGTACGTCTCGTTACTGATTTTGAAGCAGTTGGTTCTCACTTTTGCCTATATTTCAAAAGTGTTGCAATGGTTGTAAAGCTCTTGGGGAAATTCAGATATTATGCAAATTGCTATCCAAATGTAAATATTTCCATATTAAATACTAATTTTTGCAATAAAGGAAACAGAAATAATAGTTAAAAAGTTAAATTGCTACTGGAAATCTAAACAAAGCAAGTGCTAAGCTGTATGAAGATTGTACTATTACTCACAAATAATTATGACATTACAAATTAATGTAGCCTTCAAATTAGACTGCGATTTCAAGATCCCTCAGCTGGAATTATGCACTCTACCTGCAACCCCACTTACCTAACCCATTTCATTAGATCACTGTAAGTATGGTACCATTGCTACACAACAACACTGAACAGTACACAGAGAAATATATTATTTTCTTTCTATCATCAGTATGTAAAAGCCCACCCTTCACAGGTCATGGTGAAACAAGGCCTTGAGAAAATTAAGCAATTTGACATATCTCTGTTCATGGAAGAAAGTAGTCATTAAAAGGCAGAGAAATTGTTACATATCTAAATAGGTTATATGTTAGCAAGACATCCTTCTCTGATAACTGCAGCAACACTTACCTGAAAAAGTTCCTTAAAGGAGGGATGTACAGTGGGATTGGGGACAAACGGAAGTGCATAAAAGGGCAAAAACTCTGTTGTCTGACTTAACGCAGCACCTCTGGTTTCCAGATAGCTTTTGAAATGAGATGTTCTTTCATCCATATCATCTTTGTCCTGTTAAATAAAAACCAACATTTGAAAGATGAACATCTGTTCAACAGATTTCAAATTTCCTTTCTACAATCTATTTTCCATATTGCTTATTTTTAAGGCTTATTTTTTTTCCAAGGCATTATCTGAAATCTCCCAAGAAATCAACTACTAAATTTCACTCTGATTTTTTTGTTTCTCTCCTCTCTCAAAAGGTACATGAAGCCTACAAAAGCCCATTCAAAAAAAGTCTAGCCGCATAAAAACAGAGAAAAATATATTCTAAGAGGACGTAGTAATTTATATTTGATGATCACATTCATTACCTTTTTAATGCCTTGTAGCTCAATACATCTTTGTTTTTAAATACATCAATCCAACAAGTAATTTTAGGATAAATATAAAAGGTCCATCAAGATGGCATTTTTTGCCTCTCAGAAAAAAACAGGAAACAATTGAACAAAATATAGTTATATTCAAGCCAAAATTAGAAGGAATTCTTGCATTCTGGAGTATACTATCCCTTTTAAGGCAGACATAATGAAACAAATTTCAGATAATGGAAAAATTGTTTTGCCAATCAAAAATGATATTATAGAGTTGCACAGTACAAAAACAGACCCTTCAGTCCAGTTCCTCAATACCAACCAAATATCTTGAATTAATGTAGTCCAATTTGCCAGCATTTGGTCCATATTTCTCCAAACCCTTACTTTGAACATAAAACTAATCGCTTGCGAAAAATACTGAACTGTAGGATTCTCCAAACTAATGGGCATCATAATTGATTCATATGGAGTCATAGACTCAGGGATGTACAGCATGGAAACAGACCCTTCGGTCCAACCTGTCCATGCTGACCAGATATCCCAACCCAATCTAGTCCCATCTGCCAGCACCCAGCCCATATCTCTCCAAATGCTTCCTATTCATATACCCAACCAAATGCCTTCCAAATGTTGCATTTGTACCAGCCTCCACTACTTCCTCTGGCAGTTCATTCCATACACGTACCACCCTCTGTGTGCAAAATTTGCCCCATATGTCTCTTTTATATCTTTCCCCTCTGACCCTAAACATATGCTCTCTAGTTCTGGACTCCCCGACCCCAGGGAAAAGACTTTGCCTATTCATGCCCCTCATGATTTTATAAACCTCTGTAAGGTCACCCCTCAGCCTTCGACTCTCCAGGGAAAACAGCCCCAGCCGATTCTGCCTCTCCCGAGAGCTCAAATCCTTCAACCCCAGCAACATCGTTGTAAATCTTTTCTGACCCCTTTCAAGTTTCACAACATCTTTCCGATCTGAAAGAGACCAAAATTGCACGCAACATTCCATCAGTTGCCTAACCAATGACCTGTACAGCTGCAACATGACCTCCCAACTCCTGTACTCAATATTCAGACCAATAAAGGAAAGCATACCAAACACCTTCTTCACTATCCTATCTACCTGCAACTCCACTTTCAAGGATCTATGTACCTGCACTCCAAGGTAGGGAGGACCCAGCACCGATCCTTGTGGCACTCCACTGGTCACGGGCCTCCAGTCTGAAAAACAACCCTCCACCACCACCTTCTGCCTTCTACCTTTCAGCCAGTTCTGTATCCAAATGGCTAGTTCTCCCTGTATTCTGTAGATCTAAACTCGCTAACCGGTGTCCCATGGAGAACCTTGTCAAACGCATTACTGAATGCCATATACATCATGTCTACTGCTCTGCCCTCACCAATCCTCTTTGTTACTTCTTCAAAAAACTCAATTAAGTTTGTGAGACATGATTTCCCATGCCTAAAGCCATGTTGACTATCTCTAATCAGTCCTTGCCTTTCCAAATACATGTACATCCTGTCCCTCAGGATTCCTTCCAATGACTTGCTCACCACTGACATCAGGCTCACCGGTCTATAGTTCCTTGGCTTATCCCTACCACCCTTCTTAAACAGTGGCACCACATTAGCCAACTTCCAGTCTTCCAGCACCTCACCTGTGACTATTGATGATACATATACCTCAGTAAGAGGCCCAGCAATCACTTCTCGAGCTTCCCACAGTGTTGTATGGTACACCTGATCTGGTCCTGGGGATTTATCCATCTTTATGCAGTTATAATTTATTATATTATGCATTTATAATTTATGTGTTTACAAATGCATGGATTCATGCAATTTTTAAGCAAAATAAAATATAATTCTCCAAGTACAAATTCACCCCACAAACTCTCGTATGAGTGTCTATGTGAGAGGGGGGAAGAGAGACAGAGTCAGAGAGAGACAGGGGGGGAGAGAGACAGGGGGAGGAGGGAGAGAGAGAGAGAGACTGAGAGAGAGAGATAGAGAGAGAGAAAGACAGGAAGTGAGAAAGAGAGAGAGAGAGAGAAAGAAAGAGAGCTTTTCACTTATAAGATAAACAGAGCTGGAACAAAATGAGCTAAGTATGATGATGCAATTGGATAAAAAGTTACAGCATTTACTCTCAATCATTCCTTATTCTAATGGATGTTAAAGTTGATAAGCTAATCTTCAATATAACAATATCTCTCCCATCATACAAACAGATCTATTTCTCCTCCCATAATCAAGCAGAAATACTAGCATGTGCTATAATACTTATATCAAACATTCTTTCATTTACAAAAGGTGGTGTTTACAAGTCAAGATATGCCAAGAAATTGAGAAGTAATGACAAGCCCTCAATTAGCAATTCTGTTGCAGTCATATTACAAAACTAGATCTATATAAATACCAGCTGCACCTTTGCCCTTATGAAAAACATACAACAAAGATGAATTTATGTGTGGACTCCAATGATAGAAATTGTTTCATGTAGATCCTGTGGAGAAAAGGGAAGAGGAAAAAAAGTCATCATTTATACTATGCTGGAAGGTTAAGCAACCAACCTATTCCTGTCTGCTGCACATACTCAGTAAAAAGAGCAAATCAACAGGATATATCGACCAAGGTTAAGAATCGACAGCAAGAAGCACCGATATTCCCTAAATACTGAATAACTCATGTTCCCACAGGTCTGAAATTTGGAGTTACATGATTTTGGTACAGTAACAATCAAGGTGATACATATCTATATTACAAATGATGTGTGACATGTGGTGGGAAATCAAGGTGGTGATGATACCAAATGCCTACTGGGCTTGTCTTTCGAAGTCAATGGTCTTCAACCCTTTTAAGCAGAAGATCATTTGCTGAATTTAAATGCAACCCATGATATAAAAGAAACTTTAGAATATAGTTTAACTTCAGTGTTACATAAATCTAAAACCAAATGTATACAAATTCCTGCCTTTTGTTCTCTTAGTGTGACATCTGTGTCTGTACAATACCAGTGCCTTGAAGTCTGGGTTGTAATTAGGGACAGTTCTTCAGAAACATTTCTTTAAATGAGTATTTAAGAAGGTCGCAATACTTGGGCTTGATCATTCTCATGTGGCAGAACACTGTCTCTCAGAGCTATGCACAGTCAAAATGAGCTTTCACTTTAAGAGGATTCACTTCAAAAGGATGATTGGATTTAGTCACTGCTAATCAGTCCCCAAATATCACTGCCCATTGAGCTGACTTCAGCTCAATGTAACTGCATAATAATTATCTCCAAATCAACTCCAATGCTTTGAAAATCAAATGCCTGATGGAATTTGGTCATCAACCCATTTATGCCTATTTGAAGGAATGGATTTGAGACAAACATGATCATTTGCTCCATCACATTTCGAATTCCTGAAATTGCCTGTTGAATTCTTCTGCTTATGTGTTCAGCTGTCCACAGGTATTTTATGAATGGAACCATTTTTCTTTTCTCCATTGCAGCATTTCACTACTTAATTGGGAGAATCACCGACCCAGTTTCAATCTAAGTACATTCAAAATATTAATTATGTGTGCCAAGTCTCTGTCCTTTCTCTGCAGTTCACAGTTTAGCTTGTTCAGTTTCCAAGTTATGTCTGAAAGGAACCCAATGACATACAACCATGCATTGTCTGATAGCTCATTGCACACTTCATTCTTTAATTTAAGGCATCAGATTTTCAGGGCCTTCCCTCAAATTAACCATCTCCCATCAGCATAGAGGATTAATACTAGGCAGCATTAAGTTCATGAAACAAGGATTTACACAAGTGGCATTGAAGGGCTCTTGCTCAACTCGAGTTTGCAATCTTAACAATGACTCTCATTACAGGAGAAAAGTCCATAACTTTACTCACTGATCCTCACTGTGGATTACCCAGTGGCGAGTGACAAACAAGAGGAAATTAGGATCATTTCTTCAAAATGCAACAAAGCCTGCATTAGTACCAAGCATGGCTGATGCAACATCAGTTGTGGTGGAAACCTACTTCTTGATTGGAATGTTTTTCTCAGGATATACTTTTCTGAATTTGATGCAGCTATTTCTTTAAGGGGCAAAAGGATGAGAAAATTCTCTTTAGTTGTTATCACCTTAAAGAGCATATGCATGAGAACAATTAGCTGGACTTTGTCATGATGATGCTTTCATCGAACTGCAGTGAGAAGCACCCACAGTCCTTCATATTGTGCTGTTGAAAAGACATCTTCACACACACAATGCAATTATCTTGCTACTGTGCAAGCGACACATAACATGCCCTGGATTGCTGTTATTATTTCTTCTTTGTTCTTGAAGTCTTTGAATTAAACAGTAGAGTTTCTGCTTCTATGATTACTTTGCTGTCTGTGAATGAGTTTTTGTTTTTTGCCATAAAGTGAAATGGTGTTTCAATGCAGGCCTTACCTTTTGCTGTTTGTTTGGAAAAAAAAAGATTGTTGAGCTTTGGAAGTGCCCTTCAGCTTGTCAATTTTCTTTGCCTGAAACATGATTCTCAAGGATACAAGGCTTGCATTTACTGTTTTTGGTAACACATAATTCTGAACAGAACTTGATTTTCACATTCCACATTTTAGGCTTGTTTTTAGATGGTCCAGGTTGATCACTCATCATTATTGCTTCACCTTGCAGTTCAAGGCTTCACTTGCTGCTGGTCATCATGTAGTAGGCCTTTGGATCCATGCTTCTGATAATTCAGAACGCTGCCAGCTGTTCTCAAACGTGGAGGTATGGAAAGTCACTTCCATTGTCATGATATTTCTCCAGGGCTCTGGTTGACTTGCATTGCTCTGATATTAATCAACAGATTGATTGCAGAGCCTTTGACATTTGATATCACCATCTGCCTGCTGTTATGAACTAGGCCAGGCCACTCTTAAGCAGGCAGCCCAGACCATAACTTTGAAAGTTATTTCACTAAGTGTATAGTGAAAATTACCCAGAGTGAGATAGCTCGGTTGACTACGAGATTTTAAAACAGAAATTCATTCACAAAATTACACAATGAAACACAAAGAAAGGAATAAAGAACCCCTCCAGAACTCAGTCTATCCAATCTCGATTTAATTATGCTGTTCCGGATATACATAACAGTCCCAGTAAGCAAACCCCCTTTAAAACCAGTACAAATGGAACACATGCTTACAGGTTGAAGTTAGAAGGGCAGAGAAAGAGTTTGTTTTCACACAGCTCACTGTTGAACTCCCAACTAGTTCTGAACTGAACTGCTCAGCTGGAGAGCTGACCACAACCCTTTTATTATACAGGTCACTCCTAAAACATGACCACTTTGGCCTGAAGTCTCATCTGTTTACATATAAACAAAATGACCTTTCGATACCCTTTAATCTCTGTACCGAATCAGACTAATTGGCACCAAGAGCGGTTTATTACCCCTCTGATAAAAACCAAGGACATAGTATCCTTGAGAAAAGGGAACAGCTTTTAGAAAAAAGGAACCTGCTTTGTGACACCTCCACCCTTTTAAAAAATGAACCATCAATACCAAAAGATGGCTTCATTTTTAAAACCCTTCATAGCCCCTGTTGGTGGTCTAAACACACAGATAGGAGAAAGTGAGGACTGCAGATGCTGGAGATCAGAGCTGAAAAATGTGTTGCTGGAAAAGCGCAGCAGGTCAGGCAGCATCCAAGAAGCAGGAGAATCGACGTTTCGGGCATAAGCCCTTCTTCAGGAATGAGGAGGGTGTGCCAAGCAGGCTAAGATAAAAGATAGGAAGGAGGGACTTGGGGGAGGGGCGTTGGGAATGCGATAGGTGGAAGGAGGTTAAGGTGAGGATGATAGGCCAAGAGGGGGTGGGGGCGGAGAAGTCGGGAAGAAGATTGCAGGTCAAGAAGGCGGTGCTGCGTCCGAGGGTTGGGACTGAGATAAGGTGGGGGGAGGGGAAATGAGGAAGCTGGAGAAATCTGCATTCATCCCTTGTGGTTGGCGGGTTCCCAGGCGGAAGATGAGGCGCTCTTCCACCAGGCGACGTGTTGCCGTGGTCTGGCGATGGAGGCGGCCAAGGTCGTGTTGCCATGGTCTTGCCATGGTGTTGCAAATTTTTCCAGCTTCATTTCCCCTCCCCCCACCTTATCACAGTCCCAACCGTCGGACTCAGTAACGCCTTCTTGACCTGCAATCTTCTTCCCGACCTCTCCGCCCCACCCCCTCTCCGGCCTATCACCCTCACCTTAACCTCCTTCCACCTATTGCATTCCCAACGCCCCTCCCCCAAGTCCCTCCTCCCTACCTTTTATCTTAGCCTGCTTGGCATACCCTCCTCATTCCTGAAGAAGGGCTTATGCCCGAAACGTCGACTCTCCTGCTTCTTGGATGCTGCCTGACCTGCTGCACATTTCCAGCAACACATTTTTTAAACACACAGATACACTATACTAACTATAAACATGCAGGATCATGGTTTAGAAAAAAGAAACCAGCTTTGTGACACTGCATTTCTTTAGCCTGCATGCCTGACAACTGATCTCAGAGGAGAAAGTGAGGACTGCAGATGCTGGAGATCAGCCCTGAAGAAGGGCTTATGCCCGAAACGTCGATTCTCCTGTTCCTTGGATGCTGCCTGACCTGCTGCGCTTTTCCAGCAACACATTTTCAGCTGTGACAACTGATCTCACCCTAATCTCATTATATAATTAGCTTATGGAGAAAATAACTGCAGGTCTACAGCATATTGGCAGAGGACAGGGACTAGCTGAGCTGCTCTTGCTGAAAGTCCGCATTGACATGATGGACTGAACAACCTCCTGCATTGTAGTAATGTAATATACTGGTTTCACACCTTAGTTCCTAGCATATTTCTTATTCATTTGCTTGCATTGCAGGGGAACGTATGTTTTATGGGAGCAATGATGGTCCAACTCAACCAAGCTGACATTCGATGTAACAAGCTGGTAAACACTATTAACTGTACTTACTTTCTTCTAGTGTGTAGCTTCCCGATGTGGAGGTCATGCAGCTGCATGATGACTGACATATGTATAGTGACAGAAAGCAGGCAAGTGGTGACATCAATTGTCAAACATACATGGTGAGGGAACATGGGTGAACAATGAGATCAGTTGTGAGAGACTCTGCTATCAATCTGTCAATTATGATTGTGTGTGTTAGAAACCATGGTTCTAAGTGATGAGGGCACTTGTCTTCAAAGTAATGTCAAAAAAACTTTGACCGAGACGCTGCATTGCATCTTTCTTGACAATGTACAAGGTAGACATTGCAGCAGTAATGGAGGAATTGAATAGTGAAGGTAATTAATAGCGTGATGATCAAGCAAGCTGTTCATCATGGATGAACGAGAGATTGTATGTTGTTGCAGCTGCATTCATTTAGGCAAGGGAGACTATACCATCTCACTCCTGAATTATACCTTATACATGGTAAGGAAGCTTTGGGGAGTCAGGGAATGAATCATCTGCAGCCTCTGATCAACACCTTCAGCCACAGTATTTTTGTATTCGATTCAGTTGACTTTCTGGTGAATGCAGTCGCCTACAACATTGATCATAGGAAAGACAATGATGGTAATGGCTTTGAATATCAAGGGGAGATGTTTACAGTCTCTCTTGTCATAATGGTCATTGCATGTGTGTGGCACAAACATAACTTGCCACTTGTCAGTCCAGGCCTGGTTCATACCTTCTTGGATGTGGGCACAGAAAATTGGCATCTGTGATGTTGCGGCCCTCAGTGGAAGGCTCATCCACTTAGCACCTCTGGCTGAAGGTCGTTGAAAACACTTCCACCTTCTTACAATTTGGATACTATTCTCTTAAGACACTTGCTAATTTTTCTTTCCCCCTTACGGGGAAAAGTACTCTTGCTCAGATGTGATTATAGGAGAGATAGCAATCATTAAAGTGATCACTTTCTTTGATTGTCACACTAGCTAAGATAAACTTAAAGCAATACAAACTTGTGTGCATTGAACTTTAGACTTCTGGTTTGTCTACTTTGCTTCGAACTAACAAGGAATCTTTATTTATACGTTTCATACTGTTAAGCTGCCTGTTGCAAACAATGGTGATAAACTCATTTTTGTGATAATATGACACTTTGAAAAGTGGTAAGACACCACCATCTGCTGGTTACATTTTTTTAAAACATTGGAACAGCAGCCAGACCAGTGCACTGTATACTTTACTCAGAAAATTGCTGTCCTGAGAGAAAGTTAAATTTTATTAACTCATTGTAGTCCATTGCCATCATCTATCATTTTGCTTTCCTTACTGCCAACACGACTGTCAATACTTCAAAATATCTCATATGCAGTGGTAACTGTTAATTATATCTCTGATCCTAAGTTGAGAGATCAAATATAGATAGACACATACATACACCTTTTAGAATTGCAGGGATAGCTCTCTAATTTTCAATAACTCCTATATTAGATGATGCAGTCAGACAGTAACATTATCTTTTTATTTGTTGACATATGGAGTAATTGGGTCTCAAAGAGGCAGAATTAGAAGAATTCATCAATATCGTCAATGAGCATCAACCCCAGTAAACTTAAAACCATAACACAAAGGGAGTGCTTGTTTCCTGGATAGCACAGTACTTAAATTGCTACAACATAACAAGCATAAGTTAGCAAAATAGTTTTCAAAATAACTGACACATACCTCTATTCCATTAAATATGTCTTCCACTGGCTAGTGAGATCACAGCTAAAGGTTTCCATTGCATTTTCACAAAGGTGAAATATTTCGAATAGCTGTTATTATCCCTCTAACTGCATCTCAGATCTCAATCACAGATTTAAATTTAAAAACTGGCACTGTGCTCATAACAAATGCTTCTACTATAATCCTTCTTTTACAGTAGCTCCTAATATACGGAAAATTAAGCTAGAGACACCATATTCATTTGCAAGTAACTCATTACCTTAGTGATTTCAAGTTTTCCTAATTCTGAGTTAGCTAAATGCTCCCTTGTTCACAAGTTTGAAACTGTACTCTCTACTGCATTTTCAGCCCTTCTGCTCCCTTGAAATTTACATCACACTCTTCCCCGCTTAAAGTCTCCCTCTCTCTCCCAGAACCCCTGCACTGTTATGTACGAGGCCAGACCACTCAAAACATTCTTAAGCAGGCAGCCCAGACCATAACTTTGCAATTTGTTTGAGTAAATTACGGAATGAAACACAAAGAACAGAATATAGAATACCCACAGAACTCAGACTATCCCAAATCGTGCTGTTCTGAATATACACAACAGTCCCAATAAACAAACCCCTTAAACAGAGAGCAAAAAAACGAAACAAAGGTTTACAGTTCAAAGTTAGTAGGGCAGAAAGAGACAGAGAGAGTCTAGCAGCCTGTTTCCACATAGCTCACTGCTGAAATGATTCTCACTTAACTTCAGTTTCCAGGACTGGCCACTCCCTTTTCATTATACAGGTCACTTCTAAACATAAAAGCTATGGCCGATAGTCTCATCTGTTTACATATCAACAAAAACGCCTCTCAATACCCTTTTATCTTTGTACCCAACCCAGCCATTTCGGAGCTCTGAGTATTTTACAACCTCTCTGAAAAAATCAAGGACACAGTATCCGAGACAAGGAATAGCTTTTAGAAAAAAGGACCAGCTTTGTGACAGCACCAAGAACAAAAAGGCACTCTCCAGACTCATCCCTGGCACAACATAACACTGAAACACAGTTCCTTCCTGGGCCATCGCCTCCTATTTCGGAGCTACCTAACAATAAACCTTAGCCTCTCAGTTTCCACATCCAGACTTTCCCCCTGCCTCTGTCCCACGTATTTTGAGTATTCCTGTACCATTCTTAAATACCCAGGATATTTCTTTAGAATGGCTGCCAATACAGTGCCCTAATAGAGAGAGACAGAGAGAGAGAGAGAGAGAGACAGAGAGAGAGAGAGCCTGAAATATGACCTCCATACCTTTAATAGCATTTGAAAATATATCTTACAAATCAATTGTCTAAATCTCTTTTTAAATATGATAAGAATATTAGCTTCTGCAATTAAAATGTTAATAATATTAAAATAATATTTTTTTAAAAGCAAAAACTGAAGCATTGCTAAATACATTAATCAAAAATTAAGAGAATTTTTAGTACAAATTTCACTCAACATATTAGTACATGTTTAACAAAGATCTACGTTTCTTTGCAACTTACAGACTTTCTAGAATTCTTCAGAGGAAAGATAGCAAAATGAACTTGAAGGTAAAACTCCAATTTCTGAGGCAGCTGCTCATCAACTCCAGTTTGAGGCAAAATGTGCTGTTCCCACAGCTTGAAAAATACCTTTCCGTTTCCATCATCAAATGCTTTAAGCAGATCTTCCTGTTGAAAATCAAAGAAAAGATATTTCTATCCACATTCTATAAAACTTTGTGGTGTGTAACTGAAACGAACTTTTTTCAAGAGTAAGTTGTTATATTCCTAAAATCTACAGTTCTTTGATCTTGTCTTAACGAGACGTACATAGAACATTACAGCGCAGTACAGGCTCTTCGGACCTCGATGTTGCACTGACTTGTGAAACCAATCTGAAGCCCATCTAACCTATTCCATTTTCGTCCATATATCTACCCAATGATCATTCAAATGCCCCTAAAGTTGTGAGTCTACTACTGTTGCGTTCCATGCCACCACCACACACAGAGTATAGAACCAACCTATATCTATCACCCTTCAATTTAAAGCTATGCTCCTCGCGCTAGCCATCACCATTCGAGGAAAAAGGCTCTCATTGTCCATCCTATCTAACCCTCTGATTATCTTATATGTCTCTATTAAGTCACGCCTCAATCTTCTTCTCTCTAACCAAAACAGCCTCACGTCCCTGAGCCTTTTTTCATAAAGACCTTCCCTCCATACCAGGCAACATACTCGTAAATCTCTTCTGCATCCTTTCCAAAGCTTCCACATCCTTCCTATAATCTGGTGACCAGAACTGTATGCAACACTCCAAGTGCGGCCGCACCAGAGTTTTGTACAGCTGCGGCATGACCTTGTGGGTCTGAAACTCAATCCCTCTACCAGTAAAAGCAAACACACCGTATGTCTTCTTAACAACCCTATCAACCTGAGTGGCAACCTTCAGGGATCTGCGCACATAGATACCGAGCTCTCTCTGCTCATCTACACTATCAAGAATCTTCCCATTCGCCCTGTACTCTGCATCCCTGTTACTCCTTCCAAAGTGAAGCATTTCACACATTTCCACATTAAACTCCATTTGCCACCTCTCAGCCCAGCTCTGCAGCATATCTATGTCCCTCTGTAACCTACAACATCCTTCTGCACTATCCACAGCTCTACCAACCTTAGTGTCATCTGCAAATTTACTAACCCATCCTTCTATGCCCTCATCCAGGTCATTTATAAAAATGACAAACAGCAGTGGACCCAAAACAGAGCCTTGCAATATACCATTAGTAACTGAACTCCAGGATGAACATTTCCCATTAATCACCACCCTTTTTGCAGGTAGCCAATTTCTGATCCAAACCACTAAATTACCCTCAAACCCATGCCTCCATATGTTGCACAACAGCCTGCCAATATAATGCCTTATTGAATCCACATACACCACATTAACTGCTTTACCCTCATCCACCTGTTTGGTCACTTTTTCAAATAACTCAATAAAGTTTGAGGCACGACCTACCCTTCACGAAACTGTGTTGACTATCCCTAATCAACTTATTCCTATAAATCCTATCTCTTATATCCTTTTCCAACACTTTGCCCTTAACTGAAGTAAGGCTAACTGGTCTATAATTAGCAGGGTTGTCTCTACTCACCTTCTTGAACAACATTTGCTATCCTCCAGTTTTCTGGCACTATTCCTGTAGACAATGATGTCACAAAGATCAAAGCCAAAGGCTCAGCAATCTCCTCCCTGGCTTCACAGAGAATACTAGGACAAATTCCATCTGACCCAGGGGACTATCCATTTTCACACTTTCCAGAATTACTAACACCTCCTCCTTGTGAACCTCAATCCCATCTAATCTAGTAGCCTGTATCTCAGTATTCCCCTTGACAACATTGTCTTTTACTCGGGTGAAAACTGACGGAAAATTTCATTTAGCGATTCCCCTATCTCCTCTGACTCCACGCACAACTTCCCACAACTATCCTGGTTGGCCCTAATCTAGGCAGACATGGGTACTGCAGATGCTGGAGATTAGAGTGGTTCTGGAAAAGCACAGCAGGTCAGGCAGCAACCGGGGAGTAGGAAAAATCGACGTTTCGGGCAAAAGCCTTTCATCAGGAATGAGGCTGGGAGCCTCAGGGGTGGAGAGATAAATGAGAGGGGGGTGGGGCTAGGGAGAAGGTAGCTGAGAGTGCAAAGGTAGACCTTAAATTCACCTGGACCATCTCTGACACATCCCTCCCCTTCCTGGACCTCTCCATCTCCATCAACAATGACTGACTCAACACTGACATTTTTTTACAAACCCACCGACTCCCACAGCTACCTGGATTACACCTCCTCCCATCCTACCTCCTGCAAAAATGCCATTCCGTATTCCCAATTCCTCCACCTCCGCCGTATTAGCTCCCAGGAGGACCAGTTCCACCATAGAACACACCAAATGGCTTCCTTCTTTAAAGATCGCAACTTCCCCTCCCATGTGGTCAGCAAGTTTGCAGATGACACAAAGATTGGTGGAGTGGCAGAAAGCATAAGGAGACTGTTGGAGAATACAGGAGGACATAGATACGCTGGAGAGTTGGGCGGAAAAGTGGCAGATGGCTTTCAATCCAGACAAATGTGAGGTGATGCATTTAGGCATGTCTAATTCTAGAACGAATCATACAATGAATGGAAGAGCTTGGGAAAAGTTGATGGGCAGAGAGATCTGGGAGTGCAGGTCCATTGTACCCTGAAGGTTGCTGCACAGGTGGATCAAGTGGTCAAGAAGACATATGGTATGCTTGCTTTCATCGGACGGGGTATTGAGTATAAGAGCTGACAAGTCATGTTAAAATTGTACAAGACATTGGTTCAGCCGCATTTAGAATACTGTCTACAGTTCTAGGCGCCACATTACCAAAAGGATTTGGATGCTTTGGAGAGGGTGCAGAGAAGGTTTACGAGGATGTTGCCTGGTGTGGAAGGTGCTAGCTATGAAGAGAGGTTGAGTAGATTAGGCTTATTTTCAATAGAAAAAAGGAGATTGAGGGGGGACTTGATTGAGGTTTACAAAATCATGAAGAGTATAGACAGGGTGGATAGAGACAAGCTTTTTCCCAGGGTGAAGGATTCAATAACGAGAGGTCACGCTTTCAAAGTGAGAGATGGAAAGTTTAAGGGCAAGTACTTTACACACGGCAAGTACTTCACACGAAGGGTAGTGGTCGTTTGGAACTTTACAGCCCAGGAACAGGCCTTTCAGCCCTCCAAGCCTGAGCCGATCCAAATGTACTATCAAAACCTGTCGGTCAATTCCTAAGCATCTGTATCCCTCTGCTCCCCACCTACTCATGCATCTGTCCAGACGCACCTTAAATGAATCAATATAATTCATTTAAAGTGCGTCTGGACAGATGCATGAGTAGGTGGGGAGCAGAGGGATACAGATGCTTAGGAATTGACCGACAGGTTTTGAAAGTACATTTGGATCGGCTCAGGCTTGGAGGGCTGAAAGGCCTGATCCTGGGCTGTAAAGTTTCTTTGTTCTTTATGTGGTTGAAGATGCCCTCCAATGCATCTCATCCACGTCCTGCACCTCTGCCCTCAAACCCCATCCCTCCAATCGCAACAAGGACAGAAACCCCGAGTCCTCACCTTCCACGCCACCAACCTCCACATAATTCACATCGTCCACCGACATTTCCGCCATCTTCAAACGGACCCCACTACCAGGGATATATTTCCCTCCACACCCCTATCCACTTTCCGCAAAGACCATCCTTCTGCAACTATCTGATCAAGTCCATGCCCCCCCCCCCCCCCGCAACAACCCACCCTCCCCTGCTGGCACCTTCCCTTGCCATCACAAGAATTGCAAAACCTGCGCCCACACCTCCCCCCACTCACCTCGGTTCAAGACTCCAAAAGAGTCTTCCACATCCATCAAAGTTTCACCCGCACCTTCCACATGTCATTTATTGTATCCGTTGCTCCCAATGCGGTCTCCCCTACACTGGGGAGACTGGACGCCTTCTCACAGAGCGCTTCAGAGAACATCTCCATGATACCTGCACCATTCAGCCCCACCACCCCGTGGCCGAATAATTTCAACTCCTCCTCCCACTCTGCCGAGGACATGCAGGTTCTGGGCCTCCTCCATTACCACTCCCTCACCACCTGACGCCTGGAGGAAGAACGCCTCATCTTCCATCTCAGGACTCTTCAACCCCATGGTATCAATGTTGACTTCATCAATTTCTTCATTTCCCGTCCCCTAACCTTCCAGCTCAGCACCGTCCTCATGACCTGTCCCACCTGTCAATCTTCCTTCCCACCTATGCGCTCCACCCTCCTCTCCGACCTATCACCTTCACCCCACCTTC